>NC_044574.1:3074232-3433232 GCF_901933205.1 Camarhynchus parvulus | reverse complement strand
GGTGGCACTTTTGGATTGGTTTAGAGTAGAGACAGACTGTCTAACATAGGTGATAGGTATTGGAAAATTATTGTAAATAAAGTCCATGTAGTTTTTAGTATAAAAAGAGAAGACTGCCCTGAGGGTGGTCAGTGTGCCACAACCCGACCTGCTGGACAGAACTCAGCAGGTCAGAAAAATAATGTATTAGATAAGAGAAAATAAACAACCTTGAGAACCAGAGCTGAGGAATCCCGACTTCTTCTTCGAGCACGGGGCTGGGAAAAAAAGACTTTTAATATCTCAGGAGCCATTCCAGCAACAACAAACCCGACAGAGACCCCCACACCAAAGCAGCCCGAAATCAAAAAGAAGAGCAAAGCAAAAAAAACCACCAGAAATCTGCATCCTCTCACCGAGTTGGACGCTCTGCACGCGGCCCCCGATGCGGTCGGTCGCCTCGAGGACTGTTACATCCGTGAATCCGCCTTCCAGGAGCGCCTTGGCTGCCGACAGGCCCGCGAGCCCAGCACCGATCACGACTATTCGAGGCTGTCGCTTTCTCCGTAGGCCACTACTAAGAGGATCATCCGTGCTGTCTGCAGATATTTCACAACTTTGCATGCCGTCCAAGCTCTCTTTCTAAGGAACCTGTAGGAGGAAGTGAATAGTTGTGTTCAGATCCAGCTTATCCTCTGCAGTTAAAAGATTAAAAAAAAGTCCGGCAGAGAAGAAAAACTTGGTGAGTTAGACCCAGCCTTCAACATGGGATGCACAGAAAGGATAACTGAGGTCAAGCTGGGATGCAAAACAATTTTTTAGCCTAGAGCACCAAGAACTTCAGAAATCTCCACCCTTTCATGCCATGTGGACTATTTCCAAACAAGTCAAAGGACTTTCAAACTCCCATCTTTTTATATAACCTCCAAAAGTGGTAATTTTGCGGTGAAGGTTTTTAAAAAAGAGAACCATGTCCCCAGTGCTGACAAGCTCCACAACCCAGCTGTGAAGCTCCACTTTGCCACTGTGGCAACCACAAAGCCTGAATTGCAGATCCTCTAAGTAGGGGAGGAGGTAAGGCGGATTTAGCTCAAAGCAAGGACATTGGATCTCAAGCCAGCCATTACAGAAATGGGACAGACTGAAAAATGTTTCAAGTGATGGAAGACAACAAGGGCCACTCCAAAATTTCACAGAATGCAGCCCCTGGAGCCAACACTGCCACATCAGGCTCAGCCTCAGGCTTAGATGAGAGGTTCAAACCCACACCAGTCCTGACTAGTCCGAACCTATCCAAATCTCCACCTACCAATATATTCAACTGCTTCTCCAAGCAGGACCTTGTTTTCCTTGGCAAACTCCTAGAAGAAACCCTTTTGCTGCTATCTACCTTTATTTCTCAGGTCCCATCACATCATTTTAGTAGGTGGCACCATGACCTGAGCCCATGGCTAAGGTTCAACCCTGAGCAGGGATTTCCAGTGCAGGATGTCTTTATTCACAAAAGCCAGCATGTATTTACCTGGTTCTGGGTGGTTCACACCTGCCCTCGGGAGCACAAAGAACAGGGTGCAGAGATTCCTACCCCTCCAGACCTGAGCTGACATGAGTCCCAACTTGCAAAGGATAAATACACAGCCCAGGATTTATCAGCCCTGGAATCAGCTGATGCCCAGTAATTTGGATAAAGCACAAACACAATTCCCTGCCTCCCACTCCTCCCTCCCCAAACAGATATCCAAGGAGTTCATAGTGTGCTGCCTCTACCTGTTGCCAAGCTGCTGGATATCCATCCTGAGTTCCTCCTCAATTCTCCCAACACTTGGCCACTGACAAAGATTCCTACTCCTCTCTTCTATCACCAGAAGGGTCGACTTAAAACACTGCTAGCCTACTGCAGTATATGATCACAGGAACTAATAAAGCAGTTTCATTTGGAGAGATCCTTTTTCTCCAGGATTTTAGAGAATTTATGTTTGTTGACCAAGCAATATCCACTCTCTGTAAGGGAGCTGACACCAGACTGCAGTCAGCAGGGATTCGGGCAGTGGCATGAAGAGGAGAAGGGTCCCACTGGAGCTCTGACAACTCTTTTGAAAATGTTTGGTTTCAACTGAAACAGCTTCTGCTCAATCCACCCTTCTGTGGACTCACCTGCAAGAGGGATTTGCACAGTGTGTGCAAATTCTGATTCTGCCACTGCAGCTTGTCCCAGCCGGCCCTGCATCAGCTCCAACTGCCACTGCAGCAGCTTCCAACGGACACAGCCCAACAGAAGGTAGATCACAGAATTCTCAAGGATGGGACCTTCCAGCTCATCCCATTCCAACCCCTCCCATGGGCAGGGACACCTTCCAGGAGCCCAGGTTACTCCAGGCTTTGTCCAACCTGGCTTTGGACACTTCCAGGGATCCAGGAGCAGCCACAGCTTCTCTGGGCACCCTGTGCCAGGGCCTCCCCACCCTCACAGGGAAGACCTTCATCCCAATGTTCAATCTAAAGCTCCCTCCAGTTTAAAACTGTTCCCTCCTTGACCTGTCACTGCCTGCCTGTGTAAAAAGTCACTCTCTTTTTTGTAAGCCCCCCTTAGGCCCTGGAAGAGGCTCTGAGCTCCCCCCAGAGCCTTCCCTTCTCCAGGTGAACATTCCCAGCTCTCCCAGCCTGGCTCCAGCCCTTGGAGCATCTCTGTGGCCTCCTCCAGACTCCCTCCAGCAGCTCCAGGTCCTTCTGCTGTTGGGGGTCCCAGCACCGCAGGTGGGCTCTCACTAGGGCGGAACAGAAGGGGAGAATTCCATCCCACAGACATTCTCTCCCCTTCTCATTCTCCTGATAACACTTTGATCCGTGTATTTTCATTGCCACAGTAAAGGAACATCTTTTCTGCCATCTATATTCAGTAGAAATTGAAGGGGTTTAGCTCAGCTCTTTAAGCACAGCTTTCCTCACCCTGGCTTTGGCAAGCTCCTGTGAATTCTTCACATGAAAGCTCCAAGAAAATGTTTTCCCTCCTGTTTCAGAATTTTAATACTGGATTAGGTGACCTGTCTAGACAGAGGAGAAAATAGCAGAGTATTCTGTGTGTACAGAACTCTGATTTGGAAACCACCCTCAATTAGCCAACAACCTGTACCATATGATCAGCAGGGAAAGGCAATTAAAACTTAGCAAAAGCTTGAGCTTTCCAACCAGGATCCACATTCCACAGTGGAATGAACAGGTGGTATAAATATAGAAAGCCCCCACTACACTTTATTTCACCTCTGGTAGGCTCATGAGTGAGACAATCACACAAAACAGAATTCACAGAATGACCAGGTTGGAAGAGACCTTTAAGGTCATCGAGTCCAACCCAGCCCCAACACCTCAACTAAACCCTGGCACCCAGTGCCACATCCAGGCTTTGTTAAACACACCCAGGGACGGTGACTCCACCACCTCCTGGGGCAGAAAATTCCAATACTTTCTCACTCTTTCCATAAAAAACTTTTTCCTAACATCCAACCTATATTTCCCTTGGTGCAGCTTGAGACTGTGTCCTCTTGTTCTGTCATCCTTTGTGTGCAGTGCTCTCCCTTCAGCACTTGCCAAGCCACCAGTCAGGGCTCTCAAGACAGTGGATATTACCAGGTCCTCTGACACAAAGAGAGTTTGGCTTTTTCCTTCTTCTTGATTGCCAAAAAGGCTTGTATCTCTTTTATTTTGTTTTTTTCTTTTCTCTTTTAATCACAGGGGTAAGAAGTGTGTTGGCTGCTGTACTGTGAATCTCTCTCAGACTGTAATTTTACTTGGTGTCCATCTAAGAGGAAGGGCTAAATCAGCTTCACTCAAAGTAAGATTCTTTGCTTTGTCTTGCTTATAGAGTTCCTGTGAGACAGCCAAGAGGCACTGGTTACCCACAAGAAGAAAATATCCAAATACACATCTTCCTTTCGTCTAAAACATACAGCTTCAGTCCTCTTAGCTCTTGTGCTTCTAAGTGCCTCACTCAGGACATTTTAATCAATTGTACTTCCAGACTTGCCCCCTTCCCTCAGTCTCTATCACCACTCTATCCCTGACTCCTTAGGAGAAATTACCCTCCACTAATCCTCTCTCACTCCTATCCATTTCCTTAGTTCAAAAAAACGCAAATGAACACCTTTAAAAAAATCCCTAAAACCAACCCCTCCCAAAAAAAACCCAAAAAAACCCCAAAATCCTGAACATAACTGCTGTTTTCCAGCAGACAAATCTTTGCAAAAATATATCTTCTGAGATGGGCATCATTCTACCAAGCCAGAATCTTGGGTTTCCATTCCTGGTATTTTGTACTTGCTACAAGTTCAGTGGGGTGACAACTTCATGATTTTTTTTCCCCATTATTTTGCCAGCAAAACCTTGCAGGTTACAAGGAAGAAGCCAGAGAATTAAGGCAGTTCACAACTGCCCTCTTTACTACAACAATACTCTGTGACCAGGCAATTCTTCTAGGACCCCTCAGAAAAAGGTCGCTAAGGCTCCAACTATTTAAAAATAGAAAACCAAAATAAACAAAAGCATTTCTCAAGGAAATCTGCTATTCTTAGCTCACCCAACTTCTCCTGTGGCAGTATTGTTGTAGCCCTGGTGACACAAAGACCTGGGCAAGGCACTGCTCTGAAAACAAGGCTTGTGTGCTTGAAGGGTTGGCTGAAGTTTGGTTGGGATTTGGGGGTTTCTTTGGGGTTTTCCACCAGGATTGGTTAATCTTTAAAAGTGACCTTCCTTCAGACTCTGTATCACACAGCAGGTTGTCATTCACCCATGAGCTGGGACTGCTGGCACTCCCAGACCAAATTCACGGTCATCCCAGAGGGACCCATCTCAGCCCTGTCACTATTTCAGGTGTTCAGCTGGCATTTGCTGCCCACTTGCATTTTCAGGGCATGGAGAGGAGGAGAGATCCATCCTGCTGACCCCTGGCATTCCTGTCTCAGGGTGGCTGAGCTGGAAGGGAGCTTACAGACAGTTTAAAAAGGTCACCTGATCTTTCTGAGTGCTCTAAAATTGTGTTGAATCAACAGCCTTCACACTAACAAGTGTAACAGCCAGTCTGGAGGGTGAGAAATGCACCATCAACACAAACAAATTCCCTGCTGACTGCACAGACCAGCAGAAAAATTTACCAGAATCACTTTATTCCCTGTAGGTTTTCATTTGATGAGAATTCAGCATCATCCCTAATCAGAAAGCTAAGCAATGATATTGCATGTGTTTGAAAGGAACTCGGATAAAAGCAACAAGAGTCAGCTGAAAGCCTAAATGGAAGCACAAGAAATAAACACACTACTATTTCCTCATTATTTGAAGTGCAGTTATTCAAAATACTATCAACACATGAAGGGGCACCGCACACACATGTGTTTATAATACAGGTTTGTCATCACAGCCTGAAAGTGTTTACAGAGAAAATCTGACACCAAATTAATTCAATCTAAGCAGACACAAAGTGAGATTGAGAAACCAAGAGCAGAAGCCAGAGAAAAAATCACAACAAAAATAAAATAACTAATGTTAACAATGACACTAATCAGCTGTTGAAATACTTTCCTCTAAAGACAGAGAGGATACTGTTTGAAGCTTTCAACTCAGGATCCAATCTGTCATAAACATTTACACTCCAGTCCCAGCAGAAGACCGGTCTGTGGTGCTGGGAATTATCCTGCCAATTCACTGGAGATGGCCAGGTTTGAATTGCAAAACAAAATTTTGTAGCCTTTGCACCTCGGGAATCTACCATGATGAAAATAGAAAAAAATAAAAATAAAAATAATACCGGCAAACTTTTTGATCCAGAGTTTCAAAAGCTTTTTTCAATAGATGTAAAAACCTCTATTATTTCATCAGCTGCATAAGGAGAAGTGTTTATCTGAAACCACTGTTAGCTGAGTCTGAAAGCAAAAGCTCCACCAAAGAGCTTTTGAAAGAGAAACAGAAAGGTGAAAGAGAAAAGAGAAAGGTGAAAGAGAAAGGTGAAAGAGAAAGGAGAAAGAGAAAGGTGACTTACTCAGCAGATGTAAAGACACTGCAGTTGTTAGGCCATTAACTCATTACACATCCTTGTGCTGAGCATGGTTGCAGTGCATAACCCTCACCTAAGTAACGGCAATAACGAAATTTCCAGTCATCATCTCTAATGCACCTTTTTCCCTAAGCTGAGGGAGAAGTGCTTGGAAGGATTATTCTGCTTGGAGCAATTTTATCTCCTTGAACACCTTTGCAGGTTTCAGACTCAGGCTGTTCCCTGAGCACAGGTCAGGACACATCATATCTCTGAGCAGATACAGAAGTGAAGTGGAAGGGATTTCTGGGCTGGCTCCAGCACTGCCTGTCAGTGCCTCCTGATGCTGTGAGCTGTGGTTCTCCACAGCTCCTGGCACAACAAAACAAGCATTTTGTAACTTCTCCCTCCTTCCTCCTTTCATCAGCCTTCTCAGACACAAGCACACTAATCCTTGCTGCCTGTTATTTCAAGATGCTCTTTCCAAGCTCTCCATGCTGCAAACATGTCAAACTGGAAGATGTGTCTCTTTTTCCCTTCTCTCTCCTTTTTAACCCAGCAGGATGTACACCAAACTCACAACTCTTTTCAAAATCACCACTTACACTCTTTCAGGAGTGTTATTAATTGATCCTAAGTCCCCCACATCAGTCAGACACATCAGTCAGACACAGGGATGACACCAGCCTGATGCTCCAAGATGTCTTTGTAGACATGTTGTGCAAACACCAGCCCAAGCCAGCTGTGTCTGCAGCTCCACAGGAGCTTTACTGCACTGGAAGCAGACACACCTCATTTATTCAGCTACCTGCAGAGCTGCAGGAGCAGGGTGATGGCCCACAGCCTCCTGTGCACATGCCAGAGCCCTTCCCAAGCTCATAAACCTCTGTCACTGACAGTATAGCACCACTGGGATCAAGGTTAACTCGTGTTACACCTGCAAGTGCTGGCAGCTCACCTCCAGCTGCTGGGCTGAAACCATCTGCAGAGTGACACTTCCTTGTCAGCCTTGTGCTCAAGCTTTATCCAAGCCAGGATTTTAGTGTGAGCGGGTTTGCCAGGTGGATGCAGCAGTTGGAACGAGTCACTCGGCCTCAGCCCAGTTCTGCTCCCCAGGTGTGGGCAGAGATCTGTTCTGACAGCTCACAGCAACTCAAGTGTGGGTCAGAAAAGGCTCGGCTGCTCCAAGTAGGACCATCACCAGCATCATCTCCTTGAAAACAGTGTTTTCCAATACTTGAAACAAAAAAGACATAAACAATCTCTGCTTGTCCTATCAGTGTGACTCCATCCCCCCATCACCTCTTCCTGCCTGAGCACAGCAAAGAGCCTTGCAGATGCTGCACAGGGACATGTGAGCCTGAGTGAGCAATCCTGCCTGGTCTCAAGGAGGGTTTGAGTGGAACATCTCCATCATCTCTGCAGCACCCTCTCTGCTGCATCCCACACCATTTATCCTGCGTGCCTCATCTGTGCCCACCAGCCTTCATGATGGAAAGATGACCAGGCTCATCTTTGTCACCACGGTGGTACAAGGAACACAGACTCCCAAAAACAAGCCAGCACTCCTGTGCCAACAAGCAGCTTGTGTCCTGCCTTGTATTTCCACAGGCAGAATCTGAAATGAAGTGGTTTGATTTCCAGAGAGCTGCTAGAATTTATAGGGAGACAAAAACAAGCTGGAACTGAAGATAAATGCTACCATCCACTACAATTTATCCCTGTAAAAGCCCAAGCCATCAAGCATGGCTCAAGGCACTGAAAATGCTGATCTTACATCAGCATCACCAGCTCCATTTACAAATTACTGACCCAGCCCAGTGACTGACACACAGGGAGCTCAGGCTGGATCAGACATCAAGGAAGGAAAGGCATTAATGACACACCACGTGTACTCTTGGACAGCAGCGTGCCAAAATGCTTCCCGTTTTTCCCACACACCAAACCTGCAGCTCGCTCCCAAACCTCCTCAGCATTGGTTTTTTGAAGACAACAGGGATTTTTAGGCTGGCTCTGTGCTCTTCTTCCTCTGGACACATCCCAAAGGAGACAGGGAAATACAGCATTAACCTTTGCCTGTCCAAACTCCTTTACTCTGAGAAGTTGATCTCACCAAGCTTTAACTTCATTTATCCCCTCACTTGCAGGAATTTCCCCTCCCCTCATCTCAGGAGAGACAGGAAAGAGGCAATAATAAATTGTCTCCTCTTTACAAGCTGGGAAGAACCTGTGCTTCTTCAGTGCACACAGAACAAATAACAAACTCTGTAAACTGCTCCAAAAGTTATGAAAAAGAAGCCCAAATCTGGTGGATATTAAAGCTGAGGTCATCACACCTTACGCAGAATGCAGGCTGCCACCACAGCACTACTCTGTGGTCCTGCACTGCTGGCCCAGAAAGTGAAGCAGAAATGTTTGAGTTCTTCAACAACAACAACAAAAACAAATTGTTCTGAGAAATTGTATTTTTTTGCAAGTATGATCCAGGACAGCCATCCCCTTTGTCTCTTTCCACAGCACCATCATCCAGGAAAAACGCAGAAGGGAGGAAGAGAATAAACCACAGTACTCGGAGAACCACTCAGGCTGAAAAAGACCCTTAACCATGACATTTGACATTTTATAATTAACTCTTAATCAACAAAGATAGTGGAACAAGTTCCAGACTACGATTTCCTGCTACTTTGGAGGCACCAGGCACCTCCTTTGCCACTTGATTTTCCAGCAACACAGTGGTCCCCAGAAACACTCACCCCAATAACCTCCAAAATCACCAACTGGGAAAATATCCACTTTTGAAGGCCTGAAAGAGATTAATACAAAACAAAACAAACCCAAAAAAAAGGACACTGGATGGTGCTTTTGATCAGGAAACCACTGCACATTTTTACCACTGTGATCCAACTCGTTTTAATGCCTGCAAATATCCCTTGAGTCAAATGAGCTTGTTCAAAGCTGATTCACACCAAGGCTACTTTTTAAATTGGGTAGTTGTTGACAAGTAGAATATATTTAACAAGCCCCAAGCGTCTTGGCATGCAGTATAAAGACTTCCTATTATGAGCTGGGCTTTTTTTTTTTTAAAGGGAACATATGGGCAGAGCAGGTTGTCTGCCACGGGGCACGTCCTTACAGCGCTTGGCACTGACAGAACTGCACGGATATCCAAAAAAATAAACCAAGGAACGTCACACCAAGAGCACAGGGGATGAATCACACCATTTAAAACTCGCTGATAAAATGCACCATTATGTGTTTTTCAAATCCTCCTCATTGGAGGGAAAAGAAATGAAAATAATTGTGTTCCTCTGGCTGAAGGGTACTGTGAGAACGTGGCAGGCTCTGCCAGCTCCCAGGGGCTGGGATGGGAGCTGCTCCCAGGAACACACCTTGGTGAGTGGGGCAGCATCTTGATTTACAGTGTGGGGATAAAATGAAGGACTAGAGGATTCTCTCCACCATCACAAACTCCCTCTGGAGGCAGCCATCATCCCCAAGTGATTCCCAGAGAAATGGGCTGAGAATGTAGCCTGGTCTACAGAGCTCCTCCTGTCCCTGCATCCAGCAGGATCAGAACTGCAATGCTGCGGTTCATGTGCCTGAGGCTACAGTATTACACAGCTGAAAGGAGTTCCACTGCAGTGACAAAAAGAACAGCTTTGGCTTGCTCCTTGGGCAACACAGGAGCAAATCCAGTACAGCCACACTGCTCTGCAAATCCCCTGCAGACTGAACAAGCACGTGCTGCAGCTGGCACATCAGCATCCCCTTGTTTGGAAGGCTGCTGATAGGTACAAGGTCCCACCTACTCAGAATGCATCCCACAATATCCACCCATCACAGAGACAGCTGTTACTGCCACAACACTCTCCTGCTGTGTCAGGAGAAGCTGAAGAACAGGGGGACACCAGTTGTACTCAACTTGCCACAGTGAACAGGATATTCCCATCTCAACCCTGGTGACAGAAATTGTGATCTAGCCAAGAATTCCGGTGCCTTTGGTCTCCAAACCCTACTGAGCACCAGGGATCTAGCAACAGCTGGCCAGAACCTAGACCAGAGCATCAAGGTGCAGTTTGGCTCTGTCAGCCTGACAGGACCAAGGGTTGACAGCTCAGGAACAACTCGGAGTTGTTGAACTAAACAGGACAAACAGCAACCAGTCCCAAATTGGCCTGCCTTCTCCTGTGTCTTTGCAAGCTTGCCAGGCTCTGCTCGACCCTGAGTGGGAATTGTTCCCTATTTCCAGCTCTGCCAACCCCTATTTCCAGCTCCTCAATCACACTGAGCATTGGGAGGTATTGCCACTCCTACACTCCTGGCAGAAGCCAAGTTTGGTGTTTCAGGACTGTAAAAGGAAGGAAAGACAGACAGTAAACTACAGGGGAAAGAAAGGTTATAAGCTAAAACACTGGCATAATTAATAGAACAATGCTGCAAACAAGTTTCCTGCAAAAATCACATTCCAGCTGCCAAAACAAGCTGTACCCTAACCCGTCTGCACAACCTTGAGATCTTATCTCTTCCACCCTCCTTCTTTCTCCAATTGTTTGGAAATCTTAATTCATAAAACGAGCCTTAATTAAATGGGAAATATGCCTGTGTTTGCACAACTCAGAACACAATCATGTCTCAGTCAAATAAACACTGGTGTCCATATTACACTTGGGAATTTGCTGTGGTTTGGGGTTTTAAATTCGTTGCAGCAAGCTTGGGAGCAAAATTTCAACAGGAATCTTTTCTTCTCCTCCCATCCTCTGTACCAGGAGGGTGAGACAGGGAACAAATCCCCATGCAGAGAGGCTCAGTACGGGTTCCAGCTCTATGTGTACATGAGGATCATTTCAGGACACACCATATGAGACACGATAGCCAAAAGCAATTATTTTTCCTCACCACTTCTCAGAACCCAGACCTACCAAACTGCCCTGAAATAGCAGCACAGCTCTCGAAATAGCATTATTTCTTCTCTTTTTGAAAGCAACACCCACACTGAATCTTTGATTTTAAGCCATCCCCAAGCAGTTACCACATCTTTACCATTCAAGCCACAGGGAAAATCATTAAATCCAACAGCAACACTATGCGAGAATCAAAAATAAAAAAGCCAACCACCACATGGATTTACTCCCACAGTAACTGGATCAACTTCAGCCTGGAACAGACTAGACGTGACTCCCGGAAAAATATGTCTCTCCAGGTGCAGCTGTATCAAAGAGAATTTCCCTGGGCTCCTGCTTTGCTGGAGCATTAAACAAACCACATGTTCCAGCTCTGAGGCAGCAGACACGTACCCAGGGCTGGCCTCAGCACGCTGCGATTCACGCAGCCTTCTCCATCCTGCTGTCTGCACAAACACACCCTGGAGCAGCACAGAGCCCAGGGCAGGGGAATTCAGGTTGGGAAGTGAGTCCTTAGATGCTGAAGGCTGGGTTATGGCTGGCAGAGTGGCTGGGTGGTCCCAAAAAGCTTCCCTTGAAGAAGATGGGAATTCTCCCCATGGGTTTGAGTACGACAATAAGAAAGATTTCAGTACAAAAGCAAAGAGAGTCTCCTCACTACACACTGTCTGCACTCAGGTCATCCAGAGATATCCAAAGGAAATCAGTATTGCCATGGAAAATCTTTTATACAGGACCACATCCCTGCTGTAAAGTGACAGGAACAATTCTCCCCGCTGAGTGATTTTCCTCCTGAGTGCAGAATGGAGCAGAGAGCAGAAACAGCTCATGAATCATGGAATCACAGAATAATTGGGGCTGCAAGGGATCTTTAAAGGTCAAACAACACCAAAGACGAGAAACAGAAGGGTGGGTGAGGAAAGAGATGAAAACACAACAATGACACCTCCACCTTTGTTCCCATCTTGTGGCAAACTTCAAAACAAAGCCCAAGGATGAAATTTTGTCTGGAGATTCCAAGAGAAAACCTCCTCCAGTCGACTTCTTGTGCTTTGAGGTTTTGAGTGCCTTGCAGGTAAAGTGGAGCCTGGAGTGCTGTGGGATGCGCTCCAGTGATGGATTAGCACTGCTGCAAGGTGCCTTTCATTTCTCCCGACACACCTGAACTCAAAATGTTTCTTTTCTGTGATAATCAAGACGTTTTACCAAAACAAAGGGAAGTTTACTTTAGTATTGATCCTCTGCATAAATTGTGCCTCAAACAGCTTCACAGAACTGAGATGAAATGTTGCTCAGAAAGAGAGTAATTAAATACCACTGGCTGAGGAAAGGAAAAAAAAGATGTGTTTTAGATCTAAGACATTTTTCACAGAGCAGGAAGATTTGTCATATGGTAAACAGTAGAAACTGTGAATTGGGACACTTGTGATTTATCTCTGCTTCCACAGCCTTTCCATGTGACTGCAGTAAAAGAGTGACAATCCTTCCCATAACTTGCTCAAAATAAAGCACAATTTCAACGTGTTTAGGTGGGAGCTCATTTTATTCAGCACACCACGCTGGATCCTTTCAGTACCTCAGCTCCACCGAATGTGAAACAGCACAAGCACCTGGCTGTGCCAGAAAAGCATTTCCACTAATGCCCTCTGAATGAAAAGGCATCAGTGTAAGGTATTAAATCCCCCACCAGGACAGAGCTATGTGCAAGTCAGATGAGATAACAAGCCAGTAAATTTCAAATCACCACTTGCATCCATCCCATAACTACACGCTGAAATCCCTCCAGCTAGGCTGGCGTGTTGGCAGGAAAAAAATTGTCATTTCTAAATTTAGCAGACACCTCAATCATTGTGTGATGCTTCAAAAGCAATGGAGATGTAAAGTGGAATTTGTAGGACACCATTTAAACTGAAATGAGAGCTCCACTCACTGAGCAAAGGCTTTTCTTATACCCTTCCTGTTTGGACAATTTGATCCACTCCTTTTTTTTTCCTCTACAACCACAAAGGTCTGTCCTGCAGTGAATGGATAGGCTTTTTTCTGGGATAACTTCCAGGTTAAAGAGAAAGGATTTACACTTGAATGAAACATAGGCACTGTATTTGGAAAATTTGTTTTGAAAACTTGGGAAGGAAGCAAAGCCTCCTTCATTTAAAAAGGGACTCAATTAACATTCTCCAACAAGTCTTCCTATCGAAAGGACAGTATTTGCTGGGGAACATGTGATCTGAAACTTGTTCTCCTCGCTCACAATGTTCCTTTCTGAAACACAGGGCACTGATTTGGAGAGACACAAGGATCTTTGCACAGCTTTCCAAAGGAACTGCCTGTCACAGGCCAGGCCTTGACTCCAGACATCAGATCTTCTGTGACTTAAGCTCAGGAAACTTAAAATAGTGCTTAACAACCCTAATGAAGGCCTAGAGTGACACAATCCTCCTGTGGCTCCCTCTACAAGAACAGCTCATCCATGCTCAGCCACAAGGGTGAGATGAATCCACAGTGTCACAAATATCACCTTCTCATTGTCCTGATAAAACACATTTTTAAAACTTTCTGCAAAGAACACACTAGAGACCAGCCAAGCAGGTGTTCTGCTTTTTGATTCCTGCATGTCTGGATGTGGGTTTGATCTGTAGCAGGCAGGGGCAGACAGGACCACTCTAAGGGTTATCTTGGGTTTGAAAAAAAAATCCTGCAAGTGCTGGGCATGTCTAGAAATTGCCCACGCAGCAGGAGGAAAACAACCCATGCCATTATTTTTTTCCAGATAAAGAGGGGAAAAAATGCTACTGACAGTTTAATATGCACTTTTATTTCTAAATTCCCTTATCAACTGCATATGACAGAGCCTTCTTCACTCTTTAATAAGTACAGGTTGAAGTCAAGCCCAACTCGAAGTTGATGACGGATTGAGTCCACGTCAATACCCAGCAGATTTGGATGGGAGATAAGGGCAATATTGGTGTGTGTAGCTACAGAAAACATGCTATCAACGCATCCAACACTTTGGGGAGACCATCTGTAGCAGCCCACCGTCCTTCATTTCTCCTGGATGCCTCCAATTGCAGCATGACCCAGGCACAAGCAGCAGAAGGGAAGAGTTACCTGCAGCTACCCCCCTATGAGTGCCTCAGAGGGACTATGTAAGCAAAACAAGGACACAGGCTCTCTCCAGAGCCTGTTCCACGAATTTGGCTGCTGAGATGTGAGCTACCCTTTGGAAAAAAATACTAATTTTCCCTGCTGATCACACTTTTAGTGCAGGCACTAGATCAGGTGTGGACAACCATAGAAATTCTTCTGTATTCAATCACTGTTCTTTAGTTCCTTCATCTGGGAGTTTGTCTACATCAACACGGACCAAACACCCCACAGTGTCTTCCCTTCATCCAAAATAAAAGCAATTTAGGGTTCTGTTTTTAAATAACATTTTCCATGGGAAAATCAGCAGGCTTTAAATTCACAGTGCAATGGAACAGTGTCCTCACACTTAACCGTTAGCGACAAGTGCCTTGCTCTTAACCCTTGCTGGTCACAAACACAGATGTCAGGACAAAGCAGCAGAGAATCCTCTGTACCTCCCATACCAACCAACCACGAGGTGCTCTGCACAGCTGGGAATGAGCTGCTCAGTGATAAACACATTTAATGGAGTTTGCATTTGCTTAAGACACTTACAGATTAAGAGGTTGGCTCATGTCTTTCCTGCCTGGCTACAGGCAGATGCTGGACAGCACAAGGTGAGGTTTTCCTATGAGGTTAAGCAAGAAATTAATGAAAAGCTGTAGGCACCTCACACAGGATACAGGGCCAAAATTTGGGGTTTCTGTGACAACACTCCACCAGTCCCAAAGGAATCCAGAAAAAAAATGGAGAGGACATAGTTCACACAGTCAGTCTCCCATTACCTTCAGCTAAAGATCCCCTCGGCAGATGCATCTTCTGCACCCAGAAATTTCCCTTGCAGATCCCTTCTCCTGAGAATAGAACAGGTGGTGACAACTCATCAAATGTGCTCATATCCACATCTACAAAAATATGCCTTAGGTTTCATTGCACCTTTGGAAAGAGGCAACCCACTCCAAGAGTTTAAAACTGGGTAATTGCAGTGACTGCATTTTTTCAGGAAAGGAAGGGAAGAGTATTTAATAATCAAACAGCTTCTCCTCTCCACGTACAGAACTCTGGAAGCTTTCTGATCCTGTGCACTGTGCATCTGCATGTGCTGGGAACAAGCTTTAGGACCAAGAATGTGCTGCAAAGTCCAGTATCACACAAACACACAGGATGCTTCTCTCTGCTCTATCATGTTGGATTTAAAAACAGGTGTTAAGTTATACCACACATTTTATTAAAAAGAAATTAGAAAGTGTTTTAACTGCTAGAAAAACTGTGGTTTTGGAGGTGAAGTTGCCTGTCCAACATGGGTAAAGTCTGAAAGTGCTGTAACACTGCTCTGGGACTCCAGCACTGATGTAAATGCTGCAGACACACAGAGCCTCTGCCTCAGAAACTTACTGGGACTGAAGTGATGGGGACACAGCCCCATATTCACATCCCTGCCCCACTGTGCATCTTCATGCGTCCATTTGTCACCGAGCCCATCTTCCCCTCCCTGCTCCAGAGCAGATTATGCTTAATATACTTATGCAGTTGTGAAGTGTCCTGCCTATTATCCAATTAGGCAGCTAACGAGATCTGAGTAACAGCACGTAGGCACTGATAACTGCTGCCTGATAGCAGTACAGATTAGACACGTTCTTTATGTTCCCAGCCCTTGCAGAAAAAGGCTTGGGATTCGTTCAAAGGCTGCTCCGAAGGCTGGATTCAGGTAATTGTTTAATTTTGTTTGGGATCCATAAATACATCATGTTTGTTTCCTCTTGATCTCCTGGAGCTGTCATGTCACAACTGTCCCGTTACAGAACTCCTGATCAATCTGGTGTGACTTGTTCAGTTGAATTTTCAGCGTGGACAGGGGCAGGTCTCATCACCTCTACGGTTCCTTCTAGCATCAGAAATCTAGGGAGCAATAAAGGATCTGTGCATCACCAGGAAAAAATGTACAGGATTGATAAGGAGATTTAGACATGAAATCTCTATTAGTTCTGATGCTGTTCCACATGACATTCCCATAAGATGCACCTAAGAAAACATTAATTAGATGTAATCAGCATAAAATGGCTGCATGACAACATCTTTCTCAGAGCACAATTTCAAGGGTTTGTTATCTAATTGGGAGGGCACTGGAAAGCAGGTCTAGCCAGGCATAAGAGCTGTGTAATATTTTCATTACCAGTTGGGATGACAGACTGGAATGTATGGCCATAAACCCAACAGATGATTCAGCTGGGAGGATTTGCAAGCACCAAGGTGTACAGATTTCAATTTCTAAATTATCTTCATGCACTGGTCCAATATCGACATCAGGAAATAATTAAGAAAGAGAAGCCCCAAGTACAAATACAAAAACAGGGAGCAACTCTATTCAGAAAGTCTCCAGAAAAGGCTCTTAGAGGGTCAAGGCAAAATGGTGACATTCCACAATGTTCCACAGATGCATGAAGGCAAAGCCCAAGGGATGGACCATGGAAAGCACTCAGCTGTGCCTTGCAAAGTCCTGCCCTGAGCTGCTCTCTGCCATGCTTTTGGGAACAGCAGACCTGAGAAGTACCTTGTGGAGAACAACAAAATTAAAAAACACCAGGTGTGAGATTTAGCTGGATCCATTTAGCCCAGAAATGTCCCTAAGAACAGACTAGCGCAGGCAAGCAAGCAGGACACAGCCTGAGGAGAGACCTCTCCTTCCAAATCCAGCAGGAACATTCAGAGTTTGGCTCCCTTTAATTGAACCCTCTGGCTTTAATCTCTGTATTAAAACAAGATATCAATGTGGGTGAAAAGAATAAGAGTCCAGGGCTTATCAACATAGAATAATGGGGATACTAACACAGCTTTAAAGTGACAGAGGGCAGGGATAGATGGGATATGGGGAAGAAATTCTTCCCTGTGAGGGTGGTGAGCCCTGGCACAGGGTGCCCAGAGAAGCTGTGGCTGCCCCTGGATCCCTGGAAGTGTCCAAGACCAGGATGGATTGGCTTGGAGCAACTTGGAATAGTGGGAGGTGTCCCTGTCCACAGCAAGGGGTGGGACTGGATGATCTTTATGGTCCCTTCCAACCCAAACCTTTCTGTGATTCCATGACTCTGTGGTTCAAATTTTCTTGGATCACTGAGCTGGAAAGGCAGCAGCCAACAGTCTGGAACACCTGATGTGAGAAGGGAATAAGGGAACTGGAGCTGTTGAACTTGGAGAAGTAATGGTGGTTAGTGGGACATCCAGTTACTGTCTTCAACTACTTAACTGAGGTTTACTGAGCAGATGGAGCCAGACTGGATGGCAGAAACAAAAGGACAAGAAACAATGAGAATTACTGACAGCAAGAGAAATAGTGATCAGACAGGAGGAAAAGATTCCTCACCATGAGGGCACAAAGCATGGCATCAACCTGCCACTCTTGACTAAAACAAGTCCAAAAAAGTTCACAAGAAACGTACCTTTGATCTTGGCCCTGTCTGGAGCAGGAGGTCAGATGAGAGAGTTTCAAATCTCCTGTGCCACTTCACTCACTCTTCAGTTCTAAGAAATCTTTATCAAGGAACACTGGAAAAGGCATTTTGCCCAAGAGTCTACATCACTTTACACTTCTTCAGTGCTAGCAAGTACTTCAGACTCTAAAGCTGTCAATAAAATGCCTTCCACATGACTAAAGATCCCAGTGTCTGCAACTGACAGAGGAAAAAAGTAAGGAATGAAACACCAGAGCTTTCACTGCAATTGGAAAGACAACAAGAGAAACTGGGGACTCACATTACACAAGTTATCATACAAAAACTCTGCAAGACCACTGAGGAATTCAAAGACACATACTGATAGCTCAAACAAAAAAAAAGCCAGACGGCTCCTCCCTACCTGCTCTTCCCACATCAATAAACACAAGTCGATGCCAAAAGATGTTTCAGACCTGTCCAGACCAGCCTTCATTTTGGTGAGAGCTTCTTCAGCTGTCTCAGGACAAAGGCCCTCTGTGTTCAGACAAACCTTTCACACACACATCCTACTCTCTCCCACTGAAAGGTATGATAGAGGTGTTAATAGATCCAGAGAAAACGCCTGGAACAATACACACAGGCAGGGTTTGGGTTTTTTTCCCCCCAAAAAATAAAGAGTTTACCTTAGCAAATAATGCTTCTATTGCTGGCTGATCTGTTTTCTGTCATGTTTTACATTTGAGTGCTACCTCTCAGAATAATCTTCCCATCCACTTTTTACCAGCTTTAGGAATGCATGAATAGCTGAGTCCTTCAGGGGAACAAAGGGACAGCAGGTACAAAATCAGATGCACAGAGTGTAACCACAGCAGGGAGGGAAAAGGGAAGGTCACTCCTGAGCTACAGCTGGCAGGTCAGAGCAGCAAAGCACAATGGCTGAGCTGTAATCAAGCTAATCATGGGGAAAGCCTTGGTCAGGGCAGCTGGCAAGGACTTCCTTCACCTTAGAACAGTCAGGAATTATTCTGGAACAGTCAGAGATCCAGAACACATCCCTGTGGAGAAGACAGTGCTTGAGCAAGCAAAGCACGTGCTCTGTTCTTATAGTTTGTAAAGAGACAAAGCCATAAAAAGCTTCCATGACAAAACACTTCACCACTGCTTTGTCCAAAAATAAAATGCATTAATCACACCCCAGAAGTCTACTTGAGAGTGACAAAATGTTGTTTGCTGGTTCAGTGCATGCAGGTATCAGACACAGCTCTCCAGGGAAGCTTTGGACGCTGCAGCTCAAGGAAGACACGGCCCAGAGATTCCCAAAGGCAGCTCCAGGGGACTGAACAGCTCACTCTGTACAGTAACAAAAGGGCAAGAGGGCAGCAATTCTCAACTGCTGCACCGAAATCAAAGTCAGAAACCGGGAAAATCTTGGTAATGGCAAGAACAATGACAGATTTTCTAGGATCGCCCAGGGATGATAAGGAAAATCCATCACTGGAGGCTTTTAACAACTGCTTTGGACAAACATCTGCTGGGAAAGTTTGGATAGATCTGACCCAGCCTTGGGGCAGGAGGTCAGATTAGACAACTTAAGGTCCCTTTCTGCCCTGCAGCTCTTTGCTTGTAACAGAAATGTGACAACAGAACACGTCAGCAGCAGCCCCAAATCACACAACCCCTCCTAATACTTCCATCATACATTGGAGGCACACTGTAAGATCCCACATGCAGCTCCCTGTTCCCACATGGTACCTTCTCCTTCCATTCCTGGAGGAGCAATACAGGGAGAACACAAAGAGCTGGACTCACAGAACAGGGACAGGAAGAGGAGCTCCCCAGCACAACCTTCCCAACAACACAGTCCCTCTCTCATGGGACATCATCCCACAGCATGGGGACAGTTACTAACAGGAGCCCATCCCTACTGTCCCTTCCATTTGTCCCTTCCCATCTCACCCTGCAGTCTGAGCAGTTCTCTCTTTCTTCTCTTTAGGCCTCTCCTCTGTTCCTCCCTGGAATATTTTCATGTGTAAGATCATCAGGACTTGACCCCTGCCCACCACAGCCCTGGATCCCACCCCAAGGGAATCAGGGAACAAAAAGATTAATGACCCAGCGCTTCACTGCAAAGCCCAAGGTCACACTCAGCCCTTTGTCCAGTTCTCTCAAAGGCCAAACAGAGACACCAGATGCCACTGTGACAATGGTGTGAGCTCCCCATGACTAAAAAGGACATTTAATTTAGTCTGCTGGGAGGACTTTATGCTCCTGCAAGCGTTAATGAATGGCACGAAGTGTCCTGTGGAGTCAGAGCATCCAAGCAGCAGAGTAAAAACTCTGAAGTACCAATCTTTGTCTCAGGGTTAAAGCTCGACCTATCAAAGCAGTTTTAAGAATTTTTGCTTCCTTGTGTGCCCCCCCACAATCTGCTTGGCTTATTCTTGAAAATCCAAAGCCAACCTCCAAGCTCTGTCCATGGAACAACAAGGGAGGAAGGTGACAGAAGTGGTCCCAAAGAGAAATACTCACACGTGTGAGCGTTCTAGGAGCACATCCCAGCTATGACCACACATGTGTGTGTTTGTCAGTACGCCCTGGCACATCTGAGGGCACAGTTATGCAATCCCAGAAAACCTAGATCCCAGTTTGTACTGTCCTTAAAGGACAGTCCTGACTGTACGTGTAGCGCTGACAGCATCAGTCACGGGACAGGCCAGGGATTGGATCCAAATAAAAAATAACCCCATAAAAATAACAATCTTCTGCCAGGGCGTGTGGGCTCCTTGACCAAGATCTCACACCCACAGTCAAACAGAACTTGCACAGGCATAGGATGACTCCTTTTCCTAGAAGTAGCATCTTAAATCTGTGTAAGTGACCCGTCAGCCTGTGCTCTGTCGGCTGGAAAAGAGTTATGCAAGAGAGGAAACAAGCAGTAGGAGACAGGACAGCTCAGAGAAAACATCTCAGGGCAGCTCCACTCCTAAAGCCAGGCTCTTGCAAAACAACCCTCGTGCCAGCTTGCCAGGCTTTCCCAAAGGCTCTGTGAGCTTCAGGAGTTCAACCAAACGGTTACCAGGCACATCTTCCTGGCAGAGTCTGCTGGGATCACAACAGGGACTGATTTCAAAAGAGAATCTCCTGTTAGACAGGAGATCAAAGCAGGAGGTTCATCTATATCCTGGAACATGCATCCCATGGGACAGGAGAAATTTTAATTCAGTTTCAGACTAAATACTCATCCAACAGAAACAGGTGAGCACACTTGAACACTGCACCTGTGCAACCTTTTTGGGAGAAAATCCATTCCTCACCTGCCCTGAAAAATTAATTTAACTGAACCAACTCTTATAAAGGAAAAGAAACTCCTCCTTTCCTATGCAATCCCCAGTTTAGGGATAGGCTAGGACTATCTGTTTCACCTAGCACAAGGCATTTTCTGCCTACATCAGCTGCAGGGGACCTTGAGGAAGTACTTCACTACACAAATTATCCAAAACCAACGTGCTTTTTCTTCCCCCTTCTCAAAATGTGCCAACATCACCATATCCTGTCCAATGTTTCAGTCATTCCGAGCATGCCAGCAACCTACACTACTCCGTGCCACTCAGTTCAATCTAGAGGACACACTTGGGAAAATCTGGCATTATCAAGAATAATGAATGGTGAAAAAATGAATAACTAAGTATTCATTCTTCAACAGTTATCTACATCCATTTAGTTTTCTACTTCATCAGCCAGGAAAACAAATATTTTCTTTATTTCTTAAAAGGTAGTTCCTGCCTTTGAACTGAGTAAGTACAGACACACACACTAAAAGTGGAATTAAATGAACTTTTCAAGCCATTATAAAGGCTTTGCAGCCCTTGAAAGACCTACTGGATAAAAGAAATGAAAGTTACCAAACCAAAAATTCTTTACAAGCTGGAATTGCCTGGGTTTACGTCAGTTCAGCTTTTTAGGGCCCTCCACAGGTGAGATCTCCTCACTCACTTTCTGGCACTGATCTCTTCTGTGGCCCCCAGTGCTCCCTCCATCCTTCTACTCCAGGAAGTGAGGGAAACGTGGTCTCACAGCATGATGTGGAAAACTGCCCCAAAGAGGGAATATCCAACACCAACTCTGTGTAAATCACTACTCTGGGGCTGCAAAATCTGCCTCCCTCAGACCCAGCAAGCTGCCAGCCACCATCACTTGGAATCAGAGAGCACCAACAATAAGTGCCTTGTTTAACTGAGACTTTAAAGCAGGGCCTGGTAGCCGAAAACTACCCGAGAACAGCTCAGGGATCAAACTCCAGCAGGAAAAGCTGGGAGGGGCTTTTTCACCCCTCTTGCATTACATTCCTGCTGCTGAGCTGATCACCTTCAGAGCAACCCAGGCCTCTCTCAGAGCCAAATCATTCCTGCTGCATCCTTACAATTTCCCTTCCATCCCAACCTCACAGCCCTGGCCCCAGCATGTCACAAAACAAAAACTTCAAGTCACCATGAAAAATAACACTGAAACTGCATTTAAAACCAAAGGCATGATTAAAAGTCACCAAACACCACCTCACTCACTGCATTTAAAGATTTCTAGAGGGAAAGGTCACTGGAATATAGAGCACATCTCCCAGAGCAAACGTCCTTATCACGCCGCTGCTGGGTTCAGACAGAAATACATTGCTATAAAAACCCTGTGTGCTGTGTTATCCACAGCTCAGGGCTGCTGGCAGAATCACAGAATGGTTTGGGTTGGAAGAGACATTAAAAATCATCTTGTTCCCATCCCCTGCTATGGGCAGGGACACCTTCCACTAGCCCAGGTTGCTCCAAGCCCCATCCAACCTGGCTTTGGACACTTTCAGGGATGGAGCAACCACAGCTTCTGTGCCAGGGCTTCATCACTGTCTGACTAAAGAATTCCTTCCTAATATCTAATCTGAAAGTCCCCTCTGTCAGTGGGAAGCCATTCCCTCTTGTCCTGTCACTCCAGGCTCTTATCCAGAATCTCTCTCCAGCTCTGTTGGAGCCCCTTTAGGCATTGGAAGGTGGTCAAAGGTATCCCCAGAGCTTTCTCTTCTCCATATGGACAGCTCTGCAGCCCTGCACTGTTCCTCCAGCCAGCAGCCCAACCCTATCCCAGGGCCTCTCAAGGGCACTGCTTCTCACGGAAACACAAAAACAGGACCTCAAACTGAGGTTCCTCCAAAGGCACTCTCCACACACCACCTGCACCACACCAATGTGCTCCTCAGGTGCCACTGCACTCACGGTGGTAACTGGAGTCGCCACGAAGATTTGTTTTCCAAGTGGTTCATATTCCCACCCATGGTATTTCCGGAATCTTTTGTTAAAACAAAAAACCACTGAAATTTTAGATTATAAAAAGGAAAAAAAAAATAGGAAAGCTTTTCAACCAATTTCCAAAGTGACTTCTATAAACTCCAGATTTATTACAGTGCACACACCCACGTGCCCTCAACACAGAGCAAGGAATGCCCAGACACAGCAAAGGCAACTCCGCAACAGAGCCAATGAAAATGGGACACAAAAATCAAGGTACCTGAAAATGTTCATGTTCCCTCAACAGGAAGAGAACAAAGAGGATAACACAGGCTGGAAACATCATAAAGGTGGCTTTGAAGTGTCACTTGTAAAACTATTTGTGTCTTAGGATTCCGTAATTTGATGAATTGGTTGCTTTTGGGGGTTTTTATGGTTATGCTTTTATTCCCTATTCTCATGGCTGCTGTCCTTAGATCAGTTTTTGCTTGCAAGCAGAGCAGGACAGATCCCTCAGCCACATCTTAAAGCCAGAGGTTTAGACTCTCCAGAGAAAGAAGAGTTCAAATCCATTCTTCACCCACATCAATTCCAAGAGGAGATCTTTACAGCCGTTTTATTTATTATTTACCACTCTAACACAATGTTTTAGCTCACCAACAGAACTAAAAAAAAAATCAGTTATTTAATTTCCATAGACTTGACTTCATTAACTTCTGAAGAGGACTAATGTTTGTGGCCAGTGGGAAAGGGTATTTCTACATTTTTCCATTTTCTGGTCTGTTAATTGCAATTACAGAGAGAAGGAGACAGCGGTGAGATTTGTGAAACACAGCAGGCTGCATTTTTAATACTTTTGGAAAAAAAAACCAAGAGAAAATAATATCTCTCTTTTTTGTATAACCCAATCATACAAAGTAATTCCACATACTTCAGAAGTCAGCATCACAATTTTCCTTAGACACTCACTTGGGCCAGCAGGAATTTAGTTGGAGAACCTCAGATTTGATTAGAAGGGATTATTTTTCAGTGAGATGAGAGGAACAGAAAACATGAAATGATGGAAGTGGGCAGGCAGATAGACTCCTGAGGCTGGTAATGAGATGCAGGAATACTCCTCCAAGCTTCTGAGGCAGAGATGGGCAGGGGTCAGATAGCTTTTGAGGATGGATGAGTGAGAAAAACCCAAATGACACTACTTGGCTAAGGTGGAGGTCAGTAAAAGCACCATCACACCTCTTGGATGCTGTAGGGAGCCCAGAAACCATGTCTGCTGTTTGCAATGAATGTCAACAATTTGACAGAGTTCTCCAAACTCTACCTCAACCCCTCCAGGGCCACCAAGTCAACTGAGATTCCTCCATCCCAGAAAAACACGGAGTTTGAGAGACACCACAGCTGACCCATGACACTTTGGTGGAAGAGGCACAACGGGGAAAAAGCACTTCCAGCTCAAAGCAGAGAGGGACAACCATGAGTGCCAGCAGCAGGGCTGAGGACACGGGACCCCAGGACACGTGCAGAGTGTTTGTGGTGCTCCAGCCACACACTCCAGCGTTTCAGGGCAGCCTGGCACAAAGAGGAACAGCTCCAGAGCTGCTGTTCCACAGAGCCAAAGGATGGAGAGGGATAAATGACCACAGCACTTAGCATTTTTAGCGTTTCAAGACCTGTACACCCCCTTCCACATACAGCTTAGCCAAAATACCAGCTGGATGCTGCTCCAAACCCAAAGAAGTCCAGGTAAATGTTTGATCAGCCACACAATGATTTGGATCCAGGCACTGATCCAAAAAACCCAAGCCTGTCGGGGTTTTTGCCAGCTCCAAACAGGCTTCCTAGTCTGGCTACCCACTCCACAACAGTGGCATGAGGGAAAGGCAGTGCTGGTTTTTTAGAGGCAAAGCAGCTGAAACCACAGAACTTTCTACTCCCTAAAAAACACGGTACATCTGTTCCACAGCAGTGCCACAAAAGATTAGTAAGTGCTGGCCTAACAATCTGGAAAGGGAAAAGGACCTAGGAGAGCAAAACGTTATCACTAAGCCAATAAAACAACATCTGTAAAGGACTGAGAACATAACAGCATTCTTGCACAACACACAGAAATGCTCCTGGGCTGATTTCTTGGTCTCCACTAAACCTGTCTGGTAACTCTGGGAACAGAACTGCCTCATACAGGCTACGGGAAAAGTGGATCAACAGGGTGAGCTAAGGACAGGGCTCTGGGCTCAACTTTGTTTGTGCAGGATCACAGAGTGGACATATGTTAGGCAATATATATGGTTTCACTTTTACGTAAAGCTCGTGTTTACATCTAATATATCAGGCAATTACAGCTGGTCCCAGAACTATGTTTGAGACAGTGTGTCTATAATTCATGGAAAGCATTTTGTGGGATGAGCAGAGCAAGGATGCAGCAGAGCAGCTCTGTGTACGGGGTTGAGAATGTAAATAAAAGATTTGTTTTGAGTTTCTGTAACTGATAACTGGCTTTGTGCATTTCACTACTCAGCATTCGGAACTAATCCCTCATCTACCACACCGATCTCAAAGACGCATAAGTCGATGGATTCGACTGAAAACGGCGGTGTGAGCCGCCAAGCCCCCGGTATCGTAACAGCTTTGTATAAACATGAAAACAGCAGAAACACAAACAAGCCGGGAGCGAGCCTTGGGCGCTCGTCATTCGCATCCCCAGCACGGTGACTTCCCCACCGAACCTCTCCTCTCGGTGTCATCGCCGGGAACGCCGAGGCGGGGAATGCGGAGGCACGCGCGGGCTCGTGTCACATGCGGGAGATTCACCGACATCAACACACGGCAGGAGGAGAAAATAAACACCCAAACCACGCCAAAATCCCAACACAACCGTGCGTTTTCTGCTCTTAGCGAGAGACAGATCCCTTCTCCCGCGGTCCCCACAAAAAGCGGCAGGGATGACACCTGCTCTGCACCTGGGCTGGGATGTCGAGAGGCGGAGAAGTGAGGGTCAGCAAATTCCTGGGGTGGTTTGGGGCGTGTAGGATGGGGCACAGCGAAGGTCCCCTGGAGTAGTTTGGGGAGATGAAATTGTGGGATGGGGCACGGGGAACGGCCCCTCAGGGCGGTGTGTGGCACTGGGGCACAGGCTGGTTCCTCCGGGGTCATGTGTGGGACAGGGCACCGGGCTGAACCCTCAGGGTGCTGTTTGGGACGGGGCACCGGGCTGAACCCTCAGGGTGCTGTTTGGGACGGGGCACCGGGAACGGCCCCTCGGGCGGGTGTGTGGGACGAGGCACCGGGAACGGCCCAAGAGCGGCTCTGCGCCCCCAGACAAAGCCCCCCGCCCTCTCCCCGCCGCTGCCCGGGCGCTCTGTGCGGGGACGGAGCCGGGCAGCCCCGCCGAGGCGGCACCGGCCCTCCCGCCGCAGGTGCGGGCTGAGGGGGCCGAGGGGACCCTGCCAGGGGACGCTCCGAGGGGACCGGGGCCGCTGCCCGCCGCGTACCTCTCTGTGCGGTGCCGGAGGGGACTGTCGGGGTCGGGGCGCCCGCCCGGCTCTCGCCTCGCTGCCTCCCGCGGCTGAGCGGCTCCCGGCGCGGCTGAGCGGCGGCTGCGGGCACTGCGGGCCGAGAACCAGCGCCGGCCTGTTTTCCAGCCGCCTCCCCTGCGGCCCGCCCCGGCTCCGCCTCGAGCATCCCCCGCCTCCTCCTCCTCCTCTTTCCCCTTCTCCGCCTCCGCCTCCTGCACCGCCTCCTCCGCCCCGCTCCTGATCTTGAGCGACTTGAAAGTGAGACTAAAGATATCAGCGGCTGTGTGGTGAAGCAAGCGTGTTAAAGCTCATTTTCTTCCTAAGCGAGACGGGTCTTTTTCACCTTTTGCGGTTGCTGATGCACTTCAAAACTGCTTTAATACCCCCGCTCCGGGGCGTTCACCAAACTACAAAGCGGACCCAGTGTGGAAAATAACTTCATTCCTGCACGAGTTTTTTCCTATTCCTGTCCAGACAATGAAATTAATCTCATCGGAGTCCACCTCACAATTAAAGCCCAGCCTGTGGTCCAGAAAAACACAGCCCTCCAAAGTCCTACCCGAACACCGTCACGATTTCTTATCTCGAAGCATCTGGTTTCTGCCACTCACTGATATCAGTGTTCACGCAGTTGCACGGGGTAGTGTGATATACTGGAAAAAAAAGTTATAGAAAATCAAAAATAGGCGTAGCTTTAAACTTTTTTTGGCTTGAAGACCCCTAAAAGCTAGCAAAGGACCTGCTCCAATATATATATATATATTATATATTTATATTTATTTTATATATATTTAATATCTATATTTTTATATAAACACTATAATATATAATGTATATGCAATGTTAACATATTTATACATAATACATATATGTACTATATATAGACTATCATATATGTACTATATATATTCTATATATTATAATACTATAGTATACTATAAAAATAAATATGTAATATATATTTATTTTAAAAATTGTATGTGTGTATGTATATATATATATATATATATACAAACTAAATGTGTATTGGACACTCCATCCCTGGAAATGTTTAAGTTCAGTTTGGACAAAGCTCTGAGCAACCTGGTCTAATGGAAGGTGTCCCTGCCCATGGCAGGGCGTTGGAACAAGTTGATCTTTAATGTTCCTTCCAACCCAAACCATTCTGCAATTCTGTATATAATAAGAATACTCTTAAGTGGCTCTGGGCACAGAGCCTGTGCCATGGAGGTTTCTTCCAAATGGAGGGGAAAGCCAAAAGAATCCAGTTCCAGTGTCACAGTTTGGGAGTTGGCACACAGAGCCCTAAAGCAAAGGGAAGATGTCCCTGTTCCTTCTGAATTCAATGCCTTTCATGCAGCTGCTGGGTAAAAGTCTCCTCTCCAAGCAGCAGCCCCATAAACACAGGTTTTATTAAATTACAGCTTCTTTCCAAAAAAAGTTTGTGATCAGGATTGAGCAATGTGTAACTCTCGGCATGCGGGTCCACCGTGGAGCTGGAGCACTCAGACATCCCACAGCCTTCCCATTAAACGCTGGCTGAAATTGCTTTTGGATGCCTGGAGGGAAAGTCTGGAGGAAAGACTGTGCCTTGGATGGAAATCAGTCATGTCTGCACGCTGCCTTCAAGCATTTTAAGGTTTTATAAAACACGCTCAGCTGCCTGCCAGAGGTTTGCACCTGCACAGCTGGGCTGAGGTTGCTGAGCCAGCCAAAACATCTGGGGAAAACAGCAAGAATAACATGGATTTGGGGTTCCCAGCTTCCCTCAGATATCAGACAACTGTGCAAACTTTTCAATTTCATATGTGCAGTGCTTGCAGGTTGTTTTTCTCCAGACTTTGAGCTTCCCTCACTGCCTGTCACGGTTCGACACTGGCACAATGCCATTCCATTCCCAGGAAAAAAAAACACTTCCTCAAACCACGTCACAGCCCTTCAGTGCTGCCATCACCACTGGACTTAAAACCCTTCAAAGCCCCTCGAAGCACCCAGATGCTGAAGCCACTGTAATGTTTGAAAGTCAGTATAGGACAAGGGACAATATAAGAAGGATGTAAAGCTTTTAGAGAGCATCCAAAGGAGCAGCATGAAATTGGGGAAGGCTCTAGAGGGAAAGCCTTACAAGGGGGGGCTGAGGTCCTTTAGTTTGTTCTGAGGAGGCCTCACCATGGTCTGCAGCTTCCTCAGGAAGGGTAGTAGAGAGGCAGCTCTGATCTCTGCTCTCTGGTGACCACTGACAGGACCCAAGAAAATGGCATGAAGCTGTTTCAGGTGGAGTTTAGTTGGATATTAGGAAAAGGTTCTTCCCTCAGAGGGTGCTGGCCGCTGCCCAGGCTCCCCAGGGAATGGCTCCCCAGAGCTCCAGGAGAGTTTGGACAATGCTCCCAGGGACAGGATGGGATTGTTGGGGTTCTCATGTGCCAGAGGGACCAGAAATTGGACTGGTTAGTCCTTGTGGGTCCTTTCCAACTCAGGATATTCTATGATTCTATGGCCACACGTTGTTTGGGATGTGGTTTGGGAGCCTGCCAGCCATCGGGGTGGCTGTCCCCATGCAGCACACCCCAGGAGCCAGCCTGTGCCTGGTGGTGGGCTCTGCCCTCCCACACCTGCCTCTCTGGGTCTCCACCAAGCCTACAGATGGAAGCAGAGCTTTGCAAATTAAAGGACTTCGGGGAAATGAGCCATATCCCTGTTCTAACCAGCTCTATCTGGAAAGAGAGGAATTAGCAACAAGGCTGGAAAGAGCAGCCTTTCCCACCAGACTGACAAAGTCAGAGGTGATAAGGAAATAAGGACAGTTGGATGGTCCAGCTTGGAGATTCTTATCTACAGAGGATGGAAGAGAAGCCAGGATTTCCTGCCTGGAGTCCTCAGCATCTCACAGAGCAACACCTGCCCTTCAGGGCTGCCCCAAATCCAGGCTGTGTTTTTTCATAGGCAAAGAGGAGCCACAAAGGACAAACTGGTGCCCCCTGTACCCACAGAAAAGCTGAACCATGAGGGATGCTTGTCATCCAGCAGCTGGGAAAGCTGGGGAGCCAATTCCTACTGAATGGCACTTCTATTTCCTCCCCAGCAAATAAACAACTGTGCTGCAGGGCTGCACCAGCTCTGAGCTCGCCTGGCTGCAGTGCGAAGGATTTGAGCTAAATCTAGAAAGCTCTGGGTATTAGGAGTCCCCTGGGCTCTACCCTCTTTCTCCAGTTTAGATTTGGCAACAGAGCCAGCCCTAGACCCTAGGAATGCTTGTGAGGCGTTTAAAGGGTAGACAGAAATGCAATTACCTGTGGGAAAATAAAGCTCAAATACCTTGCAAGCCCCTGTTTAATACAGTGTTCGATGCATTGAGGACAAGTAATTGACAGATAGGACTGAGGCTGGTGCCTTCTGCAGACAGTAGTCCCAAGGAAATTTGATGAAATCCTAAAATCAGCATTTTTTATGCCTTTGACATTTGTTTTCTATAAGCAGACCACACAGTGAATAAAGCATCTTTCCTGGGAAGCACTCTTGAAGGACAGGTTTATGACTGAAATGTAAAGCAAATGGTAAAAGTCTGGAGACCCTAACCTAAAAAAACAGAGAGGACAAAGACCTCGTGCCACACACCTGAAAAGATTGCCCAGAGCTGCAATCCAGAGACATCATCAATGTGAAGAAAGAAAAGTGAAGGATTGCCTGGAAAGTCTCTTTTTGGAAGGGTTTTTTGCGCCACAGAATGGACAGAAACAGCTCAGGTCTCATGTCCTTCAAACCACACCTTCAGATGGGGAAGGAATTCCAGAAAACAAATCGGAGAGCTCATGATGGGCACAAGGAGGGTGGGAGGGTACCTGGGCACTCTGTGAAGTTGTATTTTTGGGTTTGGGCAGGGCTGAAGTCTGGCCAAGGAGATCTATTGGATTGACCGATGCTGGGGTTTTTTGTATTTTCTGCCAAGTAAAATAATGACTTAAAGCCATTAAGTGATTGTTCTTAAGATTTCTATTGACCAACATAATGCCCCATTCCTAGAACTGTCAGGTGAGATGAGCATTAGGCCTGGCATGAAGCTTTTTTTAGAAGCTTTTTTTAGAAAAATAAGGATCCAGCTGTCTGAAAAAGAGAGCAGAAGTAGCAGATAAAATCAAGCAGCCCAGAGTACCCCTCTGTGCTCTAAAACACCACATTCCTGATGTTTGGCATGCAAAGGTTTTGCCTTTTACTGTTGTTACACAACATTTTTCATCCTCAGATTAAACAATGTTGGGAAAAGTGCTGTTATCTACTTGAAGTCAGGAATCTCAATACAAAGACCCCTGATATGAAGCACAGGGTGTGCTGTGCTTCAGAGGTTGCCCACTCTTGCCAAGATTTGGCTTTGGCATTAGGAGTGTGTCTGCAGTGAAAAGGCCTCATGAGTTTGGGTCAAGTTTTTGGGGGATCCACTCACACACTGACATCTGGCAGGACCCTCATGAAGTTAAAATATGATTTGAACAGAAAATCTGTAAGTCAGAAAAGGGGTTTCCAGTTTTCTAACCCAGGAATTATTACCCTAAGGGTACCTGGGTACTGATTTTGGCTCCTGCTCTGGGCAGGGTGACACACAGTGACAAAGCTTCTTGTGTTTCCTCAAGCAGGACACCACGTACAGCCTGAAAAAATTACCTGTGTTGAATAACTACAGCAACTCCAAACAAGCCCAGCTGGCTTTTCCATCCTCTGCACTGTTTGTTTACTAGAGAAAGACTAATCCCTTTTACCTGCAAAGCAAACTTACCACGAAAGCCCTCATATAATGCTTTATTATCTTTCCATCCGTCCATAATGCAGAATTTCCATGATTCATTCACCCACTTGAGGAACACTTGAGCACTCAAACAAAAACATACATTCCCAGGAGAAAAAAAAAAGAACCAAACCCACGTCCGGCGCAGGAGACAGAAACATTCTAACATAAATACAAAATCCCACCAGAAATTCTATCTGCAGCAAGGCTCTGGCTCACAAGCACAACAAGGAAGGACAGAGATCAAACAGTATTGCCTCTTGTGGGTGTTTTTCCCCTTTTCCTCACAATCCCCTGACAATAAGTCAATTAAAGGTTTTACCAAGACTACAAAAGGAAACTGAAAACCCAGCAGCCTCCCTTTGAAAGTAAATTCAGGCTACGGGCAGTTTCAAAAGTCAGAAAGTCTGCCCTTTGCTCAAAAAGCCTTTGTGACCTTCCAGTCATCCCAGTGTAGCTGCAGCAGTTCATGGGAATGAGTAACAATGACCTTTGCTATTTGACAGGCTGTCCAAGTGACAGGGAGCTCTCCCATGAATATTTCCCCTTGATGATGAACAATCTGGACACAGAACAAACACCCAGCTCACCTTTGTGGTTAGCAATAAAACTAGACCAGGTGAGAAGGAGAAATTCCCCTCCCATGTGTGTTCATCCTTATTCCCTTCTAGGAAGGCAATTTCTGGAATGAGACTGCTCAAGCAGTAATTTTTTCTAATATCCTGAGAGCTACAGGCTTTGATATTTTCCTACATGGATTTCTGGAAGGATACAGCTGCTGAGAAAAGTGTCCAATCTCAACAACAGGAATAAATCCATGTGTGGAACATCCTTTGCAATCCTCAATAAATTGGGGTAGCAAGCACACACCCCAAAAACTTGAAATGTGCTGCTCTTTCTGGCTTATATCTGTCAAGCTTCAAGTCCCAATTACTTATTCTTACCACAAATTTCTCTCTGCTGAATTTAAAAATCCTTCATGATTCCATTCCTGTGAGTTCTTGTACCTGAAGTGCCTTTTTGGTTTCATTTGGATGAGGAAAATTGGAAATGCTTTCCCTGGAGCACAGGCAGGAAGCAGATTAAAAGGTGGCACTATCTCCTGCACACAGCTGTGTGCTGGCCAGGGAACAACCTGAGTCTCCACAAGTGGGAGAACAGGACTCACCACTCTCAGCTCCCAGTTATTTTCTGTCAGGGACTTTGTGGGGTAGACATTGTTCCCCTGTTTTTAATAACCTTCTTTGGATTTTGTTTCCACGAGCTGGTCTGCTTTCTTCAGGTAAATACTGACAATGAATCAAGGAATAATATCAGTGGCACATCCTTTGGTTTCCATGGAGCTGGCTATTTCCATTCATCATGGAATTATAGATTCATGGAGTGGTTTGGATTGGTAGGGACCTTGAAGATCATCCTGTTTCAATCCCCTGCCATGAGCAGGGACACCTTCCATGATCCCAGGTCACTCCAAGCCCCTTCCAGCTGGCCTTGGACACTTCCAGGGATGAGGCAGCCACAGCTTCTCTGGGCAACCTGTGCTCAGCACCCTCATAGAGAAGAATTTCTTCCCAGTGTCCCATCTATCCCTGCCCTTTGGCAGTGGGAAACCATTCTGTGTGTCCTGTCACTCCATGCCCTTGTCCAAAGTCCCTCTCCAGCTCTCCTGAAGCCCCTCAGGCACTGGAAGGAGCTCTAAGTTCTCATTGGAGACTTCTCCAAGCTGCACACCCCCAGCTCTCCCAGCCCTTCCTCATAGGAGAGGTGCTCAGCCCTCAGTGTTCTTGTGTCCTTATATTGTGTGACACAGTCAACAGCTGGATTCTCAGCAATTTATCACTATTTTGTGCACCTCTAGCACACCCTTCACAAATTATCCCCAGGAGATCCAGTCTTATCTCACCCAACATGCCTTCTTGTGAAAGCAGCTATGAACACTTATGCCCCTTTCCCACCAATTCAGCACAGTTCGCATGAAACCACAATCACTCAAACTATTCTGAACACAAAAAGAATCCAGGAAATGAAAAATCTGGCAGGTGCAAAGGAACAGGGTTGGATGTGGAAATCTGGGAGGAGGCTTTGCTGCTGACGGCAGCGCAGCTCCCGCCTTTATCTCACAGCAGGTAGAGGAAAGCACGGTGGGAAAACGCAAACTACTCCCACTTTGGATCTCCAGCACTGGTCAGGTGTTTCATAATGCTCTTCCAGGCATTATGTTACTGGTTTGGCTCTTTCCCTGCAAAAGCCAGAGAATGATCCTGAGAACCTCCCCTGTTTCCATGCCATCTCTGCAGCCCCTGCCTCGCCTCCTCTGCCTTGGCAGTGCCCACAGCAGCCTCAGCCCTTCTCCCTGCCCAGAGCAGCTCCATTTTCCTGCTGTGCCCTGCTCCCTGGCCGTGCCTGGCTCCCAGCTCCTGAGGGTGCCCAGCTCTGCAGCCCTGAGCACAGAGGCTGCCTTTGTGTTCGCTGCCAAGAGCTGGGAGCCATCCTGGCACTGCGCTCCCTAAAAATAGCCTTGCCCCACGGATAACCTGCTGCCTCTCCCAGAGGCAGGTCTTAAAGATAAACCCTCCTATAAACCTGCAAAAAATGAGGTGAGAAATACCCCTGGGGTAGAGAGGAAGGCTCTGAAGGAACAGCCTAAGAGGGGGAATAAAGAGCACAGGCTCGGTACAGCCACAAAAGCAGTGCCAGGGGCCTGGGGAGCAAGTGTTGTGTATAACCTGCACACAGACGTAATCCAACAACTGCTGAGCTGCAGGGGGCTCTTTTACACTCAGCTCCAAGTTCCGTGTGTGAAGACACAACACTGCCAGCAAAAGAAATCCAAAAGAAGAGCAAGCCATCTGAAAAAGCTGAAAAAACACTTCTTCTTTACGTAGGGATGCGTATTTTGGATGCAAAATACACTCAGCTAGCATTTTTCCCTTGCACATCTTGCAATATATCCATTTACTCTTTCACATTTTATTTTAATAACAGGGGAGTCAAGTGAGCTCGATTGACAGGCTGGTTCCCAGGGAAACATGAGCAACTTATTTCTCTTAAATAGCAGGCACAAATGTTTCCTGTGTTAAACTGCACAGCCTGCTGTGACATTCAGATCTCCAGGATATAATCTCAAAAGAACAGAATGTGTTTGCCTGCCTCTGAGGTGGGGAAGGAGAGAGGTAGCAGCACACTACAGCTGGTGATAGGTGCTAGCAGGGATCTGGGACCCAAATAATTTTTGAGGATCTATGTCCTTTGTCCCAGTCCCCAAAGAAAGGGCAAAATAGGAGTTTAACAACAAAAAAAAAAAAAGTAAAATACCCCAGTGTTGCTGGGAGAGAAATGGAAAAAGAGAAATCAGTAATAGCAAGCCTTTAAAATCTCAGTCAAAATGCCAGGCTGGCTGCCCAGTGTTGCTGGGACACATTAGGGAATAAAAAGAGCCACAGTGCTCAGGCTCCATCCAGCTTGGGAAGCTGCTTTGGCTGGTGCAGATGAAGGTAGGAAGGGACTTGGAAAAGAAAATGAAAGACAAAGCTGAGCATCCTCATAAGGTGCTCTCTGGTATCATTTGGGGCACCTCAAACCTTTAAAGGACACTTTCCTGCCCCTTGTGCCCAGGGATGCTGTTCCCAGCTCTGCTCACAGGGTGCAAAGTACCATGGCTTTAGTGGCCAAGCTCATTTTCCTTCCTGCTGCTTCAGGTTAAAGTGGTGGAAAAAACAAAATGAAACCAGTGGCCACGAGGAGTTGCTCAAGGCTGTGTCTGTTGGGATTTGAAATGCAAGGAACTCTCAGAACTTTGTTCCTCACAAGTAAATTATCACAGGGTCAAACACACAAAACACATCTCCCCAAAGCTCTCCTTGCCTTGTTTGTATTCACCTCAAGGGATGTCCTGAGCCTGATGGGATTTATCTGCTTAGTAAATCCCAGAAAATATCTCTCCATAAATTCTGTCATCTCTCAGTTGCCCATTTACCTCCTGAACCTTTTTGTATCCACAAAATCCTTCAGAAAGACATTTCCAGTTCAGCTACCCACTGCATGAGGACCCACCTTCATGGAGGTATCCCACTAATTCCATTTGCTGGCCACTAGTTCCTGTAGAGCCAAGACTGGCTGGCTGTTCCCTCACTACCCTGTCCCTTGAACATAAGATTTTTCCAGACCTCCTTTGTGTGCTCCTTCAGTTCTACTTTTACTTATCTGAGCCAATATTAAAGTGAGCAGCTGATAATTTGGCCTTGGAAAAACTTTTTCCCCCTCCTTGCACAATTTCCTTTTTGGTTGAAAAGAAAAAAAAAACTAAACCTTTTTTTTTCCCTCTGTTTCCTTAGCATTCAGAAGAAAAAAAATTAAAAAAAAATAAATCATGAAATACAGGTTTTGCTTGCCAAAGTTTCCAGGTGCCCAAAGTCTTGTTACTGGGATGCTGAACAAACAGCCTTCAAATACCATCCCGGCCTTTGTTCTGCCAGCTGGAAACACAGGTCACTCTGCACCCAGACACCACCTCGGAGCAGAGATATTCCACTGAGAAAAATTCTCCTTTCACCAGGCAAAGAATGCCAGAAAGGAACCTGGAATTTTTTTACTGAGATCCTGGAGTAGTTTTTTCACCAAGGAATATTTTCTGTGAGGTCTCTGTCCACGCCAGTGACTCAGCTCAGCAAACAGCACCGGTGATTCACTGCTCCAGAGCGTGCCAGCAGTGGCTGGAGACCTGTGTGCTGCTGAGTCTGTTCCTCAGCAGGAAACAGCCCCAATAAATTACATCAGCAGTGTGATTCAGTCAGTAGCACCATGGATTGCAAGGCTCCCACTCAGATTCCCCTTTCCCAGCCAGCTTTTTCTCTCCTGTGCCCCTCAGCTGTTGGCTCCCCATGCAAGGACTGGCTCCTGCTGCACAGCTCTGATGCAAAAGTGGCTGAAAGCAGGAAGATTTAGATGGGATATTGGGAAGGAATTGTTCCCTGTAAGGGTGGTGAGCCCTGGCACAGGGTGCCCAGAGAAGCTGTGGCTGCTCCATCCCTGGAAGTGTCCAAGGCCAGGTTGGACAGGGCTTGGAGCCACCTGGGATCATGGAAGGTGTCCCTGCTCATGGCAGGGGATTGGAACAAGATGATCTTCAAGGTCCTTTCCAACCCAAACCATTCCATGGTTCTGCTATTCCATGACTGCGTGGTGAATTCACTCAAACAACAGAATTCAAACCATTTCCCTGAACTTTTCATGAATACACAGTAGAAAAATAAAGTTACCAAAAGGAAATGAAGTGGACCGACCACCAAAGGTAACAGGCAATCCATCATGGAATTACTTGCTCACAGATGCACATCTCCCAGTCCACCTCCAGCTGGAAACATCTTGTGAGATCATTGAAGTAAAACAAAATGGGAGATGAGGCAGATGACTTTTAATGCAGAAAAGTCTGATTTTCTCTGAGAAATCATGAGAGTGCATTAAAAAAGTCATTCCTTTTCACTGCATTCAGGACAAACACCCAAATACCCAGCAGCTCTCCACATCCTAAAGTTTCAGGTTTGTCTGAATCTTGCAGATATTTTCCACAGAAGCAGAAGAAAAGTTGTCACAAATAAAATAACCACAGCCTTACGCAACTTAACTCTTCAGAACTAAGAATGCCTGATGGGTGAAGCAAGCAGCTTATGCCCAATTTTCTTCCTAAATATGAAGGACATTTCACATCTTTTTGCAATTGCCCCTGTGCACCTGCTACCAACACATTGTACAAAGCACAGAGCAGACCCAACATGGCAAAACACTTAATTCCTACATTATTTTTTCCTTTTACTGTCCAGATAATAAAATTTATCTCATCAGAGTCCATGTCACAACTAAATCCCAGCCTGGGGACCAGAAGAGCAGAGCCCACCACAATCCTATCCAAACACCATCAGGTTTTGTTATCACCCAGCATTTGTTATCTGCCACTCAAGACACATCAGTCTTTATGCAGTTCCATGAGGCACTGAGATATACAGAAGAAAAAAACTATTAAAAAAATCAAAAACAGGCATAGCTTTAAACTTTTTTCAGCTCAAATACCCAAAAAACCAGCAGAGAATCAGCTCCCATTTGTGCACAGCTCAACCTACAGCCCATGCTCCTGCTCATCTTTGTTACCTTGTGCTGAATCTTGCTGCTGGTGGAGGTGGCTCACAGCAGGTCCCTTTAAATCCTTTGTTGCGTTTGCACAAGTTGAAAACAGCTCCTATTAAAAAAAAAAAAAAATCCCCTACGTGTGCCAAGCCGTGTGTAGAGATTATGAATCACTAAATGGCAGCCACGTGTCAGCAAAAGTAGCAGGAAGTGTCTTGCCTTTGACCTTTATTTATTGTAGCAAGAACACTTGGTAGCATATAGTTATAGAGATCTAATCATCCCTGCTAGCCAAGAAACATCAGATCTGTTGCCTGCATGGTATGTTTTGGTTATTAAAATTAAATTAAAAGAAGAATATCCAGCTTATCTGGCTAATATTTTTCAGTCGGGAGGGACTCGGAGAGAGGCCTTTCAGTTTGCTGCTCCTGTGTGTTTGGAAGGCAGAGAATTCCTCTGGAGATTCCCTGGGCTTGTAAGGGAATGGAGGGGTTTGAAATCAGGGTGAGCCTGGTGGCCTTTGGCCCACCCCTCCAATTCCAACACACATCCTTGTTCCACAGAACTGGGCTGTGAGGTTGGGAAGCAGGAACGTGCTGACCCCTCTCCTGGTTGCACTCAGGGAATTTGATAAATTTTTTACTTATTCTTTAAATATTTTAGTTATTTTTAAGCCCTTATTTTTTACTAAATCCCATCACACATCAGAGAGCATTGCTAAATTCAGACAAAGCACCTCTGGGCTGCAGTCCACGGGAGAACCTGGAGATCTTCCTGAATTATGCTGCTTTGTAAGGGCTGTGCCTGGCTCTTCCTCAGGTGCAAAAGAGAATTTTGATCCCTTTCCACATTAAGGGCAACCAGGGTGCTTTTCCCACAGGAGAGGGGGGTGCAGTGGGGTCCTGGAGCATAAAGATTCATCCCTTTGCATCCCCAGACCTTTCTGCAGGCCTGTCACTGAGGTAACCCATCAAGGAGATCACAGAATCACATATTCTTAGAATCACAGGAGGGTTTAAATTGGAAGGGACCTTAAAGGCCACTGAGTTCCAACCCCCTGCCATGGGCAGGGACACCTTCCACTATCCCACGTGGCTCCAAGCTCTGTCCAGCCTGGTTTTGGACACTTCCAGGGATGGGGCAGACACAATAATCCATAATAATGCCATCTATCCATAATCCTGGTATCCATCACCATGTGCTGACTGTCCTGTGCCCACCACACTCTGCACTTGGAAATTCAAACCTGCCAGGAGAAGAGACCACCAGTCTCTGCGGCTCCATGATCTTTCTCTGCCTTCCAATGGGATCCTCTCCATGAACCCCAGGAAAGACACCAGGGTCCCTCACCTGGATTTTTTTTTAATTAAAGCTCTTCTGATGACATAGAGGTCTTTATTCTGCTTTTTACATAGGTCAGGGGCGCAAGAGCAGCTTGTGGCCTTCCTTCCATCGTTGGGGTATCCCTGCTTGGTCAAACCAAGCAAGAAACTGAGTGTTTGGTGGTCAGTGCCAGGTGCTGGCCACTCCCAGAGGTGGCACGTAGCAGCAGGATCAGGCCTTTAATCATACTGTGCTCCATGGACTCCCATTGCCCCCTCAAATTCCTTTTGTGGCTCTTTCCTACACTTCTCCTCCCCCTGCTTTTTCTGGTTTAATATTGATTTGATCCCCATGTTCCATCCACCCCATCTGAGGGCTTCAGCTGTGACCCCACACCCCACAGCCACATTCTTGGAAAGGGTGCACACACCCTGATGTTGGGGTGGCTGCAGCAACCACCCTTGACATCATCACCTTCCCCACATCTTCCACTGTCACACAGGAGGTTGTGAAAGCCTCTTTGGCACCACAACTGCATATTTGGGTGGCTGGGGAGGAGACTCCTATGTCACCGTGATATTTTCTGAAAAACCCCTTTGCCAGGATTTCTTCTGCTGGGAAGATGAGAAGCCTCAGTTTCTCCTGTGTTTGCTGCTCTGGAATGTGGCCTAGAAATTGTTTATCCAAACATGTGAATTGTTTTTACCTAATGACTGATCACCATCAGCTGTGTGGGATTCTGAGGAGTCAGTCATGAGTTTTTATTCTTCTTTCTTGTTAAGCCTTCTGTCTGTATACTTCTCTTTCTTTAGTATAGCTTTATATATTCTTTACATATTTAATATATATTTTTATATATTCTTTAATATATTAAAGAATATATATTAAAGAATATATATTAAAGAATATATATAAATATATATTATATTATTCTTTCATAATTATTATTTCTGTTTCTTTAATATTCTTTAATTTAATAAAATATAAATAGTCTTTAATTTAATAAAATATAGTATCATAAAATAATAAATCAACCTTCTGAGAACATGGAGTCAAATTCGCATCTCTCACCTCATCCTAGAGACCTCACAAACACCACACTCCTATTCCAAACCAGGAGTGCAAGGAGATGTTGTGTCTCCAGAAGAGCTGGGTCAGAGGGAGGCTTGGCAGCACCTGGATTTCTCCAAGGATCCCCCTGGCTGGCAGCATGGAGCTTGCTGCTTCTTTACAAAGTCCCTAATTCCTGCAGGATGCAGGTGGGACAAGAGATGATGTTCAGCCCAGACACTCCCAGCAGAGTGGACTCCATCCTCAAATGACATCCCTGTAGTCTTACTGGAGGTTATTCCAGGCATCCTGTGTAGGTGTGGACAACTCATGACTCTTGCTTTTGGTGGTGGCTGTGGCCATTTTACAATCAGGGCAGGGTCTGGATGCCAGAGCTCTCAGGTTTTATCAGACGCCAGAAAACATCTCATTTCTGTGTTGATGCATTTTGTCCACCTGAGATGTTTCTAGGACAAGGGACGTGGCCAGCTCACACCTTGTCATCAGGAGTGTCCAAATCCTCATCATCCTCCCTAAACCCCACCCTTGCAGTTGCTCAATAAGTGGAAAAACACAGATTTTATCAAGTCACATACACCCCAAAATCCATTGAATTTTCCAGCCTTCAGCTGAAGGCCTAAATTATGACTTCCAAACTCCTGGAGCCTCCCTGCAATCCCTTGAGGAGCACATGGATTTTACAGCAGGAATGTTTGTTGTTTCCACATTGTAGGCCTCTGGACAGCCAAGTCAAAAGTGCTACATTAACATGAAAAATTAACTCCTTCTATTATAAAGTAGCTGAATCTCAGAGGCTTTTAGAGGCTAATGAAGGATCTGGAGAGCAGCTGGATGTTGCTCTGCTCTGCAAGCAACATCCAGAGGGAAAAGCAAAGGGACCCAGCCTGACTTTAGGCTGGGGAGGGCTACTACAAACCCCATACAGAGGGCAAAAGGGAAATAACCCTGCAAATTCCTTTTTCCAGGCATGTGCACCTTCCTTGGCCCCTCCAATCTCACCCTGCAGGGACCAAAAGAGGAGTGGAGAGAGAACAATAGTTCAACATGAACAATAGCTCAACATGCAACAAAGCTGACAATGCCTAATGATTCCATGTGGATTTGTGCCTTGTGATCCCACCCTGGTGCAAGTCAACCACCAGCTTATATCTGTGGCTCTTGCCATGAAATCTGGTGGAAGTTGGTCAAATTCTTCAAGGAAGGTAAAGAGCAAAGGTCACAGATGAAGTCAGGCCTCTTCCATACTTGTGCAAAGTGTGCTCACAAAAATTATATTTCCTTAGGAGACCAGGATAAAGCCATGTTCCTGGCAGGAATCCATGGAAACAACTCAGTGGGGACAGGGGAGCCAGGGCAGAGAGCCAGAACCTTTATCCAAGAGTGACAGGTTATTCAGGTCTGGGATGAGGTTACACCCAAGGGATGGCATGGACAGCACAATGCTGTCACGTTTCCTTACACCACACAGAGTCAGTCAGGATGCTTGGGAATTTTCCAGGCAAACTTTTTTTTTTTTCTTTCCCATCAGAATGTCAGATTTGTGGAATGCTGGACATTTCACAGAAAAGGCGTTGCGTTTGTTGAACTTCTGATGCGGCACAGCCAGGGACATGTGACCACTGGATAGGACAAATTTCCATCAGGAAGCTGACATCATGGGATGGTGTGAGGAGCTCCTCACAAACCAATTCCTCCATATCCCAGGGAGCCAGGCTTGTTGATTTGCAGTCAGGATCCCAGGCTGATGACTTGAGGAGCTCAGGACTTCTCCAAAAGTCTCTCCTGCAGCTCCTGGTCAAATAATGGGATCATCTTGGTAGTTCATGGCCCTACAAATTCATCCCAACTCACATAATCCCTGAGCTGTTGGACCATCCTGTAGGGAGCTCCACTGCCCCATCAGTCAGGTAACCCAGTGACCAAAACAGACCTAAATCCATTTGCACTGGTTGAAGTAATTGCTCCTTCTTTTACCTGTAAAAATCCCTGCCCTGCCCCTATTCCCTCTGTTCCCATCACAAGGCAGCGCACAGAAACCCCCAAACCAATCAGGCCAGGCCAGTCCATTGCCCTGGCGCAGCCCCTCTTTGCAAACAAGGTCCTTAGAGCCCCCTGTCCATATGTCCAGACACATTTCCTGCCTGTAGCTACTTTCTCCAGGGCTTAGACCTTCCCATTTCACTGTGTAAAACAAGGCCATGGACTTTTTCCATTACAAAAGGTCAAGCAGGTCCTTCATACCTTTTGAACCAGCTACAAATGATCTCATTAAGCAGGACTATGGTCACAGTGCCAGAGTCACCCTCCCCAGGAAGCAGCTCCTGGTTAAATGCTGTGGGCTCTTGTCTATTCTTGCCTGGAACAGATTAACCATGTCCACTCTGAACTGGGATTGCTGCATGTCTCTCCTGGGTCACCTGCTCTTTTTGGGTACAAAATGAAATTATTGTTATTCCTTCAGCTCAAAGACGTTGTGAGGGCTGCTCTCAACCCCCCCCGAGTGGTGCCCAGGGTAAGTGCAGAGTGCCCTTGGACAAAACCTTGGCCATATGGGCATGGCAGATGGTGCAGGAATGCTGGGGTGGAGCTGGAGAGCCCTGGCAGGAGCCAGGCTTCAACTCGAATCCTTTAAGCCAAGATGCCCTAAGGAGGAAGGAAGGGGATGAAGCACACACAGGCTATGTGCAGGTTCCTCAGCCCCAGCATGAGCCCAGAGCTGACAAACGTGTGCCAGGACACGTCCCCATGGTCAGGGATTGTGTCAGTGCCCATTACAAGCGGCAGCTCACAGCTGTCACCACGCTCCGTGGGTTGCTGGTCTCAATCCAGGGATTGGTTCCCTGCCCCAGGACAGATCCAGTGGCTATATCCACTGCTGGGGGCTCAGCCCCCACCCAGCCTGGCTGTCCCAGAGGCCCTGGCAATGCCCATTGAGGCACAGATGTGTTCTGCAGGGCACCTACACACCTTTCCTTGTGCTGTCACCATGTGGAGCATCACCACAGAATCACAGGATCATTTGGGTTGGAAAAACCCTTCAAGATCAGGGAGTCCAATTCTTAGCCCAGCAGTACCAGGGCCAGCACTACCCCATGTCCCAGGGGCTTCACCTACATGTTTTTGAACACTCCCAGGAACTCCACCACCTTCCTGGGAAGCCTGTTTCAATAATTGACCACTCTTACAGTGAAGAAATTTTCACTAGGATCCAGAGAGATTTACCCTTCTGGAAGCCAAATCTTTCCCTCCCACTGTTGCCTCCCCACCCCAAATCACACATTTACCTTCTCTCCAAGGCGGCAAGCCTGTGTTACTCTAGGTCAGGCTGTTTAAACCCCAGCTGCAGCTTTGGCCTTGCTGTTTTGTCGAGGAAACAGTTTCAGCATGTACAGTACTTCCTCTTCTGGGACATTTGAGGACTGAGGCTGTGACCTTTGGCTGCTGTTTGGGTTCAGCAGCAGAGGCAGCAGTCCCAGGGGTGAGTGGGTTGAAAGAGAAAAGTCGTCTTCCTCCCACTCCATCTCCTTAGGGACAAACTCAGACCAAAGCAAAAGCAGCCAGCCAGAGATGGGACACACACCTGGGACACTGCAGAGACCTTCCACAGCTGGAGCAGGGAATTGATTCTTCAGCGTCTTGAGCACAGGAGTAAATCTCAGCCCATCCTCTGAGCCTGGGCCACATTTATATTCCATTCCTGACTTTCATATGGCCAGAAGTATGGCCCTATCCCTGGAAGTGTTCAAAGCCAGGTTGGATGAGGCTTGGAGCAACCTGATCTAGCAGAAGATGTCCCTGCCCATGGCAAGGGGTGAAATTGAATTGTCTTTAAGGCCCTTCCAACCCAAACCAATTTTAAGATCAAACTAAGGGAAATTAATCCTGATGGAAAGTCTTTGCATGTAAATATTAAACAGTACTTACCACAAAATACCTTTTTTACTCAAGCTTTTATGTATATTCATCTCTAGCTGAAGCCTTTCTGCTGCCTTACAAAGCAGGAGTTACTCAGTTTGCATCACAGGAGGATAAGCCCAAAGGAAAAGCCTGGGGAGGTCGGGAGCCCCATGTTTGGAGTGACTTTGTCTGGTTAAATCAGTAGCTGAGGAGGCTGAATGCTCCGCAGGAAGAACCAGGATGCACAACCTGACGGACTCATCCCTTTCCTAAGGCAGAGCCCAGCGTGGACAAGGGAGCAGGCACATAATGTGGGGCTGTCTCCAGGAGGATTTTCCTGGCAGGTATCATAGAAGAAGATTATGTCCCTTTGCCCAGAAATATTTACAAAGCTGCTGATGAAATGGAAGTGACTGTAGAAGGTCAAATGGTACCATCTGCCTTGGCAAGGCCTGGCAGGACTCGGGGTGCTGCAGTCTGGCTTCTGGTTAAGGTGTGAAAACAAATCCTTCTCTGGGCTCTTGAAAGAAAACAAGAGGAAATCGCCATCTTGAGAGGCATGACCATCCTTCAGCTCCACCTCAGTTCAGCCAAATTTGTGAGGAATCAACATTTTCACAGCCCTGTGCACACACACCAATATCTGCATCATCCAAAGGGTCTGGGTCTCATTTAGGCACCAAAGCAGAGCAGGCTTTGAGCACAGTGTGTAGCAAAGTTCAGAACTACAAACCATGACAGCCTTTGGACCACAATTTCAGAGCAATTCAGAGTCCCTCCTGCCCTACAGAAACCTCTCTTGTCAATCTGGTGACTTGCTTTGACCCAAAACTAAAATGTGGCCTCAGAGAGGAAGTGGAGTTTTTTCAGGCATTCAGCCTAAAATGTCCTGCCTGGGCATGGAGTGAGCAGCACACCTAAACTGGGGTGGACTCAAGGGATGGTTTAACTTGCTCTAAGAAAATTCATTAAACCAATCTCAGGTGCTTCCTTAGTGACACTTGGCAGACCATGTTGTACAAACTGAAGAGAAGTCAAGGTCTGATCAGAGTGCAGAATCCTGAGTCCTCAGTTCATGGTGTCCACATCCTGAGAAAGCAGAAAAACCTCCAGAGTGTTTTATTCTGCCCATTTCTGGTGAAATGGGTCTGGAACACACAGAAACTCACAGCTTTGCACACTGGGTCACCTCTCCTTCTACAAAGGCTTCTGATATCTCAACTTTAAAAATTACATGCAGTAATAGATTATAAGTAAACACATAATTTGCTGCAGTGTGCAGCTACTCAAAATTTCCATCTGTTATGAAAATGGCCTATGAACCTCATGCCTCTGAATCCTAATAAGGTCCTTTAGTTCTGAACAGGCTGATTGCTGGATTTGCAGCTCCCACACCAGCCCTGCCACAAAGGTTAATGGGTTGGGAACTTGCAGGCATTTCTGATCTGAGGAACATAGAGAAGGGTTGGGCAGAAATGCTCCCTTTTAGCTCTTGGGAAGGTAAACATGAACTAAACTGCTGAATCAAAATGATTTTTTGTCAGCCTAAGGGACAGAAGGACTGAAGCTGGGGTGTCCCAGTGGAATAGTTGGGATGTAAGAAATGCCACCTTTAGCTCTGCACAGTTGTGGCTTCACTGGTGATGCCCAGAGGCATCAGAGAGATTCAGGCTCCCATTGCAATGATGGACACCAAGTACTGTGAAAAACTCTTCCTGCCCTTCAAATTCAGCCTGTGTTTTGTGCCTTCACCTCCAGCCTTCAGACCCTCCAGCTGCAGATCTGCAAGGCTGTCACAGTGTCACAGACATCCTTTATGAAAAGTCTTTCTTTAGGATTTTTCCTCCTGAGAAGCTGAGAAGTCTCAGGAACAAAATGTAAACAATGGTTATCTGCTGCTGTGGAATGCAACAGGTGGATCTGTGATTAGTCCATGTTAGATGTTTCTAATTAATGGCCAATCACAGCCCAGCTGGCTCAGACAGAGAGTCCAAGACAGAGCCTTTGTTATAATTCCTTCTGATTCTATTCTTAGCTAGCCTTCTGATTAAATCCTTTCTTCTATTCTTTTACTATAGTTTTAATATAATATATATCATAAAATAATAAATCAAGCCTTCTGAAACATGGAGTCAGATCCTCGTCTCTTCCCCCATCCAAAAACCCCTGTGAACACCGTCACAGTCACAGGATAACTGAATCTGTGTTCCAACTTGGGGACAAAGTCACCTCCCACGTTTGGCTCTGAACAGGACAGGGAGTTGTCAGCAAGATGCACATTTTGGCTTGTTCCAGGCTTGCTGAAAGTGCCCTCCTTGGCCCTGTGGAGGGAAGCCAGATGGGGAAGCTGATGTGAATTTGCAGCTGCAGCAAGGCTGAGAATCGGAGCTGTCAAAAAAGCCAGTGCTGGCATCGTGACTTCCCCCTTGCCTTGTGATCCGTGGGAAATGGGAGCAGCAGGCTCTACATGGGGAAACCCAGCAGCCTGGAGCTTTCCAGGCACAGGACCCTCTTTCTTTGCTCCAAAGGTCACCCCCTGGGAACGTGCTGTGTCTCTAAATGTCACCGAGTCAAGCTGCGCTAGCAAGGACCACAGACAGCACCCAGCACAGCCCAGCGTGCCTTGGTCACCTCCTGGAACTGGGGTGGTGATTTCCCTCCCTGCTGATCCCTCTGTATTCACCCTGAAAGGCCAGTATTACCAGGAAATTAAAACCTGCTTCAAGCCCCTGTTCTTCTTGACCAATGCACAGCTCCTGTTTCAAGGCACGTGGAGCCAGAGGTCACAAAACCAGCACCCCTGATGATGGCATTGTGCAAACACCAACGTGCCTGGAGTCTGAGGCTTCCCAGCACAGAGTCTTTGCAGAAAAACCTGCCAAAAGTGTTGCTCCTTCCTCTTTCCCCACCCATAAAATCACCACATGGATGGTGTTGATGTTTAGACATTTTTCAGGTGGATCAACTCCCATAATTGCAACTCTGTGTGGTCAATAAACAGAGAGGAGATGGCAGGGATAAAAATGGGGATGGGCACTGGGAAAGGGGAGCATATTTGTGTTTTAATAGTACTGAGGAATGCTATTCAAACCCAAAACACAGCACTGCACCAGTTATTAAGGAGGAAATTAGCTCTATCCCAGCTGAAAGCAAGGCATGAGGCACTCAGGCTAAGCAGACACAAGAGCAGGGCAGTGGCTTCAGGTCCCAAAGGTGCTGCATAATCTGATCAATGCTGCTGCTCCACACAAGGCTGGGGAAAAGGCAGCAAAAGCCTCTCTGATGTGCCATGGCTAGAAAATAAATGTTTGCTCAAAATGGCAAATGGAGAAATATGTAGAATTAGCAAAGTTTAGTCTAAGCCTTGCTTAGAGATTACTCCTATGAATTAGGATCAGGAAAATGATGAAATGTTCCTCAAAGCCACCCTTGTTGGAGGTGACCAAACTCCAGTAGAGGTGCATTACACTGGGATGGCTCCCGTTGGATCCAGGGTCCCACTGTAAAGGATCCACAGCTGATCTGCACATGCAGCTTAAATAAGAACCTTGACTTGGTATCAGGATGTTTGGAGAGCGTGGGGAGCATGGAATGTTAAGGACACAAACAGTTTCCAAGCCATTTTATGGTCCCTGTGGATGTGACTGAAACCCCTACCTGTGAAAAATCTCTGGGTTGAAATTTATCTTAGCATTATATCCATGAGAAGACAGGAAAAAACTCCCACAGCAAGCCACCAAAACTCCTGCAGCATCCTCACAAGTCCTGGGACCTAAAAAATAAATAGGGGGGCCTTAATCTACCACCAGGTAGGCACCAAAATGTGGGACCTGCAGAACAGCCATCAAGTTCCATTCACCCCAACGACTTCTCTTTGGCCATGGCCAGAAGTAGAGAAATCTAGAGAAGAGTGTCACAGGGCATCAAATAATCCAAGATAATTCCCCAAAATTTCCAGTCAGCTTCTAATTGGTAGGTTCCTGTGCCATAGAGATCAATTTCATATTTAATTACCCACAATGATTTTTTTTTCTCCCATCAATTTATCTCATTGCTTTATGAACCCCCATCGATTTTCAACATCCACAACATCCTGTTGCAAGGAGTTCCACAGCTTAATTACACACTGGGGGAAGAGCCACCTCCTCTTGTTTGTTTTGGATTTACAATTTCTGGTTTCATCTGATGCCCTGTAATTCTTGCAGAGATAGAGGCAGGGAACATATTCTTCCTGTCCACCCTTGCCACACCACCCAGTGATTTATAGTCCTCTGTCACAACCCTTCTGATCCATCTCCCTCCCAGCCTGATGAGCTCTGAGCCTCTGGGTGTTCTGGGTCTTTTCCAGGTTCCTTTTGTGTTCTCTTGCTTTTTGAGGCCTAGGAGTCATCTTTGAGGTGCTCCCTCAAAGGGAGCATGAGGACTTGAGGTCTCTTTCCATGAGGGTCTGCCTCTCCTATGCAGGCTCAAAACAAAGGGGTTGCCCAACGTGGGAGCATGGAATTATAGAATCATGGAATGGTTTGTGTTGGAAAGCACCTTAAAAAACATCCAGTTCCATTCCACTCTCTGAAATGGACAGGGACACCTTCCACTATCCCAGGTTGCTCCAAGCCCTTGGATACTTCCAGGGATGGGGCAGCCACAGCTTCTCTGGGCAGACTGTGCAGGGCCTCACCACCCTCACAGGGAACAATTTTTTCCTGGTATCTGATCTAAATCAGTTTGAAACCTCTCCCCCTTTCCTACCAGGATCTACTGTACTAAAAGTCCCTCTCTCTCTTTTATGTAATCTCCCTTTAGGCAGTGGAAGGTGCTGGAAGGTCTCCCTGGAGCTTTCTCTTCTCCAGGCTGAGCAGCTCCAGCTCTCCCAGTCTGGAACATGGAAGCCCATCAGGCCAAAGCAGCTCTACCAGCTCAGGGGACACATTTCTTCCTGCTCCCCTCAGGACTTTGGAATCAGCACACACTGTTAGCAAATGTTCTTGGAAAGCTGCATTTTCCAAAGCCTCTCCAGCCCCCACTCTGCCAGGGAAGTGACATCTCCATGGCACAGAGCAGGACAGGGCAGATCCCACACGTTTCACTGGGCAAACACTCTTGTGTGCATGATGTTTGCAAAGCCAGCAGGGACAGGAGCCAGCCTTGGAGGGACAGAATCAGCTCTGGAGGGACAGGAACCAGCTCTGGAGGGACAGGAACCAGCCCTGGAGGGACAGAACCAGCCCTGGAGGGACAGGAATGAGCCCTAGAGGGACAGAACCAGCCCTGGAGGGACAGGAACCAGCCCTGGAGGAACAGATTCAGCCCTGGAGGGACAGGAGCCAGCTGTAGAGGGACAGGAACCAGCTCTAGAAGGACAGGAACCATCCCTGGAGGGACAGGAACCTGTCCTGGAGGGACAGGCTGGCTTTACAAACATGGACACACCAGGAACCTCTAAAAGCCAAGGCAGGAGGCACCTTGATGTCAATCCACAGCCTGGAAAGTGTAAGAGAGCTTGTAGAGTATCTTCTGCCCCAGTTATAGAAATCACAAACTTGCAGAGGTGGTGTGAATCATTTCAGCCCTGTCCCTGCTTCTCTGTTAAAATCAGAATATCTAGAGAGTGTTTCAGCACTGCAGGGTGTTCAGGGGTGCACAAACACAACCAGCCCTTGCCATGAATGCGGAAAAGCCTTTAAGAGGCTCAAACTGAGCTACAAAATCAGCAGCAGATCCTGTGTGGGACCAGCTGGGGCTGGCTGGCATTAACAGCCTGCCTGCCATGCCCACATCCTCCTGTCCCCAGCACCTTTGTGTCCTTTTGGGCAGCATCCCACACCTTTGCCTGGCAGGAGCTGGACTTTGTTGATCCTTGTGGGTCCCTTCCGACATGGAATATATTCTATGGTTCTCTATGATTTGCCTGCCTGGGACACCCCAGGAAACAAAACTTATTGCTGTTGATATCACAGCTCCACAGAAAGAGATGTCTGGATTACATTCACTTTGTCATTCCAGGCTCAATCAAATTCCTGTTCATTCAAAACCCCACAAGTCCACAACTCAACTACATATGGTCAGAGACCATCAGCAGACACCAATATGAATAAAACCAATTATAAAGAAGTAAAAGAGACAATCCTGGGTCTTCCCAAACCTTCCATTTTGTTGCACACTCCCAGTGTTGTAGTGCTTTAAGAAGATATTTAAGAAGAATAAGGATGGTTAAAGTAAATTCTCCCCACCTGGGCTGCAAGAAGGCAGCAGACAGCATGGGCTGAACAGAAATTGGGATCAGCCATTCCACAGGGAAAGGCAGTGGCCAGCCACAGAGAATCCCTGTAGTGAGGAAGGTTCCAGATGCAGAGGGGTGGGATGGACACAGCACACCAAACACCATCAGGGTTTGGACACAGCAGGATTTCAGGGGCTGGGATAGGACCTGTGTAAGCAGGAGGGGACAAATTCACTGTGTCAGCAGCCCCAGTGGTGTCCTCAGGCTTCAAGAAAGCACAGGAGGAACAAATTAACAATGCTGGGCATGACCCAAAATCCGTGAGGTCTCATCAGACACAGGCCAAGGCTTTAGTGAAGACATGAGCTGGGTCTTGGCATGGTGTGTGCACAGAAGTGGCAACCAGGGAGGAAATCAGAGCCGAGGGAGAGTTGTTTCAGATGGGAAAGATTAAAATGTGTTTGGGCTGCGAGGAGCAGAACCAGAAGCCAGTGGAAGGGTAAGCAAAAAGAGACCCAAAGTGAGAGGGAGCATCAGGTGACAGAGTGAGGAGGATGGTGGGGACAGCTCTGAGGCAGGAAAGGGCTGTTGGAGGGAAAGGAAGAAACGAGCTCGTTTGCCAAAGTCTCCTTGGAACAGAGAGCTCCTGTTGAGAGCCAAAACAGGGGGAGGATGAACAAGGAAATCAGCTCCATCACGAGATATCCCACAGCAGGAGAGCAGGGGAGGGGAAGTGGAGGCTGGAAAGTGGCCAGGGCTGGTGGGATGGCCTGGGGGACCTGCAGAGAGCCAGGAACTGAGGACAGAAGTTATTTTGTCCTTTTTCAGCAATGGCCTTTGCCTATGGCCACCTCCAGCCACAGGACAATGTCCTTCAGGTCATGCAATGTGTTCACAGGCAGCAGTACAAGATCCACCCAGAGACTGCAATAACTGAGGGGTGGAGGCTCTTTACATTCCCTGACAACATCGTGGCTGTCAAGCTGTAACCCAGAAGGCAGAATTTGCATTGGCCTGGGTGTGAAGTCAGGTTCTGATGCAAGCAGATGAAAACTGGAGCTGAGAAAAATGGCATTTCAGCTCCGAGCTGCTGGAGCCATGGTGCCCCTGACTTGAGAAGTTCAGAAGACTCATGGCCCTGCCTAGACAGCCACCCAACTCTCACACCTTTCTTCTTCTCCCTTCCCAGATACCCAGACACCTCCTCTGACACATGATAAGAAAAGCACTTGCCTGTCCATCACCCATCAGGGTGTACAAAGCCCCTCTCAGATCAGAAATGTGGTACCTGGGCAGGTCACACACCCAAAGCCAGAAGCCAGCTCGTCCTGATGGGGTTCCCAATGCATGGAGCTGCCCCAGGAAGTCACTGTCCCCAAGGGCACTGCTGTCTATGGCATGGCCACCCTCTAGTGGCCACCACTCCTTCCCAGAGACATCTCCTACGTGGACATCCATGGCTTATTTCTCCGTAGTAAGGGGTTGACTCGAGCACAAAGAAACCTTTGTGGAAAATCTTGCTCCCTCCTGCCAACCCTTTGCAGCAGCTCAGTGCAAGAGTTCACTGACTGTGTGTTCAAAATGCAGGGGAAAAAAATACATAAATTAAGGTTCCCACAGTGATCCCGTGAGTTTGTCCTGATTTGTGGTCCAGCAGAACATTTGCCTTTGTCAGCACATGGCACCAGCATCACAAAGGCAGAGATCAAATGCTTTTAGGGGGAAAAAACTCACAAGGTTTGTTTGGGTGCACTTTCTCTCGTAATTTTGGGGTTTTTTTTAAATTGAATATTCTGATCCTCAAACATTTCTGTGGAATTCGTCTGTGGATTTGTGGAATCCAGTGACATCTATCTATTGAGTGCCCCATGCCTGGAAGTGTTCAGGGCCAGGTTGGACAGGGCTTGGAGCAACCTGTTCTAGAGGAAGGTGATGGTCTTTAAAAGTCCTTTCCAGCCCAAACCATTCCATGGGTTTTGCTTGTTCTCCTGGAGAACTCCATATAGATCAACCCCTCTACACCTGTACAGTCACCTGTCAAATTAGGAGGGCATGAACACCCAGGGGAGAGTTTGCTGGGCTGGAAGGCACAATGCAGCTCCTCAGGGATGAGTTCTCATGTCCTGCACTCCTTCAGGATATTCTACAATCTTTAGTATAGTACAGTATAACATTCTTTAATATAATATAATAGTATTATAAAGTAATAAATTAGCTTTCTAAGAATATAGAGACAAATTCATCATTCCTACTGCGCCGGCAGTTTATATACAAGCACGAACGGGACGGGACTACTGATGGATGTGTCGGAACCGTTTATTTTCCAGAATCTTTATAATACATAGTTTTGCCTATGCAAAGATCCTGACAGTTCGCATCCAGGCAGCAAGCCAAAGAAACTCACTTGTTACAAGTCACCAAATACTCATCCTAGCCAATTACACAGAGAGAAAGCATATTGACAGTGATTCTATCCAATCAACATAAACACACGTAGCTGGGGTTAAAACAATACTTGCTTGTTCATTTATAAGAAGACAAAGCATAAAACCCTATTCATAATTTCAACCTTGCTATAGAAACTTTTTGCAACTTAGAAAGTTATTCCGAATCGCTAATACATAGCTCTATTGTTCTATTCCTCACGTCTTCGCTACAGCTTAACAAGATGCATCAGCAATATCCATAGCTCTGCTGCACTGAGGCCTGTCTGTTTTCCCACAAACCTGAAACCCTCTAACTTTATGGATTCCTACATTTCCCCCTCTCTCTTGACTCACCCAGGGGAGAGTTTGCTGGGCTGGAAGGCACAATGCAGCTCCTCAGGGATGAGCTCTCATGTCCTGCACTCCTTCAGGATATTCTACAATCTTTAGTATAGTATAGTATAACATTCTTTAATATAATATAATAGTATTATAAAGTAATAAATTAGCTTTCTAAGAATATAGAGTCAAATTCATCATTCCTACCTTTGTTGAGACACTCCCAACAAATACAACAGTCCATGAAGAGTCATGGATGGTAACACCAGAGCTCAGTCCCATGATAAGGGGATCACTCAGGACTGGCCAGCATGGACTGGTCACCCTGCACTTCCCCATGCTGCTGTGACTGGGACCAGCACAACCAGAGCCCTCCCTCTCCCAACAGGGCCACAGGGACAGGTTTGTGTCGCCACATTTCTCTTCCCAGAGAAAAGCAAGGCACAATTCTTCCCAAGAATATTTCTTGGGTTTCACATTCTCTGAACCTCAGAGAAAGGAAAAACAATTCTTATCATTTGCTGTGCCTGTGTTTGTGCAAAAGTAGGATGCAATATGGAGATTGTTTACCCACAGTGATGGTGGTTTTTTTCCTTTGCCTATCATGGCCAAGTGCCTGTGTGTGTGTCAGGACTGTGGGCTGACAGTCGTGAAATTCAGTGTAGTTGTGCGCAGCTGAGTGCTTGGTAGATTCAGTTTAGATGTAATGTAATATAGTGCAATATAATATAGAATAATATAGTATAATAAAGTAATTAGCCTTCTGATAAGATGGAGTCAGGTGCATCACACTCTCCCCTCATTGGGGCATTCCCTGCAAATACCATAGGTTTGTCCCCAGCTGTTTGTGTCTTCCATCCCCCTACCAGGTGTTTTCTGCTGCTCTCCCCTGCTCAGATCCCTTTTCCTCCCCACAGGGCTGAGCTGATAAAGCTGATTTGGAATCACTTATTGCTTAGCAACGTTTATTATCCTTATTATCCCTGACAAGCTTACTCCAGCTGCCAAAGGGAACCAGAATGAAACAAGCCTCGCCCAACATTTGAAGTGAATTTTCACTTCTTGCTGCCCTCTGTGCATGCAGACATCACAAGGGCACATGGTGCTGCTCATCTTTCCCCTCCATCACTGTCCAAAGACCTCTGCCAGGACAGGAATTGGCATCTCCTGGGATGACAGAGGTTTCCAAGGGGATGCATTTGTGAAGGAGCTGAAGATCACCTACAAGGCAGTGGCAGTAGGGATGTGTCACCTGCACTGGGACAAGTAGGAAAAGCCTCTTGAGGTGTGTCAGCAGCCCCATGAAACACTTCCCCTCTTTCAAGGCTTGGAGTGAGAAAAGTCCTTTGGAATCAGCAGGAATGGGGTTCAGTTCACAGGGAAAAACCTCATTCCCTGGAATCTAGAGGCAGGCATTCAGCTACCTAAATATCAGCATCCATTTCCATCTATTGAGCTTTGGCCCAAGAGATGCCAAACTCTGGGATCCAGGATGGGATCTGGGATCCAGGATGCCAATTCAGCAGGTTTCTAAAAATGCCAGCTCTCCTCCCAAAACAATGAGCTTCGCCCACGAAGGAGAGGAACCACGATTGCTCTGTTCTCCAGCAGCTGCAGCAAACAAAAGCTGTGCCAGAGCCCCTTCCAGCAGGGAGGCACAGAGGAGAAAACTGCCCAAGAAAATGCAAGGAATTTCCTGGCATCAGCAGCTCTCCTAGCACGACCCATGCCCACAAGCTGGAAATTCAAACCCCTCTGTTGTTAGGTAAAATAATTGGGATTTAAAATCACATGTAAGCAGCACTGGCACCAGTGCTGTAAGGTGGTGATGCCTGGCAGAAAAGGGATCAAAAGAAAACGCATTTACAGAGAAGGAGGGGCTTTCTGAGGGAATTTCCTTGGGATGAGCCAGGATAAGGGAGAAGTGAAGATACCTGGAGCTTTTTTTGTAACATAAAACAGAGCAAAATCCTCAGTGATGGGAGAAATACCACTGTGGATGATTCCATCCCTACATGTCAACACACCTCTGGGAAGATCACAGGTTTTCAGGAAGGCAAAAGGAGTGTTGTAACCCTATTTCATAACAAAAGGGAAAGCACAGAGACTCCAGGGACAAGAAAAAGGAGGAGCACAGGATGACAACCTGATACTTTCTCCTTGACCCAGCCATGAGGACAAGCTGTGTCCTCCTTGGGCTAAAAATCAAAGCATCCAGGAAAGGTTTCTGGAGCTGCATCCAGGAGTTCCTGAAGGTGGCCACAAAACTGGAGATGGGCCAGAATCTTCTCCTTCTGAGCAGAACAGAAAACACAGGCAATGCAATAAAATACCATTTCTTTTTCTGCCATGGCCCCAGATGATCCAGGGGACACCACTCCATAGCTTCATCCCTGGGGGGACCCCAGGCAGCTGAAAACCTCACCTGGTTTTGGAGCACATCAGCACTAGCATTGAGCATTAGGCTGAGCCTAATTTCAAGGTTTCCTCCACCAGATCAGTTCATGAAATGTGCAGCAGCCCAGGGAGGCAGCAACTGAGGCTGGAAGGAAACTGAGGCACAGCCAAGCTGTGCATCCCAAGGACAGGATCCCAGTGCCATGCCTTCCTCCTAAGAAGCAGATGAAGACAGCACATACAGCAAAGAGTTGGGCTCTGGAGCTGCTCTGGCCAAGCCCCCAGCCCATGTTTGATGGCTCTGGTGAAAGGTTTCAGAGCTCGCCCCACTCCCTGGAACAGAAGAAGGATGAACAGCTTGGCTTCACCTGGCACACTGAGCCAAAACCCTGACAGCAATGACAGGAGGAAACCAAGCAGCCTCCAGGACCTCCTCCCAACCACTTCTCCCCACTTTCCACAGCAAGAAATGGGATGAGAGTGTTGGGATGTGCCCTGCTTACCCTGCTCTGGGAAATGCTTTGCTGATGTTTCCTGCCCACCTACTGGCAGTGGCCTCAGTGTTTGTGCTCTTGGCACAGCCCAGGGAACCCGGGAGCTGAGGGAACATTCAGAGGGCTCGAATGAGTAGCAGCCCTGTGTTTGGGCTGAATAGCAAAAGGAGCTTGTGTGGGTTCCCTTTTCAAAGCCAGCTGAGAAAAGGTTTTGTTGCAAATCCGAGGCCAGAAGTGCTGAAGAACCTTGAATGCTGGTCTCTGTGCTTGTTTGTGCCTATTTCATTTCACTGTTTACTCTTTAGCTGCTCAGAGGGCTGAAGCAGCTAGAGCTCTTGCAGAGAGGGTCCTGTTGGTCCTGCCCAGGCCTGCCATTCAGCTTGGAGCCCAAGGAACCCCCTCCAGGACCCAAACACCTTCCCATGCAGGACATCCTCGCTGTGGGAATGGCCCCATGATGCAGCTGCTGTTCTGGCCCAGATCTGGTCTTGGCAGGGTGCTGAGAGGGTCCTCTTGCACTCAAGGGTTTTTTCCAGCCCAAACACAGCAAGAGGAAGAGAGGCAGAGCCTGATTGTGGGTGGAGTTGTGGCCGCTGGAGATTTTCCCCTTGTCCAGGACCTCTGCCCTCAGAGCATCGCGTCATCCCACAGCTTCTATGTCCTCTTCAATTCCCCCAAGCACCTCAGCAGCCATGGAGGGAAAGAAACACTCCCTCCCAGCTAGCCCTGACCTTAATCTGACACCTCATCAACTCATCCTTGGAGCTACTGCTGTTTCCCACAGACCCCAGCTCTCCAGGCATGATGGCTCTGCCTTGGAAGGAAGGCACAACACGTGGCCTGCAAACCCTGCCATGCCTCAAAAAACTCATCTCCTTGCTGGACCAGCACCAGGGGAAGCCAGGGGTGCAGTGGCCTTGTAGGAGTGTTGGGGTTAGGATGGTTGGGACAGATGGAGACAAGAGATCTCTGCAGCCAGGTCAGGAACTTGGGGTTTATTGCAAAGGGCCTGGGTGCAGGGCCCTGCTGGGAGCTGCCAGCCACAGCTCAGAGCAGGCCTGAGAGAGGGAGACAGTGGTGAAGAGGGTGAGAGAGAGGATAAGAGAGTGAGAGAGCGAGGTTCCCATTACAATACAATAATTCTTCTTCTGTGTTGAATATTCTAATTCTCACCAACCAATCTAGTACAAGATACAAATCCTATAGCATTTACATACAGCCTATAAGAATCTGTCACAGACATCTTTTATGAAAAATCCTTTCCTTAGGATTTTTCCTCCTGAGAAGCTGAGAGGCCTCAGGAACAAAATGTAAACAATGGTTATCTGCTGCTGTGGAATGCAACAGGTGGATCTGTGATTGGTCTCATAGAGTTGTTTCTAATTAATGGCCAATCACAGTGAGCTGATTAATGGCTCTAATGTTTCTAATTAATGGCCAATCACAAGCCTTTGTTATCATTCTTTTTTTTTTCTATTCTTAGCTAGCCTTCTGATGAAATCCTTTCTTCTATTCTTTTAGTATAGTTTAAATGTAATATATATATCATAAAATAATAAATCAGCCTTCTGAAACATGGAGTCAGATCCTCATCTCTTCCCTCATCCTAAGACCCCTGTGAACACCGTCACACTGTGAGTTTTAAAAAGATTTAAAAAGCTTTTGGACAACTCTCTCAGGCACAGGATGGGATTGCTGGGATTCATCTGTGCAGGGCCAGGAGCTGGACTCAATGATCCTTGTGGGTCCCTTCCAGCTAAAGAAATTCCATTATTCCAGTCATGCTCCCTGTGGAGAGCGTGTGATTTTGGCTGAGCCCCTCTGCTCCCATTCTTGACCATCCTTTCCTCCTTTCAGCCAGAAACCAGCTGGGAGAGCATCTTCATTTCTGCAGTGAAGCTCATCAGGTGCTTAGAAACACAGATAATGATTTATTTCAGCTAAGCTACAAAGAGGAGCACCCCAGGAAGGGTTTTGGTGATGCTGATTGATGGTCTCATCTTGATTTACTGAAGGAGAAGCATAAAGGAAGGATAGGGGTAGAGTGGAAGAGGATAAGGATAAATATTACTTTATGAGTATTAATATTTAGTAGCCATAGCCTCAGTCCTTGAATAGTCTTTGAATTTAGATATGAAGTTCTTGAAAGGGCTTGGAGGGATTTTTGTGCCTCATATTCTCATAGGTGTCAATTAATTAGATGAGCCAGCCTGAGGTGAAGCAGGATAACCAAAACCAGTCTGTATGAAGAAAAATAATTATCCATGAATAATTCAGAAGGAACACAGAAACCCTAATTAAGGCCAAACCTCACAGAGGGAAATGTGGATCTAAGGTTTGGGGGAGGGGATTTTTTCCCACTGAATTTGAAGTTTGAGTTCAACTTTGGGAGTTTTGGCTGCTGGGCATCCCCCCTCAGTGCCACGTGCCTGTGTTGCATGTGCTGTGTTTATCATCCCTCTGGGGCTGTCCCTGCACCATAGTGCATCAGATGTCTCCAGGGACATTATCCTTCCTGGAAACCTGACCTCAGCCAGGCCAGGCCCCAGCAAGGGAACATCCTGGCCCTCCCTCTGCAGTCACCCCAGCTGACATCAGGATAACCCTGTCCCTTTCCAGGCAGTGCATCCTGCCCTGCACATGAGGAAACGACCCTGCTGTGCTCCTGGCTCTGGCATTCTCCCCAGTGAGGGCTCAGTGTCCTGCAGTGCCTGCTGACCTGAGCTCCCTGCACTGCCTCAATCACACATCCCCCTGAGCCATAAACCCCCAGGAAGGGCATGAGGGGGATGCAACCACCTGGATGAAGCTTTCACAGTGACCTGGAGAGGTCCCTTCCCATTCACCCTAAAATCTCAATTTGCAGTGATAACCAGAGTCAAGCACGACAAAGAGCCATAGTGACAGTAAGGAAGAGGATGGATGGATGCTCCTGCCTCCCTTTCCCCTCTCCATCTTCCTATTCAGAGCCTTAAGAAAAGAGAAAGGGGGAGGGAAGCAGATCTCCACCCCAGGCTCTTGCATTTTCACCCATCAGAAAAGCAATTTTCCATGATTACAGAGTTTGCTATTCTGGGCTGCAGCTGAAGGTTTATTAGTTAAGAGCACACCAGTAACTCTGGATTGTGCCTGCATTAGGAGAAGCACTCAAAGCTCATCATGCTCTGAATGAGACACTTCAGGAAACATCCACAGCACTTACAGCCTTTGATGGATCTCTGCCTGTGGCACGACTTAATGAGCTTGTAGTGGGAATAAGGAGAGGAGAGAGGGGGAAGAGGCTGATACAGCTCCCAGCAAATCACACTCATCTTCACCGAGGAGGTTCATGAGATATTGATCTGCTCTCAATATTTAAAGCCCAAAAAAGGGAGTCAAGTTTGAGCAGGCAAGACCAAAAGTGCAGAAATTGTGAAAGGTGTGCGGGAAATACAGAGCAGGCAGAGATCTCCATCAGCCTCCACAGACAGGAAAATTCCACCCTGGGAACAGATCCTCTTTGCCAAACTGAGGGGAGACAGGGGACACCGCAGGGCAGGGTGTGGCACCACATCAGGGGATGCCCTTCACACCTGGCCTTGCTGCCCTGAGCATCTCCAGCAGACAAATCCTCCCAGGAGCCCACGGGGAGATGGAGCAGCTCCCATTCCACAGCCACAAGGAATCCTGGCAATCAAAGGCAAGGCAAGGACAGATTTAAACCTAAAGTACCCAAAATCCCTTGGCCAAGTGGTCATTCATTTCAGGACTTTAATGGACTATCAATTATTGATGTGTTATAAAATTACCAAGATCACTCTGATTTACAGCAGAACCAGGGGACTGATTTTTATTTTTTTTTCCTGAATGAACAAACATTTTCCTAAATTGTGGAGCTAGCCTTCCACTCCATAACTTAAAATAAGCATTAAAAAAAATTTAAAAATCCAATCGCAATAGCAATAAAATCAAAGCAAGCTTCAGTGACATGAAAATTTCTGCCAAAATCTGAAAAGATTTTATTTGAAAAGGAGACATCTTCAACTTAAACACTGTTTCAACTGAACTAGAAGAAAGCTCACTATAGAGGAGTTTAGGCAGCCCTCTCTTGCAGCAGAGACAAAATCCCACTTTCTGGGACTCTCAGCCAGTCTGGGCAGAGCTGCTCCAAGGCTGCCCTTTGGGAGGACCAACATGGGATGGGGTTATTTACCCAGTTCAGGCTGTGCTGATGCACTTCTTGTTCTTGTGGAGCTCAGCCCAGCCTCTGCCACCTTCCAGCAGCTCCAGCCCCAGCACCTAGCCTGGTCTGTGAGGACATGTTCTGATTTGAAAGCAAAACAAGTGAGACTCCAAGTCAGAAACATAATTTATTAGGAAAAGGGAAAAGAAAACCAAAATAGGTGCAATAATACAAAAGAAATACCACTGACAAAGTCAGAATACAACCTGACATACTGTTGGTAGCAGTCCAGTTGGAATGGTGGCTGCAGCCCTCCTGGAGTGTCAGGCATGGTTCTGGTGGAGCAGGGATCCTGTAGAAAGGGTGTACTCTTCCTCTGAAGATCCAGTGGAAAAGACAGCTATTCCTATGGGAAACCAGTGGGAAAACTGACTGCTCTGTCCCAAATCCCAGATTATATCCAGGTGGGAATGCTTAGCTTCTCCCTCCCAGGTGAAGCATCTCACAATGGGCTGTTATCATTCTGTGAGTCACGTGCTGGGTCCATTAAACAGAAATGGCTCCTGCAGGGAGTTATCTCTGGGTCATGCCAAGGCATTGATGGGCCCATTAACAGGAAATAAGGAAAAAACAATGCCCCTCCTGGTTTCAACAGTTCTTGAGAATGGGAATGGAATACATCTTAATATTGTAATCTAGGACAGGACAGAAGGTCATTTTTGGGGTCACCATGGCAGCAAGGTGTGGTGTTAGCATGTGGAAACCCAGGGCACTGGGTTATTTCTCTGTCTGCTCTGGGGTGCCCTGACCCCCAGGGCAGCACAGACTTTGACCCTCATTCATGGAGAAAGTTTCCCAGACTTCAAGATAAACTAGAATCCACAAAAGTGTGAAATAGATTATAGAGAGCAGTGTAGGTGTATCACTTGGTGAGAAATTTAAGTTTTGGGATTTTTAGTATGTTGTGGAGGGAAGCAAGATGGAGGGCACAAGATCATCCTGGGTTTCTTCTTCATGCTTCTTCTTCCTTCTTCTCCATGGGTTTGGGTAGCATTTTGTAATTAGGCAGAAAGGTCTGCATTGCAGATTTTTAGGGATCAGCTATTGGGTTAAAAGGGAAATAATCTAGGTGTCAGTTCTTCATTGCATAGTTTAGCTTTAAAAGACCTTGTAACAAGAGATTGTTGGCCATTTTTGTGGTGCATTTCCAGTGTGCTGAGCCTGGTGTGGACAGCATGCAAAACTTTAGATAAGACAATAACAAGAACCTGAAGACTGAAAAAAATCCAAAGCATCTCTCTTTCCTGACACAAAACCACTCCAGGATGGTCTCCCCCAAGAGAGCTTTCCTGGGAGGGCCCAGCTCAAGAAATTGACATTTGCAGGCCAGCTCCTGCCCAGACCCTGAAGAGCTCTCAGTGAAACGAGCACTTTCTGAGCATCAGTTTTCCAGCATCCACTGGCCAACCAGCTCCCTCTGCTGCTGCTGCTGCTGCTGCTGCTGCTGCTGCTGCTGCCAGCCCGACCCAAGCTGCCTTTTCAGCGATGGGGAGGCAGTGGGATGGATTTCGGACACCACATTCTCTGGGATGGAGTGAGCAGCTGGCTCCCCAGTGACACTCAAAATGCTCAGTGACACCTGAAACATCTGCAGGTGTCCCAGGTCCTGCAGGAGACCCACTACAGCTGGAGGCCAGCAGATCCCAGGACACTCCATTACCCATGTGAACAGAGTCCAGATCAACTCAAAGTTTTTTAGTTTATTTTCCATCCTTTGGAGGTATTTTTAGGGGGGAAAAAAATCAGGCTTACCCAAGGCCAAACACAAATCTTCACTTCATCACTGAGTGCAAGAAGATCCTCTGGCATCTCCCTCGCTGTCTCTGTGTTCACATCCCTCACTGGGACCATCCCCAGATCAGATGAGCAGAAATCCTGGGCAGGGGTTATCAACAGAGCCTTTTCCTGGTTTATTTTGGAGGTGTTGCATTAACCAGTGCACACTCTGCCTTCAGACTCAGCTGGAGTGTAAATCTCCATGGCATCTCCTGAACCAAGGCATTTTATCAACCTGGCATTTGCATTCCTGGTCCTTGGAGACCGGGGGATGCCAGACACCTTCTGAGCTGGCAAACACAGGGATTGGCAGCAGAAAGGTGAGAAAAAATGAGCTGCTGGCTTATTGTCCATCCCAGGAGGAGCTACCATCATCCTAGTGGTGACAATCCTCCAGCCACTTGTCCCCAGAGAAACCCAAAACCCCGATGTGCCTGGCAGGTTGTGGGACACAGCACAAGGCTGAGGAGCAGAGGGGTGACAACCTCCAAATCACACATGGGGAAACTGAGGCACAAAGTGGCTGGAACGGATCAGTGATAAATTAAAAATGTGTCCCCCAGGCTCTGCCATGAGGATGGAGCTGCACAGAGGCACAGCTGGTTCCAGATGTGTTCCAGATGCCAGGAGGGTCCAGCTGTGGCAGGGAGAGCCCGGAGGGAAGGCAGGGGGACATGCAGGCTGTCACCCTGTCACCCCTTAATTCTTCCTCAGGGACTGGCAGCAATGCCAGCAGCTTCCTGGCAGCCCTGAGGATGGAGTGGAGGTGCAGAGGGGGGTGTCCACCCAGCACGCACAGGGAAGAACCAACATGGAACAGCTGCCAGATGTGCTGTGTTGGGGTCATCTCCCACCCATGGCCAGGTTGGACCTGGTAACCTCAGGCTGTTTGAAGCAGTGACCCAGGGGTGAATGACAGCAGGGTTTATCTCAGAAGCTTTGTTTTGACAAGGGTGTCCACCCTAAAAAGAAAATAATGGGCATCCTGTTTTGGCTGGGCTGTGCTGCCAGAACTGAGCAGCTCTGGGTTTGTAGAGCAGAGTTGTACTCAACACCACCTTGAATCCATCTTCCCAAGACTCTGCATAGCCCTCAACATCTTCTTCCAGCATCTATTGTATTTACTGGGACTCCCATGGCAGGAAGGAATGATGAATCTGACTGCATGTTCTCAGAAGGCTAATTTATTATTTTATGATACTATATTACATTAAAGAATACTATAAAATTTATTAAACTATACTAAAGAATACAGAAAGGATACTTACAGAAGGCTAAAAAGATAATAATGAAAACTTGTGATTCTTTCCAGAGTCCCAACACAGCTTGGCCCTGATTGGCCAAAGCGTGAAAACAACTCACAGCAGAATCCAATGAAACAATCACCTGTGGGTAAACAATCTCCAAACACATTCCACATGTGAGCAAAACACAGGAGAAGCAAATGAGATAAGAATTGTTTTCCTTTTTCTCTGAGGTTTCTCAGCTTCCCAGGAGAAAAATCCTGGGCAAAGGGATTTTTCCAGAGAACGTGAATGCCACAAGCATCTTCTCCTGCCTGCAGACTGTGGTCACTAAGGAACAGGGAGGAAGTAGGACTTGCCCCCCAGAAAAGGAGGAATGGTTGATCTTGAAGCACAGGAGCTTCTCAGGTCAGAGATGCCAGCTCAGGGGAAGAGCTGCAGAGGTGGGAGAGGGATGTGTCCACAGCTGCAGGGTGGAAATGTGGCTACAGGAGAGATTCATGGTCCTGGACAGGGCAGAAAACCCAGAGGAACAGAGAGATTTGGAATGATAAATGAAAAGCAAGTTCTGCTTTTCACAGCAACTACAGAGCCCCTTATCAGGAGTGTGAGGAGGAGCCAATTTTAAGATGCTTCACTTTTCTCTCATAGCCTGAGGGCTGGCAGCTCCTGGAGGCATCTAAAACTGCTGGAGCACAGGTTCATCCTCCACCACCAGAGCTTGGACCATGGGTGAGAAAACTCAGCCCCTGCATTTCACAGCATTGGCATCCCAGCAAACCCTGCCTGGAGCAGGAGCAGCTCCTCAGGATTGCTTCTGTGCTGGCTCTGCCTGCTCTTAAGTGGGAGCAATTTGATGATGTCAGTCCAATAACCCTGGGAATATCTTAAGAGGAGTCATAAATTACTGACAATAAGTTAATCACTTGGGCTAATAGCAAAGGCAAAGGATACACTGTTCTAAAATGGAGAAAAAAATTTCCATATTAAAAAAACAAAACAAAATATTCCTCCTCAGTGCTTTCTGCTGTTGCTGTTGACAGGAAAGTGATCCTAAAAGAGATTTCCTATGGAATTGCTGTCTCACTCCCCATGGAACAGAGGGAAGATGAAAGCAGCTCTTAAGGTAATTCCAAACTTAAGATCTTAAGTCATGAGGTCATTCAGGAGAAAGATTACCAGAAGAAGGTAAAAAGGTAAAAAAGAAACAGGATAAAATCCTCCTCTATCACATCACAGGGCAGCCTTGTGTCAGCTTTCACCTGAGGATGTGAAAATGCTGTAAATGCAGCAGGATGCTGCCCCTGTGCTCCTGGAGCAGCACAGTTACCCCTTTTCCAAAGGAACACAATAGGATGCTTCTTGTCCAAGTGCAGAGCTGGTCAAAAAAAATGTCATTGCATCAGCTGTGTCTTCCTCCTTCTTTGAAGTCTGACAGGGCTGACAAAGAGGTTGCTGCCTGGAAATGTTTATGAGGGCACTTTTGGGAAATCACCATTTTTCATGATGGAAAAAAGCTGAGCCAGGGGATTCCTGTGCTGTTCCACCAGAGCACGGAATCCTCCCCTGCAATGCAAAATTCACAGACACGGTGCTGATGGGAAGAATCCTCCCCAAACTTCAGCCAGAAATTCCTTTGAGAAATCTCTCCTGGATGAACAAGTTGATCCCTCCCACCCCTCTGTGTCACTCTGGATTGATGAACCTTCTGTATTTCTCCTTTCTCAGTTAGAAGTCCTGGCACACCTTTTCCATCTTCATGGATATCTGAGACACCTGACTGAGCACCTACAGAGTGTCCTTCTGGGCCAGCAACCAGCTTTGAAACCAGGTGTCTTGGTTTGGAAAGCCAGGTGTCTGCTAAGGAAGGCAGGAGCCTCCCTTTGAAATGGAAAATGTAAACCCCCTCCCTCTGAATTGTTATAAATTTGAAACAAAGGGGCTCTCAGGTAAAGTTATGGGAATAGGAATAACAGTTCTTTATTAGGGAAATTTTTAAAAAATACAAATGCAATTGTACAAAAAAAAAAAAAAAAAAAAAAGAAACCAAACCACTGACCACTGCCAGAGTCAGAACAGGCCCTGACCCCCTGTGTGTCAGGGGGTGGCACAGTCCCATCCCATGGGGGCTCAGCCCTCCTGCAGTGCCAGCTGTGCTTCTGCTGGAGCAGGGATCCTGCACAAGGGGGGAGTTTTCCTCTGCAGCTCCAGGGCTGCTGCAGATGGGCCTGGGCTCCCTCTGGCAATGCAGGGCAGCAGAAAGCTGCTCCTCTGGGAATGCAGTGGGCAAAGGCTGCTGTGCTGTTCCAAACCTCAGATTGTATCCAGGTAGGAATGCTTGGCTCCTCCCCTGGGCGGAGCATCTCCCCATGGGATGATGGAATTTTATCAGCCATGCAGGGACACTCACTGGCCCATGAACAGAAGATAATTAATAATTAATGGCTCATTAACAGAAGAGATCTCCTGGAGGGAAGATTGGTTGTGGAAGAGATAAAGAACACTGCCCAATGAACAGAAGATAACTGCCCCACCTCTGACAGATGGAAATAGAATACACACCCTCAACTACAACTTTCAACCTGAGACACAGGGAACAGCCAGGGCATTCCAGGTCACATCAAGGAGCCCTTGGCACTCACCCTTCAGCAGCTGGAATGAGCTGGGGATCATGGAGAGAAGCCAGAGGGATGCTGGAGGCATTGGTGAGGCACCTGCTGTCCTGCAGATGCTGTGATTTTCCACCACTGGAGCACAGAGGATTATATCCTGATGGTTTCTTCCAAAATCTAAATTCCTGACCATGGTTCTCACCCTCTCCTCCAAATCATGTTTCTTCAAAGGGAAAAAACCCAAGCAAATCAAGGACCATCTACCTTGGCATATCAGGGCAGCTCTACCCCTCTTCAATCTTCAGAGGACACCAGAAAGGAGTCAGGCTGAGGGGACCTGAGTTCCCACCCAACTCGAAATTTTTGTGACACCAGGCTCCATAAACCCAAAGAAACTCCATCAGTGAGGGGGGTGGGAGGATGCTTCTCCTCACCCTGACCTGTCTGTGAGGTTTCCACATATTTTTTCCACTGGGGAGACCTAATTAATGATGGATGCACAGACCTCCCAGGCTAAGTCAGCACAGGAGAGGGACCAGCCCTCCCTGTTCCCAGCTCTCTGGCAGAACCACAGTCTAAAATAAAAGGTTTCATGGTGCAAACTTTCCTGAGGAAGCAAGTTTTCTCCTGGAAAGAACAGAGTGTGTGTGGCAGGAGCAAGCAGCTCCTTGGGAGCTGCCTGAGCAGGAAGGAAGATATTTTGATTTATTCTAGGTGTGAAACTTGACCAGGGAAGCTTGCCAGGTGTTTGTGTTGGCTGCCCTTGGTCACCAGGCTGTGCTTCCAGCAGGAAGCTTTGCTTTCCAAAGCTGGGGTCTTAATATCCATAATCAGGAGAAGTAGTGTGGACAGTCAGCAACAAGGGCTGGCTTACACAGCGACAGGGTTGGTGGAAGAGCTCAGATAAGAATGACAGAATCAGAATGGTTTGGTCTAGGGTTTCTGTGGTTGAGATGACCCCGAGGTATTAAAAGTCTTTTTTCCCAGCCCCGCGCTCGAAGAAGTCAAGATTCGTCAGTTCTGCTTTTCAAAGTTGTTTATTTTCTCTTATCTGTTGCATTATTTCTCTGTCCCACTGAGATCTGTCCAGCAGGTTGGGTTGTGGCACAGTCTCTGCCCTTGGGGTGGTGTTATGTTTTTATACTACGAACTACGTGTACTTTATTTACAATAATTTCCCAATACCTATCACCTATGTTAGACAATCTGTCTCTACTCTAAACCAATCCAAGAGTGTCACTATCCCAGCAGAAGATGGAGGACAAGAAGAAGAAGGACAGGACACGCCCAGATTCCTCCATCTTGCTTCTTCATTCTAAAACCCCAAAATTCTACTTTTTCACCCTGTGACAAATTCACTAACATTCTACTCAAACCCTTGTGGCTTGTAACTCTTCACACAAAGTTGGTAATTGTTTCCACAGGCTAAAATCAAAGGCACAGGTGTTTTTGACTCTGTGCCAAGATCTCTGAGCCCCCTGCCAGGGTCTCAAATCACCAAGGGCAGCCAGAGGAATGTCCTGGGTTCCGACAGTTTGGGTTGGAAAGGACCTTAAAACTCATCCCATTCCCACCCCCCATGGCAGGGACACTTTCCACCATCCCAGGTTGCTCCCAGCCCCATTCAGTCTGGCCTTGGGCACTTCCAGGGATCCAGGGGCAGCCACAGCTTCTCTGTGCCAGGGCTCCTCACCCTCTCAGGGAAGGATTCCTACACAAGAGGTGACTCAGACAATCGGGTCTGGATTCTGCTCCAGGCCTCTCACAGCCTTCCCTTTGGGTGAAACCGAGTGTGCTGAGCTTACACAAAACATCCTGTACTTCCCTGACACCTGCAGCCAGAGGTGTCCTTGAGAGGCCACTTAAGGACAGGCTTCAGCCACAAATATTCTTGGTTTCATTGCTCAAAGTCAGACCTTTATTGTCATGGAAAGGATGTTGTGGTGAGCACTATCACTTCCAGTCACTGTTGAGATGTGGGCCTTGCCTCCAGCCAGCCCTCACACTCCCTGGAGCATTAACATTTGCTTTTCAGGATATTTATGAGCATCCCTGCCCTTAAATCACTACCTAATGGAGTAAGAGAGACCTGCTGTGACAGAGACCTGGGCCACCAAACCCTCCTGCTCAAGTCCTGATGCCTCCTCCCAATTGCACGAAAATTGCTTGAGCAAAACAAACTCCATGGCCAAGATCCACCTGCAGGTGAGCCAGCAGAGCAGCAGCAGAGGGAAAAACCTCAGCTGTTCATCCCCACCTCCTGTTCTTCTTGGGGGAAAAAAAATAATTCTAATTTCTAACCCAATTTTTGGACCGTCCTGAGTCTGTGGTGGCTTCACCACCCTTAAATGGGACCTGCAGGCTGGGTAAGGGGACTCCCAGCAATGCAGGGTGAACCACAGGAGGAGAAAAGAGCTGTGAAGAACCATCCTGAGGGGCTCAGCCCTGGGACAGGCAGCAACAAAGCCCCAGCTCCACAGGAGAGCACCTGGCAGCCCTTCCCTGGAGAGCAGGAGATCAAACAGGCAGGTGCAAGGGCCCCAGAGCCCATCCTCACAGCAAGCCTTGCTCCCAGGGGGGGATCAGGCTCTGAAAACAGCCAGGTTTGCATCATCTCTTGTTGTGGTGGGGCTCACAGGGGTCCCAGGATGAGGGAAGAGATGAGAATGTTGACTCCATGTTTCAGAAGGCTTGATTTATTATTTTATGATATACATATATTGTAATAAAACTATACTAAAAGAATAGAAGAAAGGATTTCATCAGAAGGCTGGCTAAGAATAGAAAAAGAATGATAAAAAAGGCTTGTGACTGACTGAGACTGTTTGGACGGCTGGACTGTGATTGGCCATTAATTAGAAACAACCACATGAGACCAATCACAGATCCACCTGTTGCATTCCACAGCAGCGGATAATTATTGTTTACATTTTGTTCCTGAGGCCTCTCAGCTTCTCAGGAGAAAAAATCCAAAGGAAAGGATTTTTCATAAAAGACGTCTGACATCTTGGAAATCCTCACCACTGACCTGTAGAGAATGGGAGAGAAGCAGGAGGAGCTGGGTTTGAAAAGCCAACACACCCATGTTTAAATGGAGTTTTCAGACTGGTTGGGCTAGGAATGAACCTCAAGGACAGGGGGGTTCAGGAATGAACCCCCAGTGCAGGACAGACCTCAGATGCCATCTGCAGATCTCTTGGATCACACCAGAGCTCAAACAGTTGGAGAGACCTCAATATGGAAACCATTTCCATCCATGCTCCCTTTAGATTTTGCTGTGGCATGATCCAGGTTTCCTCTGCAAAGAGCAGTTCCCATCCCAAACAAGCCTGGGGAGGCAGATAGGGGCTGTTTGTCCCACAGGGTGGTTTTTGTTTGAACTGGTTTGTGCTACTTGAAACAAACAGCCCAGTTCAGTGCCCTGCTACCACAGGTGCCTGAAAAAACAGCCACATCCCTTGGGAAAGGGAACAAAACATTGAAATGGGAAAAACAGAGGTGGAATATGCACAGATTGAGGACACTGAGATTTTCTTCCTGGGATCCCTTGCTCAGGACACAAAGGGAGATATCAAGACGCAAAATCTACTGTGGCCTGTAATCATTTTATAGTTCCTCTCCATCACGGCTAAGAAGAAACCCACAGTCAGGGAAAAAAATCCCCTAAAACTGCCAAATGCCTCAATTTACCTCTAAAAGTAAAGAAAATACACTGGTTTAATATTCCCTGTCTTTCTACCCCCTTCCAGTCCAGAAAAGGTGCCCATCCAGAAGGGCAGCAGTTAAATCCAATCTGAATCCCAGAGAAAAGAGATTTTCTGCTCAGGGCAGAAGGATATTGTGGAATTAAAGCCCCACATGCAGGTGTGGGCAGTGCTGGGCACAGTTTTGCTCCACAGCCAACACAAAACATGTGGAAAAGTGCTGCCAGCACCCCTCATCCAGAGGAAATAATGTGGGGATGAAGCAGAAAAGGAGGAATGGTGAAGCAGCAGGATGTGATTGATCAAGTGTGGGATAAGACTCTGCCAGCAAGAAGGCCCCTGTGCCTCCTGCAGCCTGGCAGGGAAATACAGAGCTCACACAAAGGGAATCAATAAGAAAAAACAAGGAATCAATGAGGAAAAAGAAAAATCAATTGTATTTTAGGACTCAAAGTAAAAAACCCAGAAGGCACACTCCAAACCCCAACAGCTTTTCCTGGCCTGCAGGAGCTGTGAGCCCATTTCTCTCCCAAGGGAAGGGAACAGAAATGCTGTGAGCAATTCAATAGCCCCTGGCTTCCACCTGGTGAGGTTTTACAGTGCAGGGAATTTCCAGAGATTAGATCTCTATGCTTTATTTGCTAATTATCCTCTGCAAGCCACTTCCCTTCATATCTCTGGTTTTGTTTTGACACATTTATTGTGTTCCTTTGATCTCCACCTTCACAGTGACACCACAGATGATCATTCCCAACAAAGGATTAAATATTTTGATGTCTCCACATGCAGCATCTGCTGTCACTCCAGCTCTGAGGCAGCTGCAGCATCTCACAGCCCTCATGCTCCAGGGCACAGGAAGATGATCAGCAGCTGAGAACATGAAAAATCACATTGAGGGGCTGGAGTGTGGCCAGGGAAGGGAACAGAGCTGGGAAGGGGCTCAGCCTGGAGCAAAGGAGGCTCAGGGGGGACCTTGTGGCTCTGCACAGCTCCTGACAGGAGGGGACAGCCAGGGGGGTCAGGCTCTGCTCCCAGGGAACAGGGACAGGAGGAGAGGGAACAGCCTCAGGCTGGGCCAGGGTGGATATTTGGGAAAAATTGGCTCCCAGCAAACCAAGAGGTTCCAAAATGTGGTTTCACACACAGAATCACAAGGTTGGAAGAGATCTTAAGGATCATCCAGTCCAACCCAGCCCCAACACCTCAACTCAACCCTGGCACCCAGTGCCACATCCAGGCTTTGTTAAACACACCCAGGGATGGTGATTCCACCACCTCCCCGGGCAGCCATTCCAGAACTTTATCACCCTTTCTGTAAAACACTTTTTCCTGCTATCCACCCTGTATTTCCCTTGGTGCAGCTGGAGGCTGTGTGCTCTGGTTCTGTCAGTGCTGCTGGAGAAAGAGCTCAGCCCCAGCTGAGCACAGGCACCTCTCAGGAGCTGCAGAGAGCAATGAGGGCACCCCTGAGTCTCCCTTTCTCCAGGCTGAGCACCCCCAGCTCCCTCAGTGTTCCTCACAGGGTTTGTGTTCCCAGCCCCTCCCCAGCTTTGCTGCCTTTCCCTGGACACACTCCAGGATCTTAGTGTCCTTCCCAAACTGAGGGGCCAGAACTGGACACAGCACTTGAGGTGTGGCCTCACCAGAGCCAAGTACCAGAACCAAGAATCCCTCCCCTGCTCCTGCTGGCCAGGGAGCAGCCAGATTCTCCAGACCAGTGAGAAGAGGAAGACAGACACATCAGATGTGCCTCCAAATTTGTCCCAGTAGGCAACTGGGAAAAAAAACCCTTCAGTTTAGAACATAAAGAAAAAGTTTTACTTACAACCTGTTGTTAATCTGTGGAACTCACTGCTGAAGGTATTTCTGAAGATTTTTAAGTATTAAATTTCATTATTTATTATTGATTTCCACAATAAATCAAGGCCAGGTTGGACAGGGCTCAGAGCAACCTGGTTTAGTGGAAGGTGTTGCTGCCATGGCAGGGGGGTGGAACAAAATGATCCTTAAGGTTCCTTCCAACCCAAAATACTCTGGGATTCTATGAAGTACATTTCCCCCTGTAGGTTTGTTCCAGCTTTGTCAGAGTACTCACACAGAGGGAAAAAAAATCCACATTGAGGTAAAACAAAGATGCTGACTTGAAAATTGTGGGAGACGCCTTGATTTGGTGAAATTCCCCTCCTCACCCTGGGGGCTCAGGCACACAAGGTCACACATTTGTCCCTGCAAGACCTTGCTGGGACAAATCAGCTCCAGGACTAAATCTAAACTGTGTCATAGGAAATCAGGGTCTGTAGGTTTCCAAGGGGTCTGAAGGACAGTCTCCCATGTGAGGGATGGGACATTAAAGATAAGGACAGCTGCTTTCCCTCTTTAGGCCACTGCATGTGGGATGCAAGTTCCGCAGCCACCTCTCCTACCGTGACACTGTCACCTGAAATAGGAGGGGAGGTGTGTGTGAAGGACAGCACCCACAGCGGTGTTAGAAGGGTCAGAGGGGGAGTCTGGAAAGGCAGGACATGAATATAGAAATATATCGAGTTATCCAGGTATTAGAGTGTGACCCTGCTTTTTTAAGATTTTCTAAGCATTCTGATGTTTACATTCTTGTAACAAACTTTCTCACTTTCTGTAAATAACTCATTGTTTTGCATTCCTTTATGGAGGAGGAGAAATTTGATAGGCTGTTGGTTGTCCAGTGTCATTGGAGAGGTGGCACCATCACCCTCCAATCCACTGTCACTTTTGGAAATCTATAAATGTTAGAGTCAGAAAATAAACTTTCCTTTCTTCTTCACCTTGAGAGCAGCTGTGTGTGCTTGTGTTCTTTCATGTGCTATAGTGACACTAGAGAGCACCCAAAGGAGAGCCATGAAGGTTCTGGAAGGGCCATAAGAGGAGTGGCTGAGGGCACGTGGCTTGTCCAGCCTGGAGAAAAGGAGATTGAGGTGAAATCTCAATCTCAATTGTGGTTTTCAGCTTCCTCACAAGGAGGAGCAGCAGGGCAGGCACTGATGCCTGCTCTCTGTGACCAGGGACAGGATCTGATCCCTGCTCTGTGACCAGGGACAGGATCTGATCTCTGCTCTCTGTGACCAGGGACAGGATCTGATCCCTGCCCTCTGTGACCAGGGACAGGCACTGATCCCTGCCCTCTGTGACCAGGGACAGGATCTGATCCCTGCTCTGTGACCAGGGACAGGATCTGATCCCTGCCCTCTGTGACCAGGGACAGGATCTGATCCCTGCCCTCTGTGACCAGGGACAGGATCTGATCCCTGCCCTCTGTGACCAGGGACAGGCACTGATCCCTGCCCTCTGTGACCAGGGACAGGCACTGATCCCTGCTCTCTGTGACCAGGGACAGGATCTGATCCCTGCTCTGCCAAAATCCTGTAAATGTTATGACAGGGACAGAGCCGCTGTGACCAGGGGATGCCCGCCCTGTGACCAGGGACAGACCTGAGGGAACAGTGTGAAGTTGTGTCAGGGAAATTCAGTTGGATATCAGGAAAAGGTTCTTCACCCAGAAGGTGGTTGGGGCCCTGGAACAGGCTCCACAGGGAAACGGCCACAGCCCCAAGCCTGGCAAAGCTCAAGGAGCATTTGGACAGCAATCCCACTGCCCTCAATGCCAGGGATTTGCTGAGTGCCCCACTCAAAGCTCTGACTCCTCAGTGCTCACACCCAGCAGCTCCAGGCTGAGCCACGTGTCCCTGTCAGGAACTCCACCCCAGAGCAGGCAAAACTGAGCTGTGCTGGCTCACATTACACACCCTGAACCAAAACCAGCACCCTGGGAAAGCCCAGGGGCACCTGCCAGCTGTGCCAGGGCCAGCTGGTGACAGGAGCATGGCCCTGCTCCAGCTCTGGGTGGCACTTGGCCAAGGTACAGTGCTTGTGATCCTACAGACAGATTTTTGGCCAGCCTCCCTTGGCTCCTCACTCGTTTTGGGACATGAGCCCACACAGCTGTCACTCACAGAGCAGAGCTGGATGTTACAACACGTGGGATGCTGGAGAAGAAATCACCTTATCAGGGTCTTGATGCAAGATTTTGGCACAACCAGGGCAGAGGGGTTGGGAGCCTGAGGCTCAGCCCCAGGAACAGCACAGAACCATTGTGGTGGTGTTTGAGGGTCCCCAGGACAAGGGAAGAGATGAGAATCTTGACTCCCATGTTTCAGAAGGCTGATTTATTATTTTATTATATTAAAAGAAAATGCTATACTAAAACTGTACTAAAGAAAAAGGAGACATAAGAAGCTAGAAAAGAATGAATAATAAAAACCTGTGACCGACCAGAGAGTCTGACACAGCTGGACTGGGATTGGTCATTAATTAAAAACAATTCACATGGAACCAATCCAAGATGCACCTGTTGGTAAGCAACCTCCAGATCACATTCCAAGGAATCAGATAATTATTGTTTACATTTCTTTTCTGAGGCTTCTCAGCTCCTCAGGAGAAAAATCCTGATGAAAGGATTTTCATGAAATATGCCAGTGGCAAACCCTAGAATGGGTTGGGTTGGAAGGGACCTTAAAGGTCACCTAGTTCCAAACCACAAAGGCAATGGATCCATCTCCCACTGCATCCTTACCTACCTCAGATTTTTACCTGAAATAGCTCAGGAAGCGCTTCTAGCTGGTGTTTCCCCAGGAGATTTTCAGCTCTAGGAAAGATGGAAGACCCAGCAGGACCCAAAGCCAGCGTGCTGGAACCCCTGTCCATAGGCCAAACCCCACAGCTGGATCCTGCACACAGATGCTTGGAGATGCTGGCACAGAGCTGGTTGTGGCCAGCAAACAAGAACCAGGGGGTTGTGCAGGCTCTTGTACTTCTGTCAAGGCTGGAAGACATCCAAGAGACCTGAAAATAAAGTCTCAAGACCAAAAAAAAATATAAAACGAGAGAAAAACTTCATAAAAACTAACAAAACCCCGAACAACAGCCAAAAAAAAAAAAAAAAAAACCAACCCAAGACCCACACTCTTCACAAACAGCTCTGACTGCTCCAGACTGAACTTAAATAGAGCTCCAGGGCCCAGGGGTGGTGTGGAGGCTGCAGGTGAAGCTGGTCCTGGCCATTAAGGCTCATTTATGTCCTCAGAGCCCTGACACCAAGGATGTCTCTGCAGCTGGGCAGATTCTGGAGCTCTTTCCTGGTGGATTACAGCTGGGATTACATCTTTCCATCCAGCCACATGAGCAGAACACCTCAGCAAAGGTGACTCAGTAAATGTGACACAAGCTCCAAAAAGCCCATCAGGAGCCCTCAGAAACGCTCAAATACCTTGTTTTCACATATTACAAACACTCTCCTGCAGATCTCAGATATTTTATGGCTGGTTCCCTTCAGCATCATCTCCTTCCAACTCTGGGGCTTGCACAGTGCTCAGTGATGGGTTCAGGACCCTCAGCCCAGAAGAGCAGCCCACACAGCTGTGTCATCTCCCTGGAAATCATCTCATCAGTGGGGAATGTGACTGGAAGTTCAGGAACTCAGAAATCCTGGCATTTTACCTTCCAAAGTGCCTGTTTTTACTGCAGGCCAGCAGGGAAATCCTGCAGCTCTGACGCCAGCCCATGGCTTTGGGGATATTATCTCCTGTCACCATTAATACCCACAGGCACACAAAGGCATGTGTCTGGAAGGGAAGGAGTCCCACCCAAGGAAGGAAGGCTGCCTTCTTTTTATGCATTTGCACTAAAAAAAAATCTAAATTCAGCTTTAGGAGAGGTCAGTTCCCATGCAAGCATCCATGTGAAGCTTCCGTGCCTGCAGGGAGGATCAGGGGCTGCCAAGGGGCTGCTCAGCCCTTCAGAGCACCTTGGCTTGTGTGAGAGAGCAATGGAGACTTCACAGTGAGCAAAACCCTCCTGCTGGCTCACAAAGCCAATGTTGTGACAGTGTGAGCTGTCCTAGGAGTGTTCATGGCATTGAAATGAGTTGTGGCTTCACATTCCAGGGACATCAGCACTGGGAAGGGGCAGAGCCAAGTCCCAGCTCCCAATCTGTTTTAGGCTGGGGGTGTGTGTTCTATTCCCATCTGTCAGAGGTGGGGCAGTTCTCTTCTGTTCATTGGGCAGTTTTCTTTATCTCTTCCACAGCCAATCCTCCCTCCAGGAGATCTCTTCTGTTCATGGGCCATTAATTATTAATTATCTTCTGTTCATGGGCCAGTGAGTGTCCCTGCAGGGCTGATAAAATTCCATCATCCCATGGGGAGATGCTCTACCCAGGGGAGGAGCCAAGCATTCCTACCTGGATACAATCTGAGGTTTGGGACTGCACAGCAGCCTTTGCCCACTGCATTCCCAGAGGAGCAGCTTTCTGCTGCCCTGCATTCCCAGAGGGAGCCCAGGCCCATCTGCAGCAGCCCTGGAGCTGCAGAGGAAAACTCCCCCCTTGTGCAGGATCCCTGCTCCAGCAGAAGCACAGCTGGCACTGCAGGAGGGCTGAGCCCCCGTGGGATGGGGCTGTGCCACCACCCTGACACACAGGGGGGCAGCTCCTGCTCTGACTCTGGCAGTGGTTTGTTTTCTTTTTTTTTTTTTTGTACTATTGCATTTGTATTTTTAAAAAATTTCCCTAGTAAAGAACTGTTATTCCCGCTCCCATCTCTTTGCCTGAGAGCCCCTTAATTTCAAAATTATAACAATTCAGAGGGAGGGGGTTTACATTTTCCATTTCAAAGGGAGGCTCCTGCCTTCCTTAGCAGACCTTTTTCTTCTCCCCTGCACTCCCAGAGGGAGACCAGGCCCATCTCCAGCACCCCTGGAGCTTCAGAGGAAAACTCCTCCCTTGTCCAGGATCACCCCAGCCTGAACCTCCAAAAATTTGGCTGCTGCTTCTGCCCTGCAGCTCCAGAGCCCATCTCAAGTGTCTTTTCTGGCTGGGAGCCCATGGATGGCTGATAAAAATCCTGGAGGGTTTTTTAGTGCCAGTGGCTCCAGCTGGTCTGACAGCGCTGGTAAGGTAGGGAGTAGGAAAACAGCACAGGGAAAAGACGTGGCTGTGGTGCTGTTTTGTAATCCAAGGGCTCTCTGGTTTTCTTCTGGCTTGGGAAAACCCTGAGGGATGTCTCTGTGAGGAAAACAAAGAGGGAGAGCACTGAGCTGTCAGGGTCAGCTGGCTCCTCGTGTTTCCAGAGCGGGCAGGGCTGAGCCCTGGGCAGGATCCTGCAGAGCAGCAGCACAACCCACGCTGTTTCCTATGGTGGTGTTCACAGGGGTCCCAGGATGAGGGAAGAGAATCTTGGCTCCATGTTTCAGGAGGCTGATTTACTATTTTATGATATATATATATATATTTATTATTTTTGATATATATTTTTATTATATTATTTTATTATTTTTATTATATATATTTTATTATTTATTATTTTACTATATATTATTTTATGATGTTATTATATTTATTATCATAATTTATGATTGATTATTTTTTGATACGTATATTATATTAAAGGTAAATGATATATTAAAACTATACCAAAAGAACAGAAGAAAGGATTTCATCAGAAGGCTAGCAAGCAAGAAGAAGAATGGAATGATAACAGAAGCTTGTGTCTCACCAGACAGTCTGATACAGCTGGACTGTGATTGGCCATTAATTAGAAACAACCACATGAGACCAATCAAAGATCCACCTGTTGCATTCCACAGCAGCAGATAACCATTGTTTACATTTTGTTCCTGAGGCCTCTCGGCTTCTCAGGAGAAAAAAATCCTGGCAAAGGGATTTTTTGGAAAATATCATGGCTACATTTTCTACAGTTTCCACCCTGCTGGGGTGAGCTGAGGCCAGGACAGCCCCTGCAGCCCCTCAGCTCTGCCCCACAGCAGGGATGAGCCAGACCTTGGCTCCTGCGAGTGCCCCAGTGGAGGGCACAGAGCTCCACTCCACAGCACTTCCCATCAGCAATGGAGATGTGTCACCCTGATTTTTTAAGATTTTCTAAGCCTTTTGATGTTTACATTCTTGTAACGAACTTTCTCACACACTTTTTGTAAATAACTTATTGTTTTGCATTCTTTTATGGAGGAGGAGAAATTGGATGGACTGTTGGCTTGTCCAGTGTCATTGGAGAGGTGGCACTGTCACCTTCCAATCCACTGTCACTTTTGGACATCTGTAAATGTTGGAGTCAGAAATTTAAAAACTTCTCTTTTACCTTGAAAGAGCAGCGTGTCCACAGCATGTGGACACGTGTTATTTCTGTCCTATAGTGACAGGAAGGTGGCACAGCAGGGGCTGGAGCAAGACCCTCAGCACAGGTGGGCTGGGAATTGATCCAATTTACCCTTTGGTTTCCCTCGTGAAGGTGTTGCTTATTCTGGGAAGGAACAAGTTAATCCCAGAGCCACAACATCCCTACCTATAGGAATGTGCCCCCCGTTCACAGAGTGACAAAATTATCCTTTGTCTCCTTAAAGAGGAAATAAGCCCAGAAGTTTCTCTCCTCAATTAGAGAAAAAGACACCTCATAGGACCTGGAGGACTTCACCTCAAACTTAAGGATGGCCAATTGGACAGAAGGCAAAAAGTCCCACCTGAGCAATTTACTAGAAAAAGAAGAGAACAAAGGAACTAATGGCTTTTGTGAGGTGTTTTACCAGGAGCAAGAACCTCTTGCACCTGGCTTGGTTTTACTCTGTAAAGAGTTTTGTTATTTTGCCTTTTATTAAATTTTTTTGTTTCCAACAATGCCACAGAAGCCATCCTGCTGATTTTATGCCTTCTGAGGTAGCTGAGCTATCTTGGGTGTGAAATAGATCTCCAAGAGCTTGTGAGAGCTGGCTCAAGGAGACCATATATGACTACCCAGGCAAGATGCCATCCTGCTTGTCCCAACAGGACTGAGGGCAGTGAATCCTCTAAAACCCAGTGTCTGCTGTGAAAAATATGTATTTTATGATTGGCTTTTTCCAAATATTAAAATGAATATTATATGTGTCATGTTAGAAAGTTATGTTGTGTTAATTTTCTTAAGTAGTGTATTAAATACAGTTTTAGGTTATAACATAATGTTAAAATAGAAACTGTGCTATGTAGGGTACTTTTTTTCCTAAAGAAAGGACTCGCACTGAGATAGCAGCCACAGGACACCAGAATCTTTCAGAGAAAAATAATTTATTGCTCCATTGTCTGGAGAAACCAACTTCTTCCTGCCTCACTCAGCCCTGAAGAGCCGTCAGGATTAAGAGGAAGAAGTTGACACTGACCAGACAGAATCCTGTGTTTGAATGGAATTTATGCATCATGTATGAGGTGTATGAATATGCAACAGGCTGTTGCTTTTAATCCTCTGTTAATGTGGATCCTTTTTCGGGCTTGTTTTGCCCAGAAAGAGGTACCTAGACTGTCTGTAACTCTATGTTTTTTATTGTCTCATATTGTCCTAATCCAAATTGTCCAAATTATTATTACTCTAATTACATTACTATTTTTATATCCATTTTATTACTATTAAACTTTTAAAATTTTAAAAACGAGTGATTGGCGTTTTTCACATCTGCACAGAAACTGAGGGACTCCAGAGCCCACCCGAGGTCCCACCCTCCTCCCACCACATCCAGGTGAGATCCTGGCTCACACAAACTCCTTCCTCACCATGCCAGGATTGCCATGAACATAAAACCCTACAGGGCTTAAACCCAACCAGCCTCCCCTCAGTCTCATGCCAAGGGTTGGGATGCTTCTTCCTGGCCCAATGGAAGTTTTGGGGCCACCCAGGAGCTTTCATTCCACTTGGTTTTGTCCCTTTCCTGCCCAAGTGTAGCTACAAGCCAAGGACATAATTTGGAATATACAGGCATGTACCCACTCCTCTGTAAGCCTTACAGGGCTCTGCTCACTGCTTCCAGGCTTCAGGCAGCCAGGAATATTTGGACAGACTTTTCCCCCAAAATCACACAATTTATAGATATATATCTCAGGAGGGTTCACTGCCTTTTCCAGCTCAGGGAGCTGAACGACTCCACACACCCCATTTTGTATTCTCCTGAAATGCAATATTTTAGGTGGGAGGAGGTTTTTTGGTTTGGTTTTGCTGGTTTATTTCCTATTTGAACAGTTATTGTTGGGCATTTGCAGTTGTCATCACACCAAAAGTTTGGGGTGGTTTACATGCCATCTGCCTGGGGGAAGGATCCAAAGCTCAGCCTTTCCTTTAGGACACACAGACTGTTTCTTTTCCAGATCAGGGGTATTTGCAGGGCCCTTTGCTGCCACCATTCCCACATAAATCCATGGCAATGGTTTGCCCTGTCCCACAAGCACCCACCTGGTCTGCAGCAGAGGCTGGAGGCAGCTCCTCCCATGGCAGAGCTGCTCTCCATGTACAGCCCAAACCCACCCTCTCAGAAATCATCTTCCAAGCCAACTTTTATCCCTTGTGCCAAGCTCCAGGTGTGTTTTCTCCCACCTCTCAGGCTCAAACAGGGATGGGGAGGAAGGCAAAAGTGTTCAAGAGTTGAAGCAGGAGACCTCTGGGATGTCCCACCTGCAGCTTGGAAGGAGAAGGAAGGAGGGAGCTGGAATCAGACACTGGATCTTTCCGTAGCAAAATGGCCCAGCTCTGCCAGGAGGGTTTTTTCCACTGTACAGCTACTGTAGGCTTGATGACAGGAAAGCTAATTACATCAACATCCTGTTTACCCAGAAACAAGGAAGAGGAGCCCAGAAACACTTGGGCTGTGAGGGCACACTCTGATCTGGTTTCACAACAGAAAAATCCCATCCATGCATCTGGCTCATTTTCTTCAGCTACCTGCTCCCACTGCCCCAAAATTTGTTGGTTTTCCCAGAAAAAAACAGAGCCTGGAAAGCAAATCAGGTCATGTCTGCCTTGTGCAGCTCCTCCCTGAGCTGGGAAACTGCTCAGCTCATCCTTGCTGGAGCACCTGGGGTTTGTTGGAATCCCTGGAGGTTCCTGCCAACCCTGCAGGGAGCTTTCCCCAGGAACACCCTGACCAAGCAGGATTTGCAATACTCAGAAAAAGCCACCCAGGAAGTCAGGGCACCTTGCCTCAGTTTCTTTCTCTGTCACAGTTTTATTTTAAAAAGTTCTGGTGCCTTTTTCCCACCCCCTCCCAGCCCCACAGTTCACATTCGTGGCTGTGAGGCAGCTGGGTGTGCTGCAGGCTCTGCTCCAGATGTGGTTTCATTTTGGTTTCTGCTTTTTCACCAAATTGACTCACATCTGCCACAGCCCCTGTGCTCATCTGTGCTGTCCTGCTCCAGGGCTGGAGAAGGGAAAGCTCCAGGGAGATCTTCTAGCACCTTCTACGACCTGAAATCCTGCCTCATAGATTCCTCCTGCCCCACAGATCCTGCCCTATAGATCCCCTGTGCCCCATAAAGCCCCATAAAGAGTGAGAGTGACTTTTTACATGGACAGGTAAAAATGGGACAAAGGGAGGAGTTTAAAACTAAAAAAGGAGATATTTAAATTGGGTATTAGGATGAGGATATTCCCTGCGAGGGTGAGGAGCCCTGGCACAGGGTGCCCAGAGAAGCTGTGGCTGCTCCTGGATCCCTGGCAGTGCCCAAGGCCAGGCTGGATGGGGCTGGGAGCAATCTGGGATGGTGGAAAGTGTCCCTGCCCATGGCAGGGGTGGAACAAGAGATCTTTGAGGTGTCTTCCAATCCAAACTATTCTCCAATTCTCTGATTTTATGATTCTACTCTTTTCCAAATTTCCCATAATTTCACTTCTCCTCCTGAGCCTGGAGCACCGTGGGACAGCCCAGGGAGAGCAGGGCTGGAGAAAGGAGGATGATTTGTTCCTTTTGCCAAAGGAAGGCCCAACCCTAATTCATGTCAGGCCAAATGCCATGGCCAGGGCTTCAGGAGCTCACTCCTGTTGCCAAATCCTCTTCCTTCCTTCCTTCCTTCCTTCCTTCCTTCCTTCCTTCCTTCCTTCCTTCCTTCCTTCCTTCCTTCCTTCCTTCCTTCCTGTCAGCTGCAAAATGAAATGAGCATGGTTTGTCTCAGACTTTATTATGCATTAGCAAGGGCCTGCTGTATTTATTATTAAATTATATATTATAATATATTTTAAAAATTAAAATATTATAAATTAAATAATTCTGTGTTAAATATATTAAATTATATACTATACTATACTATTATTATAATGTATATATTATAATGCATATATTATATTATATTATATTATATTATATTATATTATATTATATTATATTATATTATATTATATTATATTATATTATATTATATTATATTATATTATATTATATTATATTATATTATATTATATTATATTTATTTTTATATTTTATTATACTACATTACAGAAATGAGCCTGAAAAACACCCTGACCCACCCTTCGCCCCTTCTCTTGAGTCCTCTTTCATCAAGCCCACCTAAAGAGGAGGGGGAAGTCACTCAACCCATGTGACATGTGCCACCTCATGAAGAACCAAAATAGGCTGTGACACCTTGGGAAGGCTGACCTGGAACAGAGGCTGGACAGAATTAAAGAATAAAGCAGGGATTTATTGGGAGGCCTCAATGGATCCACCTTGGGCAGCACAAGAGCCCAGCCAGGGCTGCACCCAAGACGAACCAAAATGGTCAAAAAATGAACCCAAAATGGTCACAAAAGGAACCCAAGATGAACCAAAATGGTCACAAAATGCACGACCGGTCATGGGGTCTCTCACTTTGATCAGTTCTGCTCCGTTTGCATATTGGAGTTAATTGTCCAAGTACAGCTTTAGCCCATGCAGTCCCATCCTTCTTGTTTTTCTCTCTTCAGCCCACGTTGTTTGTGCTCTTGGGGCTGAGATTTGGATCATTTGTCCTTGGTGCCCAGCTGGGGCAGGAATTGTTTTGTCTCCCTGCTCTGTGCAGAGAGCTCACCATCCCCTCATATGAAACCCAAACCAACACACTAAAGCAGCAGAGAATCTGAAAAATATAAAAGCTGAGGCATCAGTTGAATCCAGAAGAGAAATGGCAAAGCCTGGCAGTGCCAGCAGGATCTGGGGTGGGATGAACACCAGGAATATCTGCTGGGATTGATGGAGAATCTCAGGTCACATCTGCAAGGATATCACTGATAGGACAGAGAGGGACAAAGGGATGTGCACACCCCTCCAAAGCAACATCTGGAGGCCAAAGCTGAGGCAGGACTAAAGTCTGAGCCTGGTCCAGGGTCCTATGTGAGCCACTGCACCTTCATCTAGCAGGGTCTGGCTCACTCTGCCTTTTCCACTGAAAAAAAGGGGATTTTAGTGGCCAGAAGAACTCATGAATCTGGCAAATCTCTCTAGACAGATGAAAATAAAAGAAAAAAAAAATACACAACAGATGAAAAAAATGACAACATCTGCCACAGCTTATTCACACCAGCAGTACTAAATCAAAACAGGGTTAGGGCTAGAAACAAAAGCAAAATAACTCTTTTGCTTTGGGTCAGATTTCCTTTTTTTTTTCCCAGTCTGTGTTTTCAGTGGAGGGGGTTCTTGTGTTTATTTACTTTGTTTGACTCAGCCTCCAAACTCCCTTTGATTTTTCAGTGTGAGCTGAGGGCCAGATGGGGTTGTTTGCACAGCTGCCTGCAGAGCACCAGCCCCTGGCCATGGAGGGTGCAGGGACACACACTTGGGGACAGCCCAGGAGTGCCACATGAGATGTCCTAGAGGGGACAGGAGGGGTGGACACAGTGTGTCTCAGCCTTTCCCTCATCCTCCAGAGCCCCTGTGCAGCACACAGCAGCCAGCAAGGGCAGGAGAGTGGTGGAGTCAGACAATCCTGGAATGGTTTGGGTTGGAAGTGTCATTAAAGTCCATCTTGTTCCACCCCCTGCCATGGGCAGGGACACCTTCCACTATCCCAGAGTGCTCCAAGCCCTGTCCAACCTGGGCTTGGGCACTTCCAGGGATCCAGGGGCAGCCGCAGCTTCTCTGGGCACCCTGTGCCAGGGCCTGCCCACCCTCACAAGGAGAATTTCTTCTTAATATCCCATCCATCCCTGCCCTGTGGCAGTGGGAGCCATTCCCTGTGTCCTGTCCCTCCATCCCCTGTCCCCAGTCCCTCTCCAGCTCTCCTGGAGCCCCTTTAGGCCCTGGAAGGGGCTCTGAGCTCTCCCTGGATCTTTCCCCTCTCCAGGTGAGCACCCCCAGCTCTCCCAGCCTGGCTCCAGCCCTTGGAGCAGCTCCATGGCCTCCTCTGGGCTCTCTCCAGCAGCTCCAGCTCCTCCTGCTGTTGTCCCCAGGGCTGGAGCAGCTCTGCAGGGGGGTCTCACCTGCAGAATCCCCCTGCCCTGCTGGGGATGAGCACACAGAGGGCTCTGGGCTGTGAGTGCTCGTGGCTGGGGCATGTGGAGCTCCTCATCCATCCACATTCCCTCTGCAGGAGGAACAAGATGTAAAAAAAGAGACAAGATGAAGACCCTGAGGCTCCAGTGAGGGTCACAGACTCTGCCCTGAGGCTCCAGTGAGGGTCACAGACTCTGCCCTGATCCTGGCCTGGCGTTGCAGTCCCATCCTACCCCTGCAGGATGTGGATTGGGACACCAGGGCTTGGCTGAGTGGGGCAGAGGTGCAGGGCTGGGATATCCCACCTGCTGTTCCAGAGGAGCTTCAGCACCTTGAAGGTCCTGTGATAAATCTACCAGCTCCACCAGGTGCCCCATGGCACCTCCCCAGGGCCATTTTGCCTCAGCTGAATCCATCTTTAGGGAGGGAGGCAGCGCTGGCCCCACAGAATGTATGTAATACAAACTTCTCTGGGGCTGATGGGGGATTTCAGGAAGAAGTAAAGAGCTCCAGGGCAGCCTCCAACATCCCTTTCTCCCTTTTTCCTGATGGAGCAGTGCAGGAAGGAGCAGCCTTGCTCTACCAGGAGCAGCCACAGCAGGCTCATGGCCAGCAGAGGCTGCCAGACAAGGACAGGATCTGCTCAAGGACAGTGAATCAAGGATCTTCCCTGCCCCAGGCTTTCAGGGCCCCCTCAGATGCACACCAGGGATGAAATGGCTGCAGAAAACAGCTGGAAGCTTCCCACACAACTGGAGAAAAACAGTTGGGTTTTTTGTGGTTTTATTTTTCCCCCTCCTAATCTAATTCTTGCAAAATGCTGAACTATTTTAGCTGAAATTTTCCAAAAACACTTCAGCCTTGAGGCAGCCAGCCAGCCTGGGGGAAAAAGAGTGGAGTCTGGCAGATTTATCAGTAATTAAAGGCAAAGTCTTAGAAAAACAAGGAGTGTGCGAATGATAGATCCCAGCTCTCCCTTTAGACAGGCAGCACCAGCCACTGAAATAGAGCTGCTCTGGGCACCAGAAAGGAGGGATGGATGATGGATGGATGGATGGATGGATGGATGGATGATGGATGGATGGATGGATGGATGGATGGATGGATGGATGGATGGATGGATGGATGGATAGATGGATGATGGATGGATGGAGGGATGGATGGATGGATGATGGATGATGGATGGATGGATGGATGGATGGATGGATGGATGGATGGATGATGGATGGATGATGGATGGATGGATGCATGCATGCATGGATGCATGGATGCATGGATGATGAATGGATGGATGGATGATGGATGGATGATGGATGATGGATGGATGATGGATGGATGGATGATGGATGGATGGATGGATGGATGGATGGATGGATGGATGGATGGATGGATGATGGATGGAATGATCAAAATGGGAAAAGGAAAAATGCAGAGGAGCCAATTTTCCACTCAGACAAAGGGCATGATGCCCTTCATAAGCTCCAGATAAAGCCCTACAAGCACAACCTCAGTCAGAGAAGGTCCTCTCAGCCATCACTGAAGGTCCATCACAGTGCCATCAATTGTCCTCTCACTGGGAGGAGGGATGGTGATGCAAACTAATCCAGTTCAGAGTTTTCTGGTATCTGCAGGAGCCTTTGGTGTTCTCCAGACCATCAGCAGTTCCTGGGCACCAGGACTCCCAGAGGTGATGCTCTCCCTGAGCTGTGAACAGAACCACAGGGAAATCACACGTGGCCTTGGACCATGGAAAATGTCATCCTCAGCAGAAAACAGCTCTCTTCCTGAACTAAGAGGGATGTTTTGGGACATACATGGTTGAGACAACAGAAAGATAGTAAAAAACTCACATACAGCCAGCAGCAGATGAAGATTTCTTTGTTACAGAACATTTTAAAAACTTTCTAGCCAATAGTATATTGGTAAAGCTCACAGACAATTGTTTTAGTCAATTATCAAAAGTACAAAAAAAATCATCTTACCTTTACTATTTCCCACAAGCAAGGGTGCAGCACAACCAAATTAATTCAAATGTGACAGCCCACATCACCTGAATGCCTGGCATATGGTTCTGAATTAGTTGCTATGATCATTTCTTTATTAATTGATGTTATTACTTTGGCTCCTAAGCTTTCCTTTCATGGACCAGGATCACATTGAGCAAAATGCAATGCAACAAAAATGCAGTTTATTGTGCAAAGAAATGGATTTCCAACACATTTTTAAGCTGTATTTCAAATTTGCAAAAACAACAAATCTCTGCCTGGGTAGCTTGCTCCAAATTTACACAGCAGCCCTCTTTGCTCTGTGAAAGGCAGGACCATGACCCATAATGTAACCATGTTTCTCTTCCCAGAGAAAAGCAAGGCACAATTCTTCCCAAGAATATTTCTGGGGTTCACATTCTCTGAACCTCAGAGAAAGGAAAAACACAATTCTTATCACTTGCTGTGCCTGTGTTTGTGCAAAAGTAGAATGTAATATGGAGATTGTTTACCCAGAGTGATGGGGTTTTGTTTCCTTGGCCCATCAGGGCCAGGTGTGTATGGTGGTGTTCACAGGGGTGCCAGGACGAGGGAAGAGATGAGAATTTGACTCCATGTTTCAGAAGGCTGATTTATTATTTTATGATATATATTATATTAAAAGAAAATTATATACTAGAACTATACTAAAAGAATAGAAGAAAGGATTTCATCAGAAGGCTTAAAAGGAAAAGAATAGAATGATAATAAAATCTTGTGACTGACCAAAGTCCAAGACAGCCAGACTGTGATTGGCCATTAATTAAAAAACGACAACATGAGACCAATTAAAGATGGGCCTGTTGCATTCCACAGCAGCAGATAATTATTACTTACATTTCATTTCTGAGGCCTCTCAGCTTCTCAGGAGAAAAATCTTGGCAAAGGGATTTTTCATAAAACATGTCTGTGACAGGTGTGTCTGTGTCAGAACTGAAGGCTGACAGTCACAGAATTCAGTGCAGTTGTGTGCAGGCAGATTCACTTTAGATGTAATGTATCATAGTGTAATATAATATAGAATAATATGGTATAACAAAGTAATTAATTAGCCTTCTGATAAGGTGGAGTCAGATGCACCATTTCTCTCCCCTCATTGGGGACAAAAATATCATCTACACCATAAACCCCCAGTAATTCCAGAAAAGCCTCACCAGGATGCACCCGAGGCTGACCTGGGGTTTCCAGCCAGCTCAGCCCCATGTGAGAACATCCCTGCAGAGCTCTGCTCCTGCTCAGGGCACTGGGAGATGCAGCTGGAGCTGCAATCCACTGACAGGCAGCTGGAGGGAGGCAGATTTCCATCGAAACCACAGAATGTCAGAACTGCAGAGGCAGCAAAAGCTGCGAGCAACCTGAAACCCTGCTTTGGCCAAGGATATTCACATCTCATTTGGGACCAGCAGCAGGACAGGCCAGCACGTTCAAGCCTCTGGAACATTGACTCAGGAATTTTTGGCATGTTAAATTATCTCTTCTGGGATTTTTTTTTGTCTGTTTTCTTGCTTTTTCAACAATTTTTTCAGGCTCCTCTGTGCAGCTGAAGGGACCAGGCATTTTTGTTGCATGAAGATCCACTCCTGCAGTGTTTCTGTGGACACTCACAGCAGTCAGGGTGGTAAGAAAAAGCACCAGGGATCTCAGCTGACAGCCCACATCATCTGAATGCCTGGCATATGGTTCTGAATTAGTTGCTATGATCATTTCTTTATCAATTTATTTTATTACTTTGGCCCCTAAGCTCTCCTTTCATGGACCAGGATCACATTGAGCAAGATGCAATGCAACAAAAATGCAGCATATTGTGCAAAGAAATGGATTTCCACCACATTTTAAAGCTGTATTTCAATTTTGTACCAAACTTCAATAATTGAGTGAGATTTCAAACCTTTGTCCTCTTGGACAGAGGAGTGTTACAGAAGTAGGATCAGGATCCAAAAGGATATTTGGCAACATTTCCCTGCCAGACCAGGTCGGATGGGGCTAGGGGAAGGTGTCCCTGCCCATGGCAGGGGATGTGGAGACCTGATTATCCATAAAATCCCTTCCAACCCAAACCATTCTGGAATTCTGTGGTCATCCCTTCTCCCCCCAACCCCTGTATGCCTTTCCATCAGTGGGGGAGCAGAGGGCGGGTCAGTTGTAGCTGGGACAGCTGTGTCCATCCCAGCAGGAAATCCTGCTGTGGGAAGGGACTGTGGCTGGGAGAGGAAGGCAGGGAAAAGGAGACTCTCAGGATTCACAGTGAATATTCAAATCTATTCAAATATCCTGTGCCAGCCTCATCACAGGCCCTGTGATAGTCATGTCCTCACAGGGTTCTGAGATTTGGCTCAGGTCCCCATTTCAGGTCCATAAAAATATATTTATATTTAAATATATATTTAAATATAAATATATATTTAAAATTAAAATAAAATGAATATTTATATTTATATATATTTATATATATACATATATAAGTACATATAGAAATTATAATATAACTATAGATATAGATATAGATATATATAGATTAGATAAAGATATAGATATGGATAGATATAGATTTGCTTTAGAGCTCCCTTCTGTGGTTATCTCTCTTCTGTCCCCTTCCTCCTGCCACTCTCCCTCCCATCCCTGCTCTGAGTTGCTGCTGTCCCCTGCTCAACCCAAGCCATGACCCTCCAGAGAGGCTTCCCCAGGGAATGGGCACAGCCCCAGGGCTGCCAGAGCTCAAGGACAATTTGGACAATGCTCTCAGGCACAGGGGGGGATTTTTGGGGCTGCCCTGTGCAGGGCCAGGAGCTGGACTCGATGATCCTTGTGGGTCCTGTCCAGCTCAGGGTGTTCTGTGATTTGGAGGTCACCACTTTTACCTCCTCATCTCCCACAGAAACCATCCTGGGACCTCTTCCTGGTCCTGTATCCCTCACTGAAGAGAAAAGAAAAGTTTTTTCTGTCCTCCCCAACACTACACAACCTCCACGCAGTTGCAGTAGTTTCAACTCTAGAATATAAGATGGGGCTGAAGTAAAAGGCAGAGATGCCAAGACCACAAGCTACAAAAATTTCCCAAAGATGGGATCTTGCATTCACATCTAACAGAACTCTTCATTCCAGACTTGGGAATTCCAGTTCCCAAGGACTTTATCTGGATGAGTGGAGTTAGGCTGCCCCAAAATCCACCCACCCTTGGAGGGCCAAACCCAAGACATGAAGCCCATGGAGGAGCTTTGTGTCAGTGACAAAAAATACAAATTTACAAAGCTCACTGGGAGTACACCAAGCCCTTTTCCAGCAAGAAAAGCTGCCCCCCATCCTTGCTGGGGATGGGGGAAAGGGGAACATCCATGGATGTCATCCCCACCCCACACTCCAGCCCCCCAGGGAAGAGCCCCAAGCCCCTGGTGTCTCCACAGCAGCACTCCTGTGCTTCTGGACACAGCCACTAGAGGATGGCAGTGTCCCAGGCCACGCTGGGAATCACCAAATCCTGCTTTGGAAACCGACAGCACGAAGAGATCCCATCAATGGGATCTCACTTCCAAAGCTGGAAGTTCCCAACCCTCAGCTCTTATTGCAACGCTGTGACAGCCCCAGCGAGGGGAGATATTGATGGATCTGACTCCATGGATATCAGAAGGCTAATTAATTACTTTAATTAATTAATTACTTTAATTACTTTATTATACTTTATTATTCTATACATCTAAAATAAGGAACCAAAACCCCATCACTCTGGGTAAGCAATCTCCATACTGCATTCTACTTTCACACAAACACAGCCACAGCAAGTGATAAGAATTGTGTTTTTCCTTTCTCTGAGGTTCAGAGAATGTGAATCCGAGAAATATTCCTGGGAAGAATTGTGCCTTGCTTTTCTCTGGGAAGAGAAATGCGGGGTTACAAGCTGCGCTTTGCATCCCAAGCAAAGGGAGGCCCTATGGAGACTGGAAATTGGGATTTTACAGGAGATCAGCCCCCACATGCTTCCTTTTCCCCTTGGGACACAGCTGGGTGTGTTTTGATGAGTTGCCCAGTGTATTTCCAGATCTCACTGTGTCTCCTCTCCAGTTTCTGTGAGCACAAGATAATCAGAGCCCCATTATCAGGGAGTTCCTGCCACCTCCATGGTTTTCCTGCATCCACCATCACATGTTCAGACCTCTGGGCTCTCCATGGGATCATGATTTCCAGCAAAAACAAAAGCCTGATGAGCCAAGGGGATGGAGGCAGCCCAGCATCCCCCCAGGACACCTTGGAGGGGATTTTCAAGGCAAATATCTGGAAATAATGAATGCCAAGTAGAAACCCAATTATGCCAAAAATATCCTGTCTGAGCCGCAGCTTGAGGGAATATTCCCCCTCCTGAGGAAGCATAACCACCAAGCTGAGCTGCAGAATGAGATGAACTGGAGCTCATTGGGGAATAAAACATCATCAGCTGCATCAAAATAAGATCATGGATGTGAGTGTGGTGAGACTTGAGGCTGCCTCCTTCATGGGTGCCCAAGATCCTCAACAAACCACTGGGAATCCACCTCCCTGCTTCCCTGGGGCTGAATTCTGCCCAGTGGGGCGAGCGTCCTGCTCCAAGCAGAGAAGAAAATCTCCATTTCTTCATGGGTTTGAGCAAAGCAACCATCAGGCCATCAGGGAGAATTCATTATCTCAATATGCAAATCAGTCTCAGGGTGCAAATAGACTGGATTTGCTCATGTCTGCTGGCCGTGGTGGTGGCATCTTCTCACAGGTCACCTGTGGCTTTCCCATTCCCTCCCACAAAGATTCCAGGTGCATCCCACCCTTCCTGGGATCTGCTGGGCTGGCCCCAGCACACACCAAGGGCTCTCTTAGGACTGAGGAGCCCAAAATGGAACGTTGCCTCCAGGCTTGGTCTTGCAGGGATCCCAGATCCTCCCTGCAGGTGTCCAGCCTATCCCAAGATGTGGCATCAGCCTCTGCAGGGTCCCCTGGGCCTCCACCCTGCTTCCCAGTGTGGTGTTATCCACAAAATGATTCACTTTGGTACGATCCACAAAATGCACCACTGCTGGCTCTGGGAAACACCAAGACAAACCTCAGAGGCTGGGGAAAAATGGAATAAAGCTCCTTGAGTGCCCCACACATGTTGGGGACCATCTCCATGAACCATTGGCTGCTTTGGGGGTGCTGGAGAGCTATGGTGACACTTCTCTCCCAAGATGTATCCCAGTCCTGGGGAGGGGAACCTGCTGACACAGAATCCTTCCACAGCATCCCTGAAATCCCTTTTTTTGCTGCTAATTAAAGTGTCTGACGTCAGTGTTTTGGTTCCCAGCAGTTATGTAACACCGGGGCTCCGCGCCGCGTCGAGGGCAGGGATGGAAATAGATCCACCAAATTCCAGCTCCCTGCTCCCTGCTTGCTCCCATGCCTGCATCCTGGTGGGATGGATGGCCCTGGAGAAGAGGTTCTTCCTCCCAGAGGAAGGTGGGAGCAAAAGCACCCACCCCGTGGTGCCTTCAGAGGGGTGCCCAGCTTGATGCCACCCTCCCATGGACCACCCAGAGGAGCATCCTGACCCCTTTTCTCTCCAGCAGGAATTCCCATGTGGTGGCTCAGCTTTCCCCACCCAGACAGAGTTATAAAAAGGCACTGCAAGGCCTCAGGTGCATCCAGCAAATTCCTCCAGCACCAAGGGTAGGTTTTCACGAGGGACTGGGAGCTGGAACTGAGTCCAGCTGAGTCAAAGGTCCCTGCAGCTTGCCAGCTGGATGCAGGGTGCCCAGTTTCATGGGAAAGGCATCCAGCCAGAGGCAGATGAAGCACAGCCCAGGTCAAGTGCTCCTCACCCTGCACAAAACAAGGCAGGGGATACGTGAATGGAGTCAGGAGCCTCCAACCCGACCAGCCTTCTCTGCAGATCATAAATAACCCCTGGGATGCTCAGCTCAAAAATCCCTGCTGCCGCATGGAAAGCTGCTGGCTGGAAGGGCAGAATGAGCTCTCCTGGCTGTGCCTGGGACAGCTGGTAAAGAGCAGGTTTAGGGTGGGCTTTAGCTACCAACTGAGCAAGGTCACCCTGCACCACTGACCAACAGCAGCCCCAAAATCCTAAGGACACATCCCAAGTTTTCTGGGTCAAGGCCACTCCCAAGGCCTTGGGACAACCTTGTGTGGAGTGTAGGTCTGCTCTGCAGAGGCAACAATCCTCTTCAGCTCAAGCCAAGGCTCTGACCTTGAGTTATCCAGATTTTGGGGAGCTGCAATGGTTTCCCAGAGCTTCCTGCTCTCTCCCCTCCATGTGATGGTGTCCCACACATTTCCCATGGGAACTGCTGATCTCTCCCCCTCTGTTCCCAAGGGCAATGTGAAAAAGCATCACTCAGTGCCCTGACAAGGACAACATGGCAAAGGCAGGTGGCCCCAGGGAGAACGGGTCACCCCAGAGGGCTGTGCCTCAGTTTCCCCAGCTGTCAAAAGAGGATTAGTTCACTTCCAGGATGTGATGAGACCCAGGAAGAAACTTCTGGGGCAGGATCAAGCCTCACAAAGGCAGCAGCTTATCTGGAGTGCTCCAAGCACTGCGCAGGAAGAGGAGCTGTGGTGGAGCATCACCTCCCCAGCTAGCCTGGTGACAGGCGGGGACACCATGGGTGTGGACACGTGAGGAGCTGCTTTTCCCTGTGCCAAGGAACGGCTCCAATTGCTGAGCCCTGGTTAAATCCAGAGAGTAAACACAGAGAGGATTTATGGGGAGAGAGCTGATGCCACACCTGCCCTAGGAGACCTGCCACGTGCTGCTCTCCTGCCAGGGTGGGAGAAGAGCTGAGGCCCTTTCCTAGCACAGCTTCCATTTGGGAAGGTGCTTCTGGGCTGGGATTTCCCCTGATGGAGAGATGTTTGAGGAGGATTTTGTAGCAAAAGGGAGAAAACACCATAAGCATCATCCTGTTTGTGGAGCCCCAGGCTCACTCAAGAGCAAGAAAATGCCCCTCAAGTGTTTTAATCCATGTTACACCTGGGGAAACTGAGGCACAGAGGGCTCCCAGCTATTGTTCCTCTGCAAGCACTGGAGGATTTTGGGGTGCAGGTGCATTTTCCCTCACTTTATTGCCCAGCTCGTCTCAGAAACCAATCTCCCCATCCGCCTTGTCCTTGTACAACTGCCCTGATTACAGCTCCAGCAGGGGATCCCACCCTTCCCTCCTCACCCCCTGCCTCCTCTACCTGCTTTAGGTCCAATAAGGAGCCAACCTTCTCCCATTACAGCCTTGGGATCTCTTCCCACAGCACAGGGGTGACATCTGGGTTACTCTGCCCAGGCTCACGTTACAAACCCAGCGCCGCTTCCCACCTGCTCAGCCTCAAAAATATCTGCGTGACACCCATGCCAACTTCCCAAAAAACCACCTGCTGCTCTCCATGGCTCCCAGGGCAGCTTTGCAGGAGCACCACAGATGTTGTCTGCTCACAGGAAGAGCCTTCTCACCTCTCTTGGGTGCCAGGGGGTGGTGGTGGTGGTGGGGTAGGGAGCAGCAAACCCTCGTTTGGGGGATAAAGACAGACCCAGATGGTCGGGGTGAGCATCTCATCATGCTGCTGCCAGCACAGCACTGTGTTTTCCAGGGGATTGGTGGCTCAATGTGGACACAGAGGAAGAGAAATAAACTCTTAGAAATTACCCATGAGCAGGATCTGCTGACTCAGCGAGGTTGTGAAACCACAAGGCAATGAGAGCTCCAAGAAAGGCCAAGACCTTGGCCAAAAACAACAACAAACCTTTGGAGAAAGGCTTAGAGAAGCCACCCACCTTTTGGGTGAGTGCTGATGCATTCAGCATTTCCTTCTCCCTGCTCTCCAACCAGGCTGGTCCGGCTCCACCACGGCAAGGCTTGGCCAGCTCCCCATGTTTACATCCCCTGAGATGCTATCAGGAGCCCAGGCTCTGCCTGTGCTTGCAGGAGGTAAATCCACACTCAGTGCAAAGGGTGGGGACTTTCCTCTCTCCCAAGTTAAAGACAACTTCAGGAGAGTTGCCTCAGTGCCTGCTCTCCTCAAAGCACAGGCGTTTGATGTCCACTTCCATGGATTTCCAGATGTGGAAGAGAGAGGTTAATCAGCTCCTCTGGCTTGTGGCAAGTGGTAGCAAAGAGAACAGGGCTGGAGATGAGATTTCTGGCAGAGGATTTATTTTTCATTAGCTTGTTTTTTGTATTTTATCTATTTATCTCAGATAGAAGTTGTTCACTCTGCACAAGCATTTGCCATCATGCAGGACCCACTCTTCCCATGGGGCAGGAGGGTGTGGTGGGCCCCAGATTCAATGTCCTCAGCTCCAAAAGCAGTCAGCCATCAGATCTCTGATCATCTCATTTGCTGGATGGTGCCCCTTTATACCCAGAGCTGTCCATCCCATGAGCTCCCCTCTCAATCCTCCTAAATTACAAATTCAGGGAATCATGGAAGAGTTTGGGATGGAAGGGACCTTAAAGACCATCCAATTTTCACCTCCTGGGAATTTTTCCCTATTTAAAAGTTGTCCCTGGCCTTATCCAGGAGCCCTGTGGATCTCCTGCAAGGTTTTTCCCAGCCTAATCTTAAATCAATCCTGGCTTATCAAGTGTGGTCCCAAACAAAAGCAATCTGTGGAACAAGTCTGAGGAAGGGACACTGTTCAATAAAGTTGGTCTGGACTCTCTTGCTCCTCTCCTCCTGCTTTGTTTCCTAGACCCTATTTATGGAAAAAAAAAAAAAAAAAAAAAAAAATTACCCTCAAACCCAAATTTTTTGTCCATCACTGCACCCTACAACTAAATCCATGTGTTAGAGGGAAGTGGCTGCTCCTGGTGAGGTGGGAATTGCCTGGTATTCCCAGCACAGAGGGGAATAAAATCCCTGAAACTGCTGAGGCTTGGGAGGATACCAGTGGCAGATCACTGGAGCTGTCAGCCCCAGCTCCTGCACACCCCAGAAATGTGCCTGGGATGGATCCCACCTGCACTCTCCAAGTGCTCCTGGACAGGATGTTCCTAACAAAAACCCAGCCCAAGGGCTGGCAGAGCTCTGGGATGAGACAGTGAGTGTGTGTGTGTGTGACTGTCTGAGCCTGCAAGGGACAGCCTGGACCCCTTCCCAGTTTGGAGCATTCCTGTCTCTTTGTGGCTGATGTTCTCCAGATGTTTTGTATTGCAGCCTCATGTGGAAACCCTGAATCCTGCTCAGCCCTCCACGTTACACCCAGCAGAGAAGAGGAGGGAGCAGGGGGGTTTCACATCGCTCTTCCACATCATTTATTATATTTATAGCATGAATCAACCCTGGGCTGCACCACAGCTGCCCCAGAAGTGCCTCTTCCCGTGCCTGCTCATCCTTTTGAACTCTTTTTTTCCCAAGGAAACACCACATATGGGATCACCCCCCTCTCCACAAGCCCATCAAGCGCTGCAAAGCAGAAAGATACAGATCCAACCTCTGGCTTAGGAAATCCTGAAGCAGCAAATTGCCGGAAACTGAGAGAATCTAATGTGGAAAGCATTCCCTGGCTTGGCCCTGGCCTCACATTCCTGAGGAGCTGCTCCCCCCAGTCCCAGCCAAGGGATGGATACCAGCAGAGTGGGGCCATGGCTCTGAGCCAGGAGAAGCTCCCTTGCCACTGTGCATGCATGTTCCTTGTCCATATTGTCCATATTGTCCATTTCTGGTGGATTTTGTTGGACCCAAGGACCTTGCCTGTGTCTCTGATCCAGGAGGAACTCCCTTGCCACTGTGCATGCATGTTCCTTGTCCATATTGTCCATTTCTGGTGGATTTTGTTGGACCCAAGGATTCTGCCTGTGGTGGGGTTCACAGGGGTCTTAGGATGAGGGAAGAGACGAGGATCTGACTCCATGTTTCAGAAGGCTTGATTTATTAGTTTATGATATATATTATATTAAAACTATACTAAAAGAATAGAAGAAAGGATTTCATAAGAAGGCTGGCTAAGAATAGAAAAAGAATGGAAAAAAAGGCTTGTGACTGACTGAGACAGTCTGGATGGCTGGACTGTGATTGGCCATTAATTAGAAACAACCACATGAGACCAATCACAGATGCACCTGTTGCATTCCACAGCAGCAGATAACCATTGTTTACATTTTGTTCCTGAGGCCTCTCAGCTTCTCAGGAGAAAAAATCCTGAGGAAAGGATTTTTCAGAAAATATCATGGCTACACCTGCCTGTGTCTCTGACGGGTGGGACGAGGTGTTGGTGCACTCCTGAGGGATAAGGGGGAATCTGGTTATCCTCCCTCAGCTCTTGGCTCTAGTTTGGTCCCTGAAGTGACATTCTAATGACACTCTAAGTGGCATTCTAGTGCACCATGCCCACCAGGGACATGGGTTTGGCAGCATGGATGCAGTGGGACATCCCATTCCCAGTCAGAGCTGATGGACACGGTGCCTCCAACAAACGGGTTTGACTTCCCATTAGGAAACATCCTCATCTACCACTAACAGGCATTTTAAGACACCCCTCCTTTACCATTCCTCCACACTCCACGCATCACTGAGGGTGAGAGCAATCCTGCCCTCTACCCTCTGCAATCTTCCCATGGCTGGGGCTGCTCCCACCTGAGCCCACTTTTCCCTGTGCCATCCATCCTCTGCTCTTCCCAGCAAGCCCATCCTTGTGCCAGGGCCGGCTCCTGCCCCGACAAGGACGCTCAGCCTCAATGAAGGTCTTTTTCCCAGAGCAGGAGGGGGCAGGCAGAGCCCAGAGTGGTGTTAAGGGGGGAGGGACGGTCTGGCTGCCTGAGGGGAATTCCCGACTGCTTCCTCGCCTCTCAGGAACCACCTGCATCCTCCAGCAAATGCTCCCTGCTCCAGAAGAAGGCGCTTGAAAAGTTTTCCTGACCTCAGTGGTAGGAAAAACCTCATCTCCATCCTGACGGTGCTGAGCCAAACATCCCAAACTGCCAGAGACATTCCCAGCAGGATCAGTCCCAGCCTGTGGCTCTGAGTCCCCCTAAATGAAGTTTTCAGCATTGCCTGGCGATGGCCAGGTTTGTAATTTTCCCCTGGCCCGTTTTTGGGGCAGGAGCATGAGGAAGAGGATGGACCCACACGGATACAGGTTGGGCTATTTCATCTCCAAGCACCTGCAAGCAGGCTCCTCCCCAGTTTACTTCCCAGCTTGGATGCAATCGGTGACTCCCTGAATTCCCCTTTCCTATCGGGGCTGGCAGGATCCTGTGCTGCAGCCAAGCCCCTCGGAGCGTGAGGAAGAGGAAGAGCTGCAGGGTTTTGGTTGCCACCCAGGAGCTACACCTGCTCCACTGGCTCAGCAGGGCATGATCCCCAGGTGGATGCAAAGGTGAGGAGGGAGGTGGGAGGGGGGTCAGCCCCGGGCAAGCCCTGCCAAAGCAGTGTCACCGCCTGACTCACAAAGTCATTAATGAATCAAAGCTCCCGGGTAATTGCTGTTATGAGGAAGAGGAAGAGTGTGTGCTGCTCCACCCTGCTCTGCATTGGGCTGGTCAGGGGTAGGAGCAGCGTGGAACGGATGGAGAGGAGGTGTGAGAAAGCAAAGCTGCACCCTGAGCAGGGCACAGAGCTGGCAGTGCCACCACAGCAGGGAGGGACAGAGGGAGGCTCTCCACAGCCCAGGCAGGGGCACAGATGGGATGGGCACACGTTGATATTTATGGAATCATAAATTCTATGATATTTATAGAATCATAAAATCATTAAGGTCGGGAAAGCACCCTAAGATCATCCAGCCCAACTGTTAACAGAGAGTGTCCTTGGCTGAGAGGGGACAGGGATCTTGGATCAGCTGGCACGGCCACCCCAGAGACCTCAAGGGAAAGGAGGGGAGAAGGGGAGGCAAGGAGTGGGGAGAGCAAACAGGCAGGATGGATCAAGAAAGGAAAAAACAGAAGAGGGAGAAAGGGGAAAAGTGAAATGGATATTTTTCCAGTAAGGGTCTGTCCAGGACTTGGCAGGGCTATGCCATGGGACCAAGGAAGGGGATGATCTGCAGGAACCCAACCCTTCCTCTGCCCACCAGCTCCACCATCCACAGCACCTCTGTGATGGGCTTGGCCAGGCTGGTGATGCTGAAGGTCCCCTTGACCACAAAGGAAAAGATGTGGGGGTAGATCAGAGAATCATGGAATCATTAAGGTCAGAAAAGCCCTCTAAGGTCATCAAGTACAACTGCCAATCCCACCATGGACCATGTCCCCAAGTGCCACATCCACACAGCTTTTAAATCCCTCCAGGGATGAGGATTCCACTCTGGGCACCTCTCAGGTCTTGACCCTCCTGTCAGAGAACAAATTTTCAGAGGAGCAGGAGATCCTGACAGGCAATGAGAGGGATGCTGCCACTACTCCAGCTTTCACCTTCCCAGGGACACTTCAGTGCCATCCTGCACTTGTCACCCCATTTGAATTGCAGTGACGACAGATCTGCCGTGGCATTCGTAGTCCTGCACTGCCAGAGAGGAATGAGAGGAGAAAGGAGACATCTTCCACCTTCCCATGGGACAGATCCACCCTCCCTTATCACCTCATCTCTGTAAGATCCAGGCATGCAGCTGGGCTGGATCACGAGTGCCTTCACTCATCACAAAGAAAAACAGGATGTTCTCATACATACAGTAAGGTGTTGGTAGCAGGAACACGTGGAGCAGGGAGAAAGTGAGCACTGTGGTTCTCTCTGAGGCCAGGGAGGGAATCAGGTGCATCCCCACACCCCCAATTAGCTGAATTTGGGTGCCCCCACCCCGCATCCTCCCTCTGCCAGCATGCAGGCAGGAAGAACTCTGCCCATCCAGCCTTCCCCTTCCACTGAGGGGGACTTCCTTGGCCATATTCACATTCTCTGAAAAATCCCTTCACCCAGGGTTTTTCTCCTGGGAAGCTGAGAAGCCTCAGAGAAAAAGGAAAACAATTCACATCTCATTTGCTTCTCCTGTGTTGTGCTCATGTGGAATGTGTTTGGAGATTGTTTACCCACAGGTGATTGTTTCATTGGATTCTGCTGTGAGTTGGTTTCACTCCTTGGCCAATCAGTGCCAAACTGTGTCAGGACTCTGAAAAGAGTCACGACTTTTACTAAAAAGTATTATATTTTTAGCCCTCTGTAAGTATCCTTTCTGTATTCTTTAGTATAGTTTAGTTTAGTATTCTTTAATATAATACAGTATCTTTAAATAATAAATTAGCCTTCTGAGAACATGGAGTCAGATTCATCATCCCTGCCTTCATTCATTGGGGCACCCCACAAATACAATATGTTCCCATGCAGGCAGCAGTGCTTCCCAAAGGGAAACTGAGGCAGGGAGGGTGGTGCACCACAGGAGCTGCCCTCTGTAACTGGCAGTAGACCCTGGGCATAAACCAATGTCCAGGAGTTTATTTCTCCTGTGCCAGCACTGGAGTCACAACAGACACCCTGCCTGCCCACGTCCAGAGGGCTGTGGGGCCATTTTGGGGTGGTTTTTATTTTCTCTCATCCAGGCAAAGAGGCTGGACATGCCCCAGCTGTGTGTGCTGGCAGCCCAGAAAGCTCTGGGCTGATCCCCCAGCATGGGCAGTGGGGGAAGGGGTGGGATTTTGCTCCTCTGCCCTGCTCAGGTGAGGCCCCACCTGCAGAGCTGCTCCAGCCCTGGGGACAACAGCAGAAGGAGCTGGAGCTGCTGGAGCCAGTGCAGAGGAGGCCACAGAGCTGCTCCAAGGGCTGGAGCCAGGCTGGGAGAGCTGGGGGTGCTCACCTGGAGAAGGCTCCAGGGAGAGCTCAGAGCTCCTTCCAGGGCCTAAAGGGGCTCCAGGAGAGCTGGAAAGGGACCTGGGACAAGAGCCAGCACTCTTCTCATCAGGAAAAAGGGGAATGGTTTCACAGTGACAGAGGGCAGGGTTAGATCGATATTAGGAAGAAATTCTTCCCTGAGAGGGTGGGGAGGCCCTGGCACAGGTTGCCCAGAGAAGCTGGGGCTGCCCTTGGATCCCTGGAAGTGCCCAAGGCCAGGCTGGGAACAACTTGATCTAGTGGAAGCTGTCCCTGACCACGGCAGGGAGGGTTGGCACAAGATGAGCTTTAAGGTCCCTTCCCACCCAAACAATTCCATGACTCCGTGCCAAGGACAAGGCTCGCAGCACTCCCTCCCTCTCTCCCCTCCAGCTGCAGCTCCGGAGTGGGAGGAATGGCAGAACTCGATTTCCGAGCGCATTTGCTTCCCAAATCCCTCCTGTCCCGGCAGTTGCCGGCAGGGCTCCCCGCGGGGCTCTTCCCAACGCCAGGACTCCCAGCTCCAGCATGCCCGGGCGGATCCTTCCCACAGCCGAGCGGGGATTCCCACAGCGGGAACAAGGCTTCACCAGCGAAAACATCCAGCGGATCGGCCTCAGCGCCCGGGAATGCCAGGGTCAGCGCCGGGAGCCCTCCCACGGCAGCGCCGGGGGCCCGGGAGGCGCATCCCAGTGTCCCTGCGGGATGTGCATCCCAGTGTCCATCCCATCACAGAGCCAGGGATGCGCATCCCAGTGTCCCCTGGTGTCACAGCACCCGGGGTGCTCATCCCAATGTCCATCCTGTCACAGCACCCGGGATGTTCATCCCAGTGTCCCCGGCTGTCACAGCACCCGGGACCGCCGTGTCCCTCCGTGCAGCCTGGAGAGGGAAGGAAGGGGACAAAAAGGATCAGCTTCCCTTGCATGCCTGGGACATCCTCGGAGCAGCGCGTGACGCTGGCTCTGGGGACATCCCAGCTCCAGGCTGATGTCATTCCCCCCGCAAGTGATGTCGTGTCCATGCAAAGGGACGGGGGTGGGGACAGCTGGAGGGGTGCGGGCAGCGATGAGCAGAGCAGGACAGTGCCCACCCGCACACCACCCCTGGTGCCACCTCCTGTCCCCTCTGGGTCACCCCCCCTGCCACCCTGTTCCCACTGCCACCAAGCCCTGTCATCTGTCGTCCCTCCTGCCAGGCCCTGTCTCCATCCGCACTCGCTGCCACCCTGTCCTGTCCCCACTGCCACTTCATGTCCCCAAAGTCATCTCCTGTCTCCACAGCCCCCCCACTTCACCATCCCCTTTCCCCAGTGCCACCCTGTCCCCAGTGTCATCCCTGCCATCCTGTCACTTCAAGTCCTCACTACACCATCCCCACCTCCTCTGCCCAGTGCCACTGCAATGTCTCCTTATGCCCCCACAGTCACTCCCGGCTCCCTCTCGACCCTCCGTCACCTCTGTCTGTCCCAACCCCTCCCCGTGTCACCACCCGCCACCTCCTTTCGCTGTCACCCCCGTGTCACGCCCCATCACCTCTGTCACCTTCCCCTGTCCCACCACCCCTTTCCCGTCATTCCTCGCCACCTGCTTTCCTTGTCCCATCCTGTCCCCGGGTCACCCCCGTCCCCCCCCCACCCCATGCGCTGTCCCCTCATGTCCCCTGGCCCCGCCCCGTCCCCGCTCGGCGCATGCGCGGTGCGCGCGGCGAGGCCGTGCCCGGCTCCGGGCGGGGCGGGGCGGCTCCATCCGGGTCCTGCCCGGGCCGGGCGGTGCGGGCGGCGCGAGCCCCGGCGGGACGGCGCGGCGGCGGCGGGTGAGTGCGGGGGGCGGGAGCCCCTTGGGGGGCCGGAGGACCGCAACCCCCCCGAGCGCCCGCATGAGGGGAGGGGACCCCCTCTGGGGACCCCCATGTGGGGTGGGACTCCTCGCTGTGCCGTGTTCTGTGGGGAAGGGACCGCTCTGCATCCCCACTGTGTGCCTGGGGTCCCTCCCTGTGCAGCGCTCTGTGGGGCAGGGTCCGTCCTGCAGCTGCGCTTTGGGCAGGACCCTCCCTGTGTGTCTTGTTCTGTAGGGAAGGGACCCTCTTGCAGCCCTTCTGTGCCTTGTTCTATAGGGGAGGGTCCCTCCTCCATCCTGTCTTTGGGCTGTACCCTCTCCCTGCGCCTTATTCTGTAGGGACGGGTCTGTTCAATCCCCTCTCCCTGTGCCTTGTTCTGTGGGGTAGGGTCCCTCCTCCGTGCCCTCTTCGGGCTGTACCTCACTCTGTGCCTTGTTCTGTGGGACAGGGTCCCTCCTCCATCCGCTCTTTGGACAGGACCCTCTCTCTGTGCCTTGTTCTGTGGGGCAGGGTCTGTTTTCCAGCCCTCTGTGGGGCAGGACCCTCTCTCTGTGCCTTGTCCTATGGGACAGGGCTCCCCCTCCACCCTCCCCCGCTGTGGGGCAGGGGCGCCCCCTCCTCAGCAGCTCCCATGGGGGACAGGGTCCCTCTCTGTCTCTGCTCCGCTGTCCCCTCTGGGACAGGGACCTCCACAGCGCAATGGAGCAGCCCCCACATCCCTGCAGTCCCCAAAGGAGGCACTCTCAGGGGTCTGGGCTATGCTTTTGGGGTGTCTGGCAGCACTATAGGGCTGTCATAAGGTGCCGCTTGTGGGGGCAGATGGGACAGCCCCAAGGCTGGAGCCTTGGACTGGAGCTGCATCACCCCGGAGGGATGCTGGGGGGGAACAAAGGGACAGGTGACATGTCCCCATCCTTCCTGGGACCCCCTGATGAGGGGGAGCTCCTGGGGTCCCACCCCACGCTCGGCTCAGGGTCCCCAGGTCACCTCTGTTCCCAGTGGCCGCTGGCTTGGAATCAGACACGTCCCCTTGCTTTCCTGCGGCCGAGACAGGACGCTGCGGGTTTCTTCTGCTTTAAAAGAAAACCAAAAAAAAAAACCTAGAAATGGGAAAAGCTGCTTTTTTGGAGTTACACTGGGCTGCTGTTCCTGCCGTGCCGCCACGTCCGTGCCCTCCCTGCACCCGCCGCTTTGGCAGGGGACCTGCGTGGGACCCTGGGGACTGGAAACCCACGGGTAAAAATGCACCTCCTGCGGTTTGGGGATTTTGGTTTTATTTTGTTTGTTCAGTTCAGCCTGGCTTTGTCTTCGCCGGGGTGCACGGAGGAGAGCACGCCGTGGGTCTCGGTCACCCCACGAGCGGCGCCGGCTCGGTCGGATGTGGCAGCGTGTGTGTCTGGGGGTGCTTCCCCCCTCCCGTGCACACCTTTGGCAGGAGGCTTGGATGACATCTTGCTCTGGCACGCTCCTCGCCTTTGATCTCGAGTTTCCTGCCATGGATAACGTGTTCGGCAACACGCTAGCCCGGCTCCGCAGCTGCCGGGGAGGGCGATGCGGGTGCCTCCTCCTCCTCCTCCTCGTCCCGGTTTTCCCCAGCTGGCTCCTGCCTACAGCTCCCGGCTTTCCTTTGTTTCGGGTGCCGCCAGGACGGGCTCTCACAGCCCAAGGATGCTCTGAACGGAGCACAAAAAGACACCTCCCCCCCATCCCTTTGTTTCCAAGCGTTTGCGGGCTCAGCTGGTTTTTACACGGCGGCTATTCATGTGCCCGGGCAGATAAACCCGACTACTCAATGTCTCTTTTTTCCTATTCTGAGTTATTTTGGGTGCTTTAGTTTGCAGGGAGCACATCCTGGCTGCAGGCTGTGCCAGAGGGATGCAGCAGCTTTCTGGGAACGGGGTGAATTTGCCAGAAGCATAACTGGAACATCTCGTGGTTGTCCTCTGGTGTCCTCCTTGCATCTCCTCGGGTGAGCAGAGCCATAAGCTCTCAGCACCACGCTGAAATCTGGGATCACCAGCCCTTCTCCTGGGAGAACTCTGACCCTGGTTTTTAAGACCTGCTGCCAGCAGCAGCTTTGGGGACAGAGGAAGGTGAACAAAACCCAGGCCTGTGCTCAGCAGTGATGGCTGAAATCAGCCTTTTTTTAAAAATATATCTTTTACTTTACAGAAAGCAAAATATGAGTTCTAATATTATCATCATCATTATTTTTTAGATTCCTACTGCTGTTTCATTTCCCTCAGGTGCTGGGTTTAACAGCGAAACCATCATCTGAATTCATTTGAATGCTATTTTTTTTTTTACACAACAGATGTACACAAAGCACCTTAAGCGTATCAAACAGCCCCTGAGTAAATCATGTTGTTTGCTCTATCACTTTATTCATACAGGTTCGATGCTCCAGCTGATGCATCTGGAGTGCTGTGCCATCTGGAGCAAAAATTAAATACAAATTTGGCCCCTGGCCTGGAAAAAATAACAACCCCGTGCCCCACTAATAATCAGCAGTGGAAGGATAGAGCCCCTGACAGAAGAACTGCTTGGGGGCAATGTGGAAGGAACCCAAAATGCACTAATTGAGGTATTTAAAACGTATTAAAAAAGAGAAAATAAATGCTTCCAGCCCTTTGTGCCAGAAGCAGACAGGAGCAACAACGTGATCCCGTTACCAGGTCACAGGGCTGTGGTGGCAGATGGTGGTCCTGATCCTGGGTGGGTGGTGGAGCTGCTGGAGGTGTGTGGGGTGGTGATTTCCCACATCTCCCAGCCTTGCTGCTGGAGGAAATCCCCTCCACAACCTCCCACAACCTCTGTTCCACCACTGCTCAGCTCAGCTTTGCTAATTTTGTCCCCATTCACCAAGATCTGCTGCTTGTGTTGCTGGCATTGCTGTTTGACCAAAGGCTGTGTCAGATTTGGGCAGAACAAGATGTGGAGGTGGGTCAGCTCTGCTGGAACTTCCTGCTTGTGCATCCCAGGCTCAGATCCAGCCACCTCCAGGTGTGATTGGAGATAACTCTGATGGACCAGCTGTGAAGGACACCTTTGGGGTCAGCGTGCTCTGAATGTTGTGGGATCTGTTGGACCTTCAGATGAGGAATACTGTGTGCGCCACATGGGAAATAGGGTGATGGCTGCTGGTTGCTGCCACTGTTCTTGGCTGGAGAGTGGTCCTGGCCCTGTCCTGTGGGAGAGGCAGGTAATGGGGTGGACGAGGAGGACGAGGATTCCCTGGTGAGGAAGCAGAGCTGCTCAGGATTATGGATCTGAACCAAGCCTGAGGGTTGTACCCAAGAAGAGCCAACTTCCAGCTGCTTTCCTGGATGTATGGGATTACAGGAAGACTCCTGGCTTTGCAAGCAGGGCTTTTGTGCTTCTGGACCATCTCTCCAGGCGTTCCCCCTTGGGTCACCGCTGCCAGTGACCTGCTGTCCCCTCCACTGGCTGTGTGGCAGAAGATGTGTTGTGAGTGATTCACTCACAGCCATAAAACAACACTTGGATGTGGAAAAGGTGGAGAGGCACAACTGGTGCTCGTTTCCTGTTCTCACCACCTGCACCTGGAGCCTTCTGCCTTGGGATGACAGGGCTGAGCCGTGGTCCTCCCCCACCTTGCCAGGCTCCTGCTGCACAGTAAACCCAAACAAGCCCATCCTTGGGGCCATGGCAGGAGGTGCAGATCCTTCTACTGGTCCTCAGCCAATTTGGATCAATTTGGATCGTTGGTGTGGAAGCCTGGAGGGTGTTTTTGGGGGTTGAAGCTCCCCGGGTCTCAGCAGTGGTTGGTGTGCCCGAGCTGGGTTTGTTTGTTTTTGTTCCTGCAATCATTCCCCTTAAAGCTGAGTGTTGTTGACACAAGATAAGATCGGCCGTCACAGCCCTTCCCTCCCCTGGCACTGTTGCCCTGGAACCGCTCAGACTCAGATTGGGCGTGGCCGTCCTGGTGTTCCCGTGTCCCCACCCCGAGTCGCTGACAGGGCTCTAAAGCGGCGTCAGTGATGATGAGATACGGGGCTTAACTGCGAGAGAGCCCCATCATCACCTGAGCCCGGCTTAACTGTGAATGAGCCCAGTCATGGCCTGAGCCCGGCTTGACTGTGAGTGAGCCCAGTCATAGCCTGAGCCCGCCTTAACTGAGAGAGAGCCCCATCATCGCCTGAGCCCGGCTTAACTGTGAATGAGCCCAGTCATGGCCTGAGCCCGGCTTAACTGTGAGTGAGCCCAGTCATAGCCTGAGCCCGGCTTAACTGTGAGTGAGCCCAGTCATAGCCTGAGCCCGCCTTAACTGAGAGAGAGCCCCATCATCGCCTGAGCCTGGCTTAACTGCGAGAGTCGCCTGAGCCTGGCTTAACTGTGAATGAGCCCAGTCATAGCCTGAGGCCGGCTTAACTGCAAGAGAGCCCAGAGTGAGTCCAGTCATTTCCTGAGCCCAGTTTAACTGCGAGTGAGCCCAGTCATCGCCTGAGCCCGGCTTAACTGCGAATGAGCCCAGAGTGAGCCCAGTCATCTTCTGAGCCTGGCGGGTGCTCCCTGCGTTGAGGAATGGCAGCGATCCCATGGAAAACAAGGAATGCCAGTGATCCCATGGAAAATACGCCTCAGGAGAGGATCCAAACCCACGTGGTTTTGCTGCAGCCGTGGGTAGTGGTGATTTTCTTCCTGACCTGAGGGATGGGAAAGCCCTGACGTTCACAGTGGGCTGGAGCAGGGCCTGTTCCTCCATCCTGGGATGCAGTGGTCCGCACTGGAGATGGAGCTGTGTCATTTTTGGATGCTCAGTAACACAGGGAATGCGTCATTTTTCTACTTGTCTGGCATGTTTAAATTCCATCAAAGAACAAAAAGCAGTCCTAAAGGGCTCCAGCCACATGTGGAGGTGCCCTGCTCACGAACAGTTGCAGTGCTGAAGGGGTGTTGAGAGAATACATGCCTGGCCCTAATGCCAGTGAGTGGATGGACAGCAGGAGCTCATGGACCAAATCAGCTGGAAGCAGCTGGCTCAGTGTGGCTGAAGGCTGTGAGATCTCACATTGCTTCAATGCTGGAGCTGCAGCTGGATCAGGCTGTGGAAAAAGCACAGACATCAAGAAACGGGAGAAGCAGTGAGGGCAGGGTGGTGGGAAGCCTAGGCAGGGATACCCTGCTTTTTCTGCTTCATCTTCAGGACTGTGAGTGTGAGGAGCAAGAAGGAATGAGTTCTCCAGGCTTATTTTGGCTTTAGTTTTGTTTTTGGGTGGGTTTGCAGGACACCAAGACTGCTGAAGGACTTGGGTTCTCCTGGCTCCGAGGGGAAAAAGGATCTTTGCATGGGATAATCCTGGAGGCTCATCCCAGTGTTTGAGGGACAGCATGTCCTTCAGTGTGCTGTCTGCATGGAGGCAGGGGATGGAGATCAGTGTGACAGCTACCAGGGTTATTGATGTGTTGGAAACCATGAAAGCCCCTGAGAATGGTCACATAGGAATTGGGACTTCTCCAAAAAGGTGCTGGGATTGATAACCCAACTGAAGTGCACCTGCACCAACAACCACAGCAACCTGTGGTCACCAACAGGAGAAGGATCTGGAAGCCACTGTGCATCAGGAAAGCTGTGACACGGTTGCCAGCAGAGAGTCATGTGGGATGACTCAAACAAATGGATTGCTGCAATGGATGGGGGGTAACTTTCCATGATTTACCCGCAGCCCTGGCTAACTGGGAGGTCCCAGCTGACTGGAAGTGAGCAGATGTGACACACACAGCTGCAAGAAGGGCAGGAAGGAGGATTTTGGGAACTACAGGGCTGTCAGTCAGGTGTCAGGAGCAGATCACCCTGAGTGCCTTCACACAGCCCCAACAGGGCAGTCAGGGGATCTGGAGCAGCCAGTGTGAGTTTGTGACAGGCAGGTCCTGCCTGACCAACCTGATCTCCTCCTGTGACAAGGTGACCTGTTTTGGCAGGTGAAGGAGGAGCCGTGGGTGTGTCTCTCTGGACTTTGGCAAGGCCTATGACACCACTTTTTCGTGGCAGGGGCTGAACTCAGCGTCCCTGGAGGGATTTAAAAGCCATGAGGATGTGGCACTTGGGGACATGGGTTAGTGAAGGCCTTGGCAGTGCTGGGTTAGCCTTAGAGGACTTTTCCAACCTAAACGATTCCATGATTCTGTGATTTTATTATCCCCTGAGAGGATTAATCCCACCACTAATGCAGCTTTTCACTTGCAAAGCGCTTTAGAGGAAGTTGTGCCAGGACAGTGCTTGGAGAGAGAAACTGAAAGTGCTGAGCAGGAGGGAGCTGCCCTCCTGATTCCAGCCTCTCCCAGCCTGTGCAGTAGGAGTGAGTTTCCCAGCTTCTTGGTTTATGGGAGTATTTCGGGGAAAACACAAGAGCTCCGTGGTCGTGCAGCTTCCCAGGCATTGAACCAGGGCATTTCAGCTCTCCCATTGGTCCTTGAAATCCAGGAGGAGCAGCCCGGCAGGTAAGGAAGTGGGTGAAGCCAAATTAGAGCTGAGCTGAAGGGATCAGAGTCTCCCGCCCGACAGCTTCAACTACAACAAATCCACCTGAGTGGATCGAGTGGATCCTGCCTCCCGCCGACCGGGGCTCTCGGATTGTAGGGATCAAATTAAACTTCTCTCCACGCAGAGCTTTGTCCCGAGCAGGCAAATATTTCCTCGGTGCTTTAACGACTCCCATTTTCCTATTGTTCCCTGTAAAAACCCGTCGCCAGGCTGGGCTTCCCCCGAGGCAATTTCCTGGCTCTGCTCAAACCAAGCTGCTGGGTTGGGGTTTTTCTTTCGCTTTTTAGTTGAGAAGTGTTGGATTAGACCCCTTAGACCCGGTGTTTTTCTCCCTTGGCGTGTGAGATAAAAGATAAGGCTTTTAGAGGCTGTGGTGGCGTTGGCCATCTGAAGTGGGATGGGATTGTGTGATGTTGGGTTGTTTGAGGGCTGAATAAATTGGGATGAGCTGGCTGGAGCCTATCTGGTGGTGCTCTTGTGGGTTGGGTGTCTGTCACCTGAGCCCTGCACCCCAGTCTTGCTTGGCATTCACACCAAAAGACCCTCACTGTGCTGAGCATTGTTTGGGGGTGGCACTTTGGGAGTAAAAGCAGGAAAAACGGATCATTTTCTCAACTGTGGCTTTGCCTGAGGGATGCTGAGCTGTCATGTGCTTCTGAGCATTCTTGGGGCTCCCTCCTTGTGTGCTCCTCCTCCTGAAGCATCTTCCCCATGCAGCTGCCAGTGATGCAGCAGGAGGAGCAGGTCAAGGAGGTGAGCCAGGGGAGAGGGATGGAACTGCAGACAAGCCTGACATCAGGTGGTTTATTCCAACCTTTGATGCTAAAGCTGGGAGCAGGAGTGTGCAGGGAATTGGGAGATGGGACTGCAGTGAGGATGGTGGGTATTTGTGCCTAAAAACTAAAAATTATATGGTCCTGCAGAAAAATGGGCTGGAGAAGAGGGATTCTGCTGCCATCCTTTCAGGCATCTCCAAAAGGAGGGGTTTTAAGACAAGCTGATGAAACTGGAACCTTGTTTATAATGAGGTTGGAACTTGAGTCCCTTTAGGTTTCCTATTTGGATGGAATTTAAAAGAGGAAAGAAGTAAGCACTGACAAAAGTTTTGTTTCTTTCTTAGAAAACTTCTGTTTTCTAACAAAAGTTGTATTTCCTCTCTAAAGGATCCCCTGAATCCTTTCTGCTTCCTTTAGGTTTGATTTATCTCAGCTATCGATGTTCTGAGCTGGCACATCCAACTTAGTAGCAAACTGCTTAATATCAAACCCCAGACTGAACATTGCCTGCTTCGTCTTCTAAATCAAATAATTTATTCTTCAATATTATGAATCACTCATTGTGAGGGTAGCAGCAGATCCCAGTCTGTTCCCATGAGGGTGCCATGTTATATTTTCCTTTTTAACCCAGGTCCTTACCACAGAGCTGTGTGGATGAAGGCTGCTGTGTAGCTGGGCTCAACCTGGGTTTTGTTGCTCAGATATTTTTTTCTTATTATTAAAATGATGTTTTCCTAGGCCAATGCAGAACAAGTCAGGTGGTTGGGATGGATTTTTTTTTAGCTGAAGCATCCATTTCCATAAGATGAGTTGTGAAGCCCTGGCAGGTTGCTTGCCCAGGATGGGATCCTGTCTTGAGCCTACTGTGGATGGACTGATCAGGCTTCCCTTGGATACCCACATCATTCCAGACAACCCTGTGCAGCACTGGGCTGGAAATCCCCCTTTTCCACCCCAAAACCAGCCCAAATGCAGATTTCTCTGTGAGGACTCGCTGTGTGGCAGCCATCTCTGCGGGCTGCTCCGTGCTTTTGTTTACATCTGGTAGAAAACTTCTTAAATTTCCAGGCAAGGGAGTAATTCTAATCCCTTTCAATGAGATCAAGGGATTAGTGTCTCAGATGCTTATAAAATTGTGAGGATTAGCCAAGCTTCTCCCCCATTCTTTCTATGCCACGTAACGTCATCGCCGTGTTTTAAAAGGGGATCTCTGTGCTGTTACCAAGAGCTGAAGCAATTTCTGGGAGCCTCTGCGAATCCAAGCGATTAAAAACCATGTCTTCATCCTCTCCCTTGCTCCCTCTGGATTTTTGTGCAATTTTTAGGGTGTTTTTCTCTTTTCTTCCAGCATCCCAGGTACCAAAGCACAGTAGCTGTTCAAGCAGATACGGTTTGCGTGGCTTGGCTGCGTTGCGGCGCCCGTGCAGGTAAGTAGGGAGCTGAGCCCAAAGTTTTCCTTCACAGACTCTTGCAAATTCCCATCTTGAGAGGACCAAATCCGTGTTATTTCACGAGTTTGCCCCTCATTTCAAAGGATTTGGGCTTTTGTGGTCCATCCCCAGAGGGGAATGGCGCTTCTGGGATGCTCTCACCCCAACTGTTGGGAGCAGGATGAAACTCCACACACCCACATTCCTGCATCCTCTTAATTACAACCCGCACTTTCATTAGGACTTGCTGCCTAACCAGCTCGAAGGGAGCTGACAGGGAGGAGGGTTTAGTTCAAGCCCTGTTGCCTCTCCCCTCAGGGCACTTTTTAAATGCCTTTTCTCCCGGGTCGATGGCTGCGTGGTCGCTTGACCTGTGTGAGCAAAGCGATCCCGAACTGCCGAGTGGTAGGAGCTCAGAGCCAGGAATTCCTGGCCCCGACCCAGTAGAGTTTCAGAGGCAAGCTTTTAAATATATACAAAGACAAGCTCATAATTTCCACTCTACTAATGAGGCCACGGCGTTTTCATTGAAATGTGCCAATAGGCGCCGTGGTGGTATTTTAGCAGCCTTGTACTGTGAATCCAAATGTGATTTAACATGGCAGCCCCCGCAGAGCCGAGGAAAACCGGCTTCTCCCGCTGAATTTCAATGATGCTGCTCAGCAGCACCTCCCAAAAATCCCCTCCGTGGTGGGACCTCTCCTTGTGTTTCATCCCGACAAAGCTTTTCACTTCGGTGAAGGTGAGAATGGGTTGAAAGGGGATATTTAGGAAGGGAAAGTCTTAATTTAAAGCCTGGGTGTAACAGATGCGTGGCTGGCTGGTGCGAGGCGGCGATTTAATAACCGGGCTGGCCAGAAATATCATTAAATTGTAGTAAAAAAAACGGAACATGAGGGCTCCAGACATCGTGTTCTCTCTTGACCTTTAAAAAGCCACTTGAAGCTGCCAGCCTGCTCGTTGCTAAGCCACCTCCTTAGTGCCACTCATATATTTTCCCTTCTAGTAGGCGATTCAGCACCCGGGAATTCATGGAGGTCCAGCAGTAAACTGTTACACAAAATTCCCACTGGTTGTTTTTAACTTTGTAGCCTTGAAGCATTCAGAAAATATTTAGCAGGTTTGGTTCAGTCAGTTGGAAGAAAAATGTAAATTTTAAGTAATTCACAAAAGGTGTTTGGTTTGGTTTGCTTTTTTTTTTTTATTTAAACAAGTTGTGCGTCAGAGCAGAGCTGTAAATTGGGGTTTTGCTTATTTAGGGATCAATTTATGAGGAACCCCTGTAAGAAGCAGCATCCCTGGGCAAAGGAAGGGTGTGGGCAGGTGGTGTTGAAAATTTACACCATCCATCACCACCTGGTTGCAGACCCTGGGGTATGGGTACCCCTGGATTTTAGAATCACAGAATCATAGAATGGTTTAGGTTGGAGTGGCCCTTCAAGGCCATCTCATTCCTCCACCCTGCCATGAGCAGGAACACTTTCCACTAGACCAGGTTGCTCCAACCTGGTCTTGAACATTTCCAGGGATAGTGAATCCACAACCTCTCTAAACAACCTGTGCCAGTGCTTCACTAAGGAACCTTCATCTTCTGCACCCCACTAAAGTCAGGCCACAGTTCCTGGAGAATATGGAAAAAGGATGATATCCCATGGCATCACCCCTGGTGCTGAGGAGGAGATGCATTTGTTGGTTGGTGAATGTTTTTCTCCAAGCACCTCAGTTGGTTGTGCAAGTCTGGCTGTGGAAAAGTTCCATTTTCCATTCCCAACTAAATTTTGAGGGGTTTTTCATCCTTGCAGTCACCCTTCTTGTGCCAGTCCCATAGAAGTGAAGCAGTTTTTGTCCTGTTTCCATACAACTGCCAGGAGGTCTTTTTGCTGCACTCCGTAAAGTGTTGCAAAACCATTCCAGTCTCTGTTAGCAAGGGAGAAGGAATGATTAAAAAAAAATGCTCCCCTAAATCCCAGTACTTGAGTCAAAACCAGGAAAGGAGGGTGCACTGTCTGTGCAGCTCATTTTTTGGAAGTATTAGGAAAAATTGGAAACAGCAGTGACGTGGCATTGGTGTGAATTCCCAGCAGGCTGGGGTTTGGGATTGTCTGGGTTTCCCTGAAGCCTTTTTCAGGCTGTCAGGATTGTAAAATCCAAACCTGGCTGGATCAAAGGGGGGCTGGGGGAATGGCTGCTCCGTGGGATTTGTTTAGGGACTTTTTTCCCCAGTCTCCAGTCACCAGCTTTTTCACTCTTCTCCATCCAACTACCTCTTCTTCTTAATTTTTACCTCAAATATAAATGGTGCAATTAAAAGGGTCCATGGAGTGCATTCCTGAGGACTGAAACCCAGGATCCAGGAGCAGACAGCAGCAGCATAAAGAGGAATTCTTCCCTCTCTGGCCTCATGCTGCTTTTCCACCACAAGGCTTTACAGCCATCTGGATCCCCTTTCAGATTATGCCCCCCCTTCACAAAAATCCATAACCTAGCAACCTTATTTAGTGTCAGCTAGATCATTCTGCCTTCCTGTACCCAAATTGTGCTTGGCTCCTCCAGCTGCCTTTATAGGATGGCTGCTGGCAGCTGTGATCCCATCACGGGTTCAGGGTGCTCATCTCCAGCAGGGTTTTGTAGGATTATTGATCCCTGTGTGCTGCACTGATCATTATTTTTTTCTTCATTTCAGCTTAGGAAATGGGGGAAAAAGGCTTTTAGGAAGTTGTTTAATCCATCTGCTTCTTAGTAATAGAGTGGAGAGAGCAAGTTGCTCTTTGGCTCCATGGAAAGTGATTGGTTCTGGTTCAGCCTGAAGATTACTTGATCAAAGTGGGATTTTTTATTTTTTTTCTTCCAGTTGTGATATTTTGGGAGTCCCCATTGCTTCCCACAGCTCTGTGTCATCACCCAGGAATTTTCAAATTCTCTGGAGTGTTTAACACCAATTTCTCTGCTCTGACCCTTCAGCTGTGTAGGCTGAGTGTTTCTCATGGAGTTTCCAATTTGTGTTCCCCAAGGAACCTGTTCATTAAGGAACACTGTGAATGAGGAAAACCTACCACAAATGAAGGTGGGAGATTATTCCCACTTGCCTGTGCTCTTATTGCTCTTTTTGGGCTAAAATACACCCAGATTTAATAATGTTTGTCCCACCACCATCAGCCCATAAAGGGAAGTGATGGCTCCTGCCTCCTCTTTTCACCTCAGGAGTACAAAGAGGGCTGGGGGCAGGAGGAGGCAGCAGCACATCCTTTCCCACCACACTTTAGGGAGGAAGAGTGAGCTCACCAGGTCGTGACGTTGGAACTGCATGCCAGGAAAAGGGGGGGAAAAATAATTACAAATCCCCAAGGCCAAAGGGGAAAAATTCCTCAAGTGTTATTTCATCTCTGAGCAGTGAATGTAGCTGTCCTTGGGCAGCTCCTGTGAGCCTTTCTGATAGAGCTCTGCCAGCTCTGCTTCAAACCCTCCTGGGAAGTGATTCCCAACTCTTATCCCTGATGGGAGCTCAGGCAGGGCTCTCCTCCAAACTCTGCTTCCCCCTTCCTCCAGACTGTATTAAATTGTGCTATTGATTTTATTTTTTTTTCTATTTATTTTTGCCTGTTTTCCTGGAACTTGCAAAATCAGCCCTGAGCAAACCTCTGGTTTGCTTTTCCAACGGCGCCGGGAGAAAGAACTTGACTTTACAGAGGGTGATGGGAGCTGCAGCTGACCCATTTCTGCACGTTTCTCTGCCAGTGGTAGCAAAAACATTTTCCCACTTAAAGGTTCTCTTCAGTTTTAAAGTTCTGGGATTTATTGTTTCTTCAACTGCCTGGAATCAGAAGGACTTGCTGGAAATTGCAGCAGTACAGTCGTGCTGCCGGATGTTGCTTTCCTTAGACTTTCCTATTCTTTTTCCAATTGCTTTGTGGTGTTGTCACGTCACTTTCTGTGTCCCCTGCCCAGAGGCAGTGGAGAGGGTTAAGGTTTTGTGTTTGGTGTCAGCCAGCTGGGGAACACAGCCAGGAAATTTCCTGATTCCAGTTCAAAAAAAGCATCGGATCCGCTCTCAGGGAGGAGGGATCAAAGGTCCAAAGCCCTTTGTGCTTGGAGGTCAGTTTGGTTCCTTGGATGTCCAGGCACACAGCAAAAACCCACCAGCACCCCTGAGCCTGCAGGCAGCCAAAATGGGTGAAACAAATGGGTTTTTGTACTGTTTGACACCCAGAAGTTCTTTCTGTTGCTGTGATGGTGCTGCTTCACCCCAGCCAAGCTTTGGTGGATCATGGTACAACTCTGCCTGTGGTGTGAGGGACCTGTTGGGATGTTCCCTCTTCCCTGATCAATAACCCTGCCAAGCCTTGCACCATCCCTCACGCTCCTCCATTCCCTGCCAGGTTTGTGGAGTGAAGGATCTGGGCCAGGTCGGCTGCTCAGAGCTGGCACTGGATGTGGCATCCCCATGGTAGCACCGTAGCTCTTTGAAATTGCATCATGCCAAGAGGTTTTGTTCTCCCTCCATGCTCAATCCTGTTGTTCCTTGGTTTTGGACAGCAAAGGCCATCACTCCTGGCTGGAGCAGCACTGAGATTTCCCCCTGCTCCATGATCCAGCTGTGTGGCACCTCTGGGGCGATGGCAGTGCTGGTTTGGGGCTGGCTCTGCAGCTGCCTGTGATTTTCCCATCGCCACGCTGCAGATCCTGGCTCTGGACCAGCTCCAGAGACAGAGCTGGAGGAAATTCCTTCCAGCTGCTTGAGGTCAGGGCTTTGCTTTGCTTTTGGGGTCCACGAGGGGGATTTTTTGCCTGCAAGTTAAACGAGGGCATCTCTGGCTGCTGCCTCTTAACACCTGGAAGAATCTTTTTCTTTTAAATATTATCCTGTTAGTCATAGCCGTGAAATAACCTGCCTCTTGTAGAATCATTCCATGGAAGAATACCCTGCTTTGCAGCACAACTTGGGCTGTTTCAGAAAGGTCTTGTCAGCTGCTCCCAGTTTAACTTTCAACCAGTTAATAACGCTTTTGGTTAAACCTGTCTGAAACACGTTGCGAAACGCCTTTGAAACTCGAGACGCCGTTCACGCCCGCTTGAAACCTTTCCCATCGATAAAATATTCCAGCTTGGAGTTTGGCCACGGCTTAGCATTCACTTTTCCCTGAGATTCGTGATTTCAGGCCTGCCTGTGTCTGGCTCTGCTGGGTGTTTGAAGCTTCTGGAATGGGTTGGCTTTGCCAGCCTGGCCAGTGGGATGCCCAGACCACCAGCTCCATCCAGTTAATGGCTGAGGAGATTCAGGCTGAGTTTGCTTTGAACCCCTGTGGAGAAAGTTGTTTGTCTTGAAAACATAAAGTAAATCCCTCTAAAAACAGGAGTTTATTTACAACAGCAGAGGCAGAAGCCACTGCTCCACCCAGCATGTGGGCTGTATTTAGGTGTGAGGATGCACAGCACATGCATGGCCCCTTTATGCACTGATGTTATAAATAAATAATAATAAATTTTTTTTGAAAAAGGACAAGCAGCTCCTTTTAATAAGTAAAACCCCAAGAAGGAGCACACAGTTCCAATCCATGTGGCAAAGCAGCAGGAAAGCAAAAATCTGCAGCTTTCAGCCCATGGCATTCCTAAAAGTGGCATCCCTGGTGTCGCCTCCTGGCTTCAGGGAGCACAGCTCTGCCTCGCTCCCCTCCTCCTCCCTGCCTCAGTTTCTCTACCTGTGAGCCGACAATTGCATGCTTTATTAATCCCTGAGAGATCTCCTGAGGAACGTTCTGGGTACAAGGTTGGCCCCACGCATTAAGGGCTTGCTGTGGCTCTGATGGGGATTAATTTGGGACGTGGCTTGGTGAGGTTTACCTTTCACAGCCCAAGTGTAATCAAAGCCCTGCCACGCTGGAGCTCGCTGACCTGTGACACTCCCTTCCTTGGCTGCTCGATGGGCCATTAACCAGCACTTTGGCTTTTAATTAAAGCTGGGGTTTGTCCTCCTTGGAGAAATGTGGATGTGCTTGGCCCCACTTTGCTGAGTCATTGGAGGGTGTAAGGAAGGAGATGTGGAGCTCAGGTTGTTCTGCCATTTGTGCCTCTCTGCATCCCAGGACAAGGAACCATTGTTCTTTGCTATTTTTCACAGAATCATGGAATTACAGAATCATGGAGTTATTTGGGTTGGAAGGGACCTTAAAGCTCATCTCATTCCACCCCCTGCCATGAGCAGGGACACCTTGCACCTATCCCAGGTTGCTCCAAGCCTCATCCAAGCTGGTCTTGAACACTGCCAGGGATCCAGGGGCAGCCACAGCTTCTCTGGACAACCTGTGCCAGTGCCTCCTTTTCTATGTGCAGCCTGTGTCCCCCATCCCAGGGATTTCAGGGGCTTACTGGAGGCCATGGATGTCCCACAAGCATGATCTCCCTGCTCTGAGATGCCTTGACCATGGAGAGAGCAACAGGGAGGCTTTTGTTCTGCACCAGAAACTTTTCATCCTTCTTTATGGCTCCTTTTTTATTTCTTTTGGCTGCGCCCTTGCAAATCTGAAGCAGCTTAAAATACAGCTCCCTCCCCCCTACTCCCCTTAAAAAAAAAAAACAACCCCAAAGCTTGGCTGCTTGAAATCATCAGATTTCACTGGAGTCCTTTAAAGTTAACAGTTTCCTGGATCCTGGGCAGACTAACTGATTTTCCCCCTTTAACCTCCGTGTTTTTTGCTGTAACATTTCTCAGCTGTTGCAGCAGGAGGGCGGGAGGATCAGGGCAGCTCCAATGTGGAGAAGGTTATTTCACATACAGGGGTTGGATGAATCTGGTGTGGGATTCCCTGGTTTTGCGCCACAGGGGACAGAAGGGTTGTCCCCAGGAGGCTGAGCCCCCACGACATGGCTGGCAGGTAGGTCATGGCTGCATTCCTGACATTCTTTTGGGGCAAAATATTAGGGAAATGGTTCCATTGGAGGGGATAGTGGGGTGCTGGGGGTTGGTCTGAGCTCTGTTTCTGCTGACTGTTTATTTGCTGAGGGCTGTGATGGTTCCTAGTTGTGCTCAAGAATGTGGGGACTGCTGCAAGAGCAGCACAGCTCAGGTGCACACGAGCAAGAGGAATTTTTCTGGCTTGATGGGATTTGCTGCCTCAAATGCAGCCTTGGATGTTCCTTACCCACAGAATCTCTTAGTGGGATTGCTGAGAAGAGCATCACAAGTTAAAAGAGTTGGAAAGAAAAGCTACAGTCCAGTGCTGGTTGGTTTTGTTGCCTGTCCTCCAAGAGTTGTTTCTCCTTCCTTGCAAAAATTCACCTGGAGCTTTCCCAGACTGAGAGCATTTCTCTGGGGTGGCTGAGGAGCTGGAGGCAGCCAGCCTTGGCCAAAGGCAGTGATTATCAGCCCGAGGGTGAGGTGGGGCAGTGTCCTCCAGCTGAAACATCCTCATGCCCCAAGTGTGACCGAGGGGAGCCCCTGACCCATCCCAAATCCCTCTGACCCACAGGACTGAAACCCAAACCCAGCCCCGCGACTCCGAGCTGCGCATTAACTCTGCCAGAGCTGGGAACAAAGGTTTGGGGGCTGGATTGGGCTTTTTAAAATTGATTTGCAAAGCAAACCAGCTCAGCTGAGCGGAACAGGCGTCGGTGGAGGAGTGTGAGCTGCCTCCTGGGTGGTTGCTGGGCTATAAAATCCCATCCCCACCAGCGCTGGCAGGGGGATGTGCCGGCTCCCCGAGCTCTCGGAGCGTTTCCACGTTGGCCAGGAGAGGTTCTGAACATGCGTGGTGTTGGTCTCTGGAGGCTTTAATCAAATCCAGACTTTACCAGAAATCGACTCGAAACTTCCAGCAAGCTGAGGAAACTGAAAGCAGCCGGAGCAGGGAGGCTCCCGGGCGGGTGTTTGGGGCTGGCAGGGATGTTGCCTTCAGCAAGGGGACAGTCCCCGTGAGGCAGCCGGGATGAGAGGTGAGTCTGCTCCCTGTGGGAAGTCAGAGGAAAGCTCACAGGGTTTGGGAAAAAAAGGCTTTTCCTCAAGGGGGAAAGGAGATTTGGGAGTGAGGGTGCTGCTTGAGGGGACTCTCAGAGGACACTTGGATTTTGGAGCATCGCTCCCTGGCGTGTGTGGGTTCAGATCCTGCGGTTTCCCCGCCGTCTTCCCGCCCTGTGCAAAATGAGGAGCTGTGCAATTACTGCGCTGTGGAAAACTCCCTGCTCCAGGGGAGGGTTTTGTTATCCCTTGGTGATTTTATTTGGGAAACAGGGCTCAGACTGCAGGTACTTTCCTTGCTTGTAAAACTTCATCACACGTTGCTCTCCCGTGGGCAGGAGGGAAAACAAGGTGTATTTTTAACTTCCTTTTCTGAGCTAGGGGCAGGGGAACTTTGTGCCTGGTTGTGATCATCTGAGGGCAAATGGTTCAGAGAATGATAGGAAGATAAGAGATAATAAATAAGAGCAATTAAAATCCTGGGGGACAGGATTTGCTGAAATCGTTATCTCAGACAGCTGCTCGGGGTTTCATTGGGGCTCTCCAAGGGGAGGGAGGTTTTGGTCATGGGTCCCAGACGTGGGACATGACAGCCAAAATTGCTGCCTCTTCCTCTTGGCCGCCTCTCGCTGGTGCCTCGGGGCTTTCCTGGGGGGAAGGAGCCTGGGGCTGTGCTGAGGAATAAAGCTGAAAGCTGCAGAAGTGCTCTTAAACCACCAAACCTGTGTCTCAGATGGGAAAACAAACAAAGCCTCCTTTACAGAGTCTGTAGTTTCCCCATAATTCCTCTCAGCAGCGCTGCTGTGTGTCATGGGAATGTCCTTGTCCTCTTCCTTTTCATCTTTGATAATCTTGGTGGAAGATTTCTATGGAATGAGGAGTCAGTCTTAGAAACCACTGGAGGGGAAGGGAAGGCAAACTTGCTCCAAGGCTTCCTGGCTGCTTTCAGTATTTTTACCAAGTTACTGCAGGGTTTGAGGGATGCTGGCTGCAGCTGGGGCTGCTTGGATGCAATTCCCACCCTCCATCTCATCCAGTGGTTAACTTGGAAGGATGATGTGTGAAAGGAAAAGAGCTGGAGGAGAAACTCACAGTGGGAGAAGGAAAATCCCAGCCCCAGCTGATCCTGCCCTGCTTTGTTTTCAGGGTTACCAAGATGGGAACTTGGTTTTGGGCAAGGAGGAGGGGGATGATTGAGAAGTCATCTCCAACCCCCTCCACATCCATTCAAGGGGACCACTGGTCTGCAAAGTGCATCCCTAAGGAATGTCACATCCCTGTGTTTTCTCCCTGTCTCCACAGCCTACCCATGAGCTCAGACTTCCAGCATTACAGTTTCAGGATGCCGAACATCGGGTTCCAGAACCTTCCTCTCAACATATACATCGTGGTTTTCGGCACAGCCATCTTCGTCTTCATCCTCAGCTTGCTCTTCTGCTGCTACTTGATCAGGTAAGGGAATATTGTAAGGGAATGTTCCCCAAGAGCTTCCCTGCTTCCAGGCCCAGCACTGATCCCTCCATCCCAAAAAGAGGATGGCAGCACCTTATTTCCTTGGCAGCACCAATTTCCTTGGCACATCTTATGTCAACCTGATGTCCCTCAAAGTAATCACATTATCCACTTAAAACCAGGAGATACACATTTGCTACTAAAGGTCTGGAATTGTTGTCAGCTTGTCAGAAAACCTGGAAAGGGATGTTTCATGGTCCCTGCTTTCTGCTTAATGTTTCAACACATTTCCCTCTGTAATGAGTAACTCGTGTCCTGCGTGCCTAAGGAATGTTTAATACCTGCTCCGTTGCTTATTGAACACAAATTGCTCCTTCAACGGCACAGTTTGGAGATTAATGATGCAGAGTTGATGTGCTAATCTGAGCAATGGGGGAGCAGGATGGCAGGGTGAAAGGTTGTTCCTGTTTGGGGCTTGTTTTAATTATTTTATGGGCCATTGGGGAGATTGTTGGGCTGCTAACTGAGAGGAGAAACTCTTCCTGACAGAGGGAAAATGAGGCAAGTGGGGAAAAACCACAGTGCCTGAGAATTGAGGTGGTGATGGAGATGAGTTGTGCTGATAACCCAAGATGGGAGGAAGCTGTGCTTCAGTCTGTGTCTGGGAACAGAGGTGATCATTCTGCCAGCAATGGTACTCAAAATTCTGCATTCTCAGAGCTCTCCTCTCCAGCTTTTCCATCTCCTCTCCTTCCCCTCTGTCTTTCCAGCTGGCCCCAGCTCCCTGCAAGCTGTGCATCCATCACATCCCTTCCCTGTGTTCCTCACACCACAGCAGCCTCTCCTCACACCACAGCAGCCAGTCCCACCAGGTTATCTATCCAGAGGGTGTTGAAAATATTTTATCGTGCTCTTGCACACCAAGGAAACGAGATTTCAATGTCAACCTTCTAAATACTTGATAATTCCCACCCATTTTCAGTTCTGTATGAAGCAAAACCTCATCAAACATTCAGAGGAGCCCAAACCCAGGTTTACCAAGTGCTGATTTAGGCTACTTGGGCATCATATCTTAATTTTTTTTTCCCCATAATTATGAAAATTGTGTTTTGAATGTGTATGAAAATAGAGCAGATGTGTTCAGAGGGCTCAAGGACTTGTTTTGCTCAGGTGGAGCTCGAGTCTATACGGCTCACTTAGAAAATTGCAGAGGTGTTTGCACTTTGAGAGTATTTTCCTGGGCACTCGCTGGCTGTGTTATGCCCCAAAGAAGGCATAACAAGGAGTAATGTCTGGAAGGTCAAGCCAGAAAATCTTTAAATTTAGAAGCTGGAGGCGTGTTGTAAGAGAGAGAGGGTGAGTAACCGGTGAGAGAAGCCAGCAAGGAAGTGGCAAGTCCTCAGTCTCCTCACGCCTTTAAATCAAGACCAAGGACCTTTCTGGACCAGACATTTTGGCTCCTGTTCCTGAGGTGCTATTTAGCAACCCATGATAGATGTGGACTTGGATTAGGTCATCCAGTGATCCCTTTATAGCCCAAAACCCTAGAGAGACTCTACAAATGGCTCTTCAGCCCTCCTCCCTCAGCTCTTTTATTGGCAGAACAGAACCAAAACAGGATCCTCCAGCCCCCACTGGGGAGGGCTTTGCTGTGCTGTGGGTTTTAGTTGTGCCAGTGTCCCAGGAGCATCCACCTCCACGGAAGCTGCTCTGTAATCTCAGCTCATCTGGGATATAAAACTCTGAATTTTGGAAGCATTGTAGGTGGACAACAGGATGAGGACCACCCACCTGCAAGGGCAGAGAGACCGACAGAAGGACAGGGTGGTCCCTTCCAGAGCTCTGCTTCCATCTGTGGGGGTTCTTTGCAGGTAACAGCAGCTCCTGGCTTTCCCATAGGTGCAGCATCAGCACAGCCCTTCCTCTCCCTCCTTTCCCATGACTCCACATCTCCAAATATTTGGCAAACATCACCCTCAGGCTCTGGTTCTCATTTCCTGCTCTGGATCAGAGCAGCCCCTGCAGTTCTCCCCACATCCCCAGCTGAGGAGGCATCCAGAGTGTGGAAGAGCCAATATCAGGTGTATTCACCCCAAATCACCGAGCTGATGGCATTAAATAAAAGATGTGCTGGGGAAGGAGAGGACATGGGCTGTGCTTTGCAGCTGTGTCAATACAGGCTGTGCTGCCTGCTCCAAGGGAAGGAAAAGTGACATTTTTAATTGGATTGGCTCAAAACAGGAGTCCAGTTTCACAACAAAAATCATTATTGCCTGTGTATTGTTCAGGTGAACCTCGAGCTTTTCTGGTGCTGCAAACCACTCAGGTCAGAGCTCAGGTCCCTCCTGGCTGCTGCCTTTGCTCAGTAAAATTACAGATAAAAAAGGAAGAACAAGGAAATGAGATTTTGCAGGCAGCTGGTTTTGTCTGATCTCTGGTGAATTAATGAAAGTGATAAACTCATGTTGCCTTTGGTCCCATAAAACCCAGTCCAGAAGGATGCTGAGCTGAGCAGTGCCACCCCCACTGTGGGTCCATTCTGCAGCATCCTCTCTCTGTGCTTTGCTGTGGATCATGCAGGGCTCATCCCTGCCCAGCCTGGAGCAGCTCTGGGAGGCTCAGGGTACACAGCACCTAAAAAGTCTTTTTTTTATAGGATTGTTTCTTTCTGCATTCAGACCTGCCAGGATGCAACACAGTGGTTGAGTTTTGTGTTCAGAGAAAGGAACAGAGCTGGGGAAGGGTCTGGAGCCCCAGGAGCAGCTGAGGGAGCTGGAAAGGGGCTCAGCCTGGAGCAAAGGAGGCTCAGGGGGGACCTTGTGGCTCTGCACAGCTCCTGACAGGAGGGGACAGCCGGGGGGTCGGGCTCTGCTCCCAGGGAACAGGGACAGGAGCAGAGGGAATAGCCTCAAGTTGTGCCAGGGAAGAATTAATTTGGACATTGGGAAAATTTCTTCACCCAAATGATGGTCAGGCATTGGCACAGCTGCCTGGGGCACTGTTTGAGTCCCCATTCCTGGAGGGATTTAAAAGCCATGTGGATGTGGCACTTGGGGACATGCATTAGTGGTGGCCTTGGCAGTGCTGGGGGACTGGGTGATCTTAGAGAGCTTTTCCAACCCAAACAAATCTGTGATTCCATGAAGAGCCCAAGGAGCCTGGCTGAGCTGGGGACAGAACACAATGATGGGATAAAAAGCCTGTGCCCAGGGCCTTTCTCCTTCTCCTTTAAAGCGTCTAATATGGAAATCTCAGAAGTAAACCTGCAAAAAAATGTTCCTCTGCATTTTATCCCCGTAGTTGTTCACGTGCTGTAGGTGATTCAGTCAACCAGAGAAGCAGGGAGCTCCCACTCCTGCAGCAGAGATCCCAGAGCCCAGGAGAGGCAGTTGTTCCTTCAGGGAACAGGGTGACAGCACACAGGATCAGCAGCCAGGCACTGTGTGGTCCCTCATCTCGGGCAGACATCTGCCAGGAATTCCTGGGGAGTCACAGCACTTGACACGAGATGGATGGAGGGAATAACCCTTGCCAGGATCCGGGGTCTCCTCACACAGCTGCTCCAGGCCCCATCTGGCCCAGGATCCTGGCTCAGGGAGCAAGGAGGAGCAGGCTGAGCTCGCACGCTTCAGCACCAGATGTGCTCATGCTGCTCCCCAGAACCTCCAGGGAGGAGTTTGTATTTTTTTTTTTGAGAAAATCTCCCTGTCCAGCTCAGCACCAACCCAGGGCATTGCAGATCCCTGCTTCCTGGCACATCCACAGCCAGGTGGTCACTTCTTCCCCATCACTGGTCTGTGGAAACCCAGGGCACTGTGAATATTTCGCTGTCTGCTCTGGGGTGCCCTGACCCCCAGGGGAGCACTGACTTTGACTCTCACTCATGGAGAAAGTTTCCCAGAATTCAAGATAGACTGGAATCCACAAATGTGTGAAATAGATTATAGAGAGCAGTGTAGGTGCATCACTTGGTGAGAAATTGAGGTTTTGGGATTTTTAGTATGTTGTGGATGGCAGCAAGATGGAAGGCACAGGGTGTCATCCTGGGTTTCTTCTTCATGGTTCTTCTTCCTTCTTCTCCATGGGTTTGGGTGGCATTCTGTAATTGGGCAGAAAAGTGCTCATTGCAGCTCTTTGGGATCAGTTATTGGGTTAAAAGGGAAATAATCTAGGTGTCAGTTCTTAATTGGATAGTTTAGTCTTAAAAGATCTTGTAACAAGAGATTGTTGGCCATTTTGTGCCTTCTAATGAAAAGCTGCTGAACAGTAGTGAGACTGTTTTACTGATAAGAAATAATCAACACTGTCTCAAGTGCCTTCAAACCAGACCCAGAAAAACCAACAACTGGTACCCCCAGCACTGCTCCAAGGTGCTCCAGTGGCTTTGGCTCATGGGGGCCAAACCCTTGGTGGCCACTCAGTGCTCCATACAGAGGGAAGCTGCTTCCCATTCCAGGCCAGTTTTCCCTTCCTGTGTCTCCAGCCTGGCTCGTCCCCATCTGTGTTTCATAAGCGCCGGATCCCTGCGGCTCGGGCCGGTTTCATCCTGTTCCCTCCATTGTTCCTGCATCTTCTGCTCATGTTTCTGCTCAGGGTCACTGCCAGAGGGATGAGACCCCAGTCTCCTCCTCCTCCTCTTCCTCCTCCTCCTCCTCCTCCTCCCTGCCTGCTGCAGTGTTTTCCATAGTTCCGCAGGCGGGTTCCTGCCAGGCAGCAATGCTGGATGGCTCCCTGTGAAATTTGGCACTCAGGAGCTTTGTGCATCTCTCCCTGCAGCATTAAAGTGCATTTTTACCCATCTCTCACCTTCTAATGCCCACAACATTTTGGGGGAAGGTGTCAGACATAAGGAAATTTTTTTCCATCCCATTTTTAGAACTTCCCCCACTGCAGCGTGGCAGGGTTGGAAAATCCCCAGAAGCTCAGGTTGAAGCAGCCAGGGATTTCAGACAGCCCTCAAAAATATTTTTACAGAATAGAAATTCCAGGCAAGGGGGTTTCCCATCTAAAATCACTTGGGGCTGGTTGGGGAAAATATTCCTGTGGCTCTCCAAGCCCTGCAGCCACACATTGACTCTGTATTGAAAGTCCTTGGCCAACTCTTCAGCCCTGGGGACTTCCCTCCTGAGTTTTCCAAGCACTTTATTAAATGCCATGTCTGGTAATGAGAGGCAATATTGGTTATTTTAATTTTAAGTGTATTTATTTTAGGAGCATAATGGGTTTCTCCAGCCAGCAGATGCCTGTGGAGTGCTCTGCTGGCTCTGACTCTGGAGAGGGGAGGCTGGGGAGGGAAGGGATGGAACCAGCACTTTGCTTGTGGCCTAAAATTCCTGCTGGACTTGCCACTGCAGCAGGTGTTCTTGGAACAGGCCCATCCCATTCATCTCCATCCCTCACTTTGCTCCAGGAGTGGATGTGGTTTGATTGATCTTAGAATTGAGGATAAAGCTGAGTTTGAGGAACCCAGTGCAACATGATGGAGGCTTTGGTGGGAAAACCTCCGGGCAGGGTTTCCTTCCCTGTCCCTGCTGGAGTGGGAGCAGGGCTTTCCTCAGCTCTGAACCCCCATGCCTTGAAAAATGGTGCTGCATTCAGTGTTGGAGCTGTTGCCAGCAAAAGGGTTGGAAACTGAGGGATTCATGGCACACTGTGATTTCCTCACCCACTTTTTCTGGTCTTAACTATGTGGTTGATGTGTGCTTGGAAGATCAGGGAGGTCAGAGGAGGGATAAGGCAGGAGTTGTGTGCTTTGGGATGGAGACATTGCCCTGCCAGCGACAGGGAAAGCTGGATGTTGCCTAAACGTGTCATTTCCTGTGGCCATTCTCATTTCTGAAATAAAAAAATGTAAAATGTAACATGTTAAAGCTGGAAAGGAGGGAAGTGGAATGTTTGAGGTATTACAATAATCCTGATTTTTTTGCCTGACCTCACGTTTCTCCCTGGTTTCATTGCAGGCTCAGGCATCAGGCACACAAAGAGCTTTATGCCTACAAACAGGTGAGATGATCCTCTAACTTTTTTTTTCCTTTCCCTTCTCCCTAGTGCCAAATCCATCCATTTTCCTCTCCTTGGGAGGTTTCTGGCCCTGTCCCTGCTGATTTTATTGTCCCCTACCAGCTGGGCCCCCCAGGACCATCCCTCACCTGCTCATCCCTGAGTCTCCCAGTTTTCCACTGAGGTCCTGAGCAGTGGGAACATCTCCAGCTCTGGAGCACCCCAACCTCTCCAGCCTGACCCACTGCACAGCAGTGATGCCATCACTCCCCTAGTCACCAAACGTAGATTTTGTGGAATCTGGATTTGCTCCCAGGGTTGGATCTGGCTCTGTTCTGACCCCAGCTCTTTGCCTTGCAGGTCATACTCAAGGAGAAGGTGAAGGAGCTGAACCTCCATGAGGTGAGCACATCCTGGGGCAGCAAAAGCTTCCTCTCCCTCCTCTTCCTCACCCTGGGGAAGGGGGCAAACCCTCAAATTCAGCTCCCCTGGGAGCAGAGCATGCAGCCAGCTGGGCTTTGGAAATGGGGAAAGATCCTTTGCAAAAGTCTGGATGAAACCCTCTCCCTTCTCCTGGCTCCCCTTGGCTTTTCCTGCATCTTTATTGTTATTTATTGTGTTCTTCTTATCACAGTGATAAGAAGCTGTGGATAAGGGGAGGCCAAGGCAGTCTGGGCCGTGTATAAACAGTGTCCCTGAGCAGGGACGTCCCCTCTGGGGTGTGACAATGCCCAGCACAGCCCTGGGCAGGGAAATCAGGATAAACACGCTCCCCCAGCTCCTGCAAGAGGCAGGTCCCTCCTCCCTCCCCGCCCCCCGAGGGCTCAAACACCTTCCTTTATCTCCATGGCCTTCCAGGCTTTTTGGGGCTGAGCGTTTCTATTCACAGCTCATTTTTCCTGATGAATTTGAGCAGGAATGTGCTGAAATCCCAATCAAAGCACGGCCTGGATTGATTTATTCCTCTGGAGATAACAAAAATGCCCACCCACATCCAGGCATGAGGCTGCTCATCTGCTCAGCACCAGCTCCAGTTGTTTCTAAACCACTATTTATTTCATTTTATTTTATTTTAATCCTCTGAGCAGAGCCCATCCCACGTTTTATCCTGAGCCTCCACTCCCCACAGCCCCCAGGGTAAATCCCAAGGGCCCCGGGGTTGTGAGCAGTCCCTGTTCCAGGCCCCTATTTCTGATCCACTCCCTTTAAACCGACCTGCAGCAGATTTTTGTCGGCACACAGGCTTCAAAGCACTTCCTGGGGTGAGAAATGGGCTGGAGGAGGGATTTGGGAATGTGCCAGAGCCAGGAATGGCCTCAATAAGCTCAGCCCTCCTCCTCCACCTCTGTTCCCAGCTGTCTGCAGCTCTCCCAGCTTTTGGAGAGGACGAGGCCTCTGTGGGGAAGAAGACAGAGCTGTTCAAGCTCTTTCCTGGGATTTGGAAAAGCCTGGAAGGGTTTAGCTCAAACAAAAAAAAATCCCATTTGGGGCATTTGTACTTTGGCATTTGCAGGCAGGTTTTCTGGAAAGCAGAGAAGAGGGTGGGAATTTTCCAACAGGATGGGGCGGCTGCCCAGAGCTCTGTGGAGGGAAAGCTCCCACCCAGCCCTTCCCTCCCTGCCTCTGCCTCTGGTTTTCCCCTTTTCCCATCATTCTGCCTCTCCCAGGCCCTGGGGGAGCTCAGGATTTGTGTTCCTCAGGGGGTGACCCCAACAGCTGCACTGAGAGATCCCAGGCCAGGGAGGCCAGGAAAACCACCCAGGAATATCCAAAACCCCCTGGGATATCCAAAATGAGTCAGGAGGAATTGGCTGTGAGGGTGAAGGAGGTTTTGGCTGAGAAAACAGCCAGCAGCTTTCCCAGCCCTGAGACAGGCATGGCAACAATCCCATTGCTTTTCCTTTTCCCAGAGGTGTCCCTGTGGATGCAGCTCAGTCCCAGGGAGCAGGCAGCAGTGTGGATCCATCCCCTGCACCCTAAAACCTCAAACACATCCCAGTTTTGGGGCTGTTCCCTTGTGGATCCATCCCCTGCACCCTAAAACCTCAAACACATCCCAGTTTTGGGGCTGTTCCCTTGTGGATCCATCCCCTGCACCCTAAAACCTCAAACACATCCCAGCTCTGGGGCTGTTCCCGGAGGCTCCATGATCTCTTCCAGCAGGAAAGGAAGACCCGAGCCTCAGCTTGTGATCCTGGAGCTTGGGCAGCAAAATTTGGGAAGGCTTTAGGGGAAATTTCATTCCTGTGAGGGTGGGGAGGTCCTGCACGAGTTTTCCAGAGCAGCTGTGGCTGCCCTTGGATTCCTGGCAGTGTCCAAGGCCAGGCTGGATGGGCCTTGGAGCACCCTGGGACGGTGGGAGGTGTCCCTGCCTATGGCGGGGGGGGTGGCACTGGATGGTTTTTAAAGTCCTTTCCAACCCAACCCATTCCATAATTCCATGGTTTCAGCCATCTGGTAGTTTTTATTTACAAAGGTTGCTCCCTGAGCACTGACATTCCCTGTGCATCCCACCCCCTGCAGATCTGTGCCGTGTGCCTGGAGGAGTTCAAGCCCAAGGATGAGCTGGGGATCTGTCCCTGCAAACATGCCTTCCACAGGAAGTAAGTGTGGGCAGGAGGGGCAGGAGAAGGGAAAAAGGGGCAAAAAAGGAGAAGGGAAAAGCCCCTTTGGATCACCTGGGAGCAGCTGCAAAACCGAGTGACAGTTTGGGGAGCTGGGGTGGGATTTGTAGGATGCCCCGTGCTGAGACTGCACTTGGCCTTGGTGATCCTCATGGATCCCTTCCAAGCCAATCTGTAATTCCATGAAAAATGTAAAAATATATATCTTATATTGGTGTGATTTATATAAAGCAAACCTGCTAAAAATAATAATAATAATAATTATTACTATTACTATTATTATTATTTTATGTAATATTCCATATGCTAAAACTACAGCATATCCTACTATATGTTACAGATATTTTTATATTCTCTGTATGTTTATTATATACATTATATAGATTTATAACATTTATATTTATATTTATATTTATATTTTTACATATTTATACATTTGTATATACACTATACTGTATATACTGCATATACTATATAAAACTATATCTAATATATAATATATATTACATAGTATATATAATATATATTATGTGTATATTAAATGTGTGTATATATACATTTATATATACACTATGCTATATATACTGGATATACTATCTAAAACTATAATATATATTACATTATATATATTATAATATATAACATAATATATAATTATATATAATACATAACATCCATAATAGTATGATTATATCAGTTATTTACATTATTTTTATTTTTGTTTATCCATACACATTATATACATGCTTGTGGATTATTGGTATATTATTTATAGATTCTGTGTTTATAATTTCACAGACACCTTTTATGTATATATTTTGGTAAATTTTTGATAGGTGTATGCATTTTTATATCCCTATTATAAAAACATAAATATTAATATGAATATAAATATAAAATTATATATTATATAAATATAAATAATACATAAAACATATCTATACAAAATCCCTGTATATAAACACAGAGAACCCCCCCCAAAAAATCCCAATAAAACATAAAGGCACACAAATGGTGAATTAAAAACTGGGCACAGCAAAGCTCCAGGGCAGGGTAGAGGGGCTTGGGGGGGATTTTTGCAGCTCCACATCAATGTCAGGTGTGCCCAGTGATGTCAGGTGTGTCCCCATCAATGTCACATGTGTTACCACTGATGTCAGGTGTCCCCAGTGATGTGAGTTGTGTTCTCAGTGATGTCAGATGTGTCCCCACCTACATCAGGTGTGTCTCCATCAATGTCTGGTGTGTCCTCACTGATGTCAGCTGTGTCCCCACCTGTATCAGGTCTGTCCTCACTGACAGGAGGTGTGTCCCCAGTGATGTCAGGTGTCCCCATCAATGTCAGGTGTGTCCCCAGCGATGTCAGGCATGTCCTCACTGATGTCAGGTGTGTCCCCACCTGTATCAGCTGTGTTCCCACTGACATCAGGCATGTCCCCAGTGATGTCAGGCATGTCCTCGCTGATGTCACGTGTGTCCCCACTGACGCCCCGTGTCGCGGTGTCCGCAGGTGCCTCATCAAGTGGCTGGAGGTGCGGAAGGTGTGTCCCCTGTGTAACATGCCGGTGCTGCAGCTGGCGCAGCTGCACGGGAAGCCGGACCCGGGCCCGCCGCAGGGGCCGCTGCCCGGCTCGCAGAACATCGTATAGAGCATCATCCCTCCCGGGCCGGGCCCGGCCGCGCCCGCCCGCGGCGCTCGGACACAACCAAAGCACTTCGGCCGCAGCTGAGCGGCCCCGAATCCCGCCGGGATGAAGCCTGGGCTCGGATCCTCCGCCAGGGCCACCAGGGGACTCGGCGTCCTCGGCACGACATCCTTCTTCCAGCACCTCCCTTCTGCAGCGCCGCGGCCGCCGGGAAGCGAAGGGGGGCACCCGGCGAGCTCCGGGAGCTCCACGGCCCCGAGCTCCGGCTGCTGCTGCCCCCGAACGGGGCGGGCCCCGAGCGTCGCGGCCGGTTCTGCTCCCTCCTCTTCGCCTTCGGTTCCTTTGCCTTTGCGGCTCCCGGCAGGAAAGGGGGTCTCGCCCCTGGCGTTGGGTGTCCCCTCGGCACCCGGTGGTGGCTGTGCGGGGTCTCCCGGGTTTGGATTCCCCCCACCCTCTCGAGGGTGCCTGTCCCTCCTCCTCGGCTACCTCAGGGGCCTGGAGCTCCTGGAAGGGGGCACCACCCTCCTGGCCTCGGCAGCAGCGAGAGCCAATGGCGCGGGGGGCAGCAGCAATCCCGGCCGATCCTTTGGGATCGTCCCGGCGCTTCCAGCCGGGCTCTGTGGGCAGCGGTTCCCTTGCCAAAACACCCGAACCCCATCAGCGCCTGGGGGAGCTGGGCCACCCCCCGGCCCCTCCGAGCACGGGTTTTGGGTGTCCCCTGTGTCCCCTGCCGTCCTCAGCAGTCGCATTCCCGGGGTGGGGAGGGAGGTGTCAGTATTCCCGGGGGCAGGGCTGGGGGGGCTCCTGGTGTCGTCCCCCCTCCCAAAAAAACCCGGGACTGTTTATGGAGCGTGGAGCCTCATAGACGTGTTTGTACACTACAAATTCTGCAGCAGAATATTTTTTAAAACATTCGCTGGTTTTGGTTTTTTTTCTCTTGTTTGTTTGGTTTTTTGTAAGCTCTATTTTTGTATATTTAATTGCTATTTGAAAATTCTAATAATGCGTCTTTTTTGCTAATCACACTCTTCTTAAGGAAAAACCAGGAAAGAAAAAAAAAACAAACAAAAAACAAAAGCAACCAAGAGTTTGCATGTGATTTGACTTGAAATGTAAATAAAAGCAGGTTTTGGAAGCGGGGGTGTGTTTGCAGAGGGTCTGTCCCCTCTCCCTTGTTCACTGTCACCTTGGGGATGTCCCCAGCAGGGGAGGGACACGGATGGGCGGGTTTGGGGTTGGGGTGACGTTGTCCATGTCCCAGAGCAGAGCTGATGGGGACAGCATCCCATGGGGACAGGCTGGCTGCAGAGCGCCCCAAAACACCCAGCTAAGAGGGATTGTGCAGGATCCAGGTGAGCTTCCCTGCTTAGGGACAGGATATTCCTCCCAGCAACCTTTCCACCCCAAATCCTAATGCCGACCTTCCTTAGGGCAGGGCAGGGTTCAGCTCCAGCTCAGCGCTGTGGGATCTCCGGGGGTGCAGCTCCAGCCCCGTTCCCTGCTCACTTTGTCCCACTCCTCCTCTTCCTCAAGGCTTCACCAGGCGGGTGCCAAAGTCCCCCTGGGTTGTGCCCATGGGGGTGGCCGAGCTGGGGTCACCCCGGGCTGGGGTCCCTGCAGGACCCCGGTGTGAAGAGGGAGACGGAACTCCCGCGTGTCCTGTCCCGCTGTCCCCGTCCCTGCCTGCGGGGCTGCTGCCCTCTAGTGCCGGATCCACCTGGAATCCTTGGGATGAGCACGAACCTTAAATCCCATCCCATTTCACCCCGGCATGGTCAAGAACAGCTCCCACTATCCCAGGGTGCTCCAAGACCCGTCCAGCCTGGCCTTGGACACTTCCAGGGATCCGGGGGCAGCCACAGCTTCTCTGGGAAATCCATTCCAGGGCCTCCCACCCTCACAGGGCAGAATTCCTTCCCACTATCCCACCTAACCCTGCCCTCTGGCAGTGGGAAGCTGTCCCTCAATGTTCCGTTCACCTTCTCCAGAAGGATCCCCAGGGACTGTACTGCCCTTACAGCCATTTTTGGGATGATGAGCTCGCTGGGTGCCTTCCCCCTGCTGGGACAAGGTCTGGATCTCCCACAGAGCTGCACAGAACAATTATTTTTGGTGCTTCCACCCCACAGCTCCTGCTCTGGATTGATGCTGCACCCTTCTCACCAATCCCATTCATATCAATGATCAATAATGAAGTTTTTCATCAAAGCCAAAACTGCTGCAATTTCCCCAGAATAATTAATGCTCTTTAAATTTTTTTCCCCCTTCTTTAAAATGTTTTGAAATACAACTGATTCCCAGAACCTGAAACATGCAGGATCAAGGATTACCAACAATTATTTTCAGTGACCTAAAAACCAAGTGGGGTCAATTTCCCCAGAACATTCCTGCTCATTCCCACCAACATCCATCCCACTGTGCTGGAGCTCCAAGAATGAGACATAAAGCAAACAAAGGGTTTGAAGCATATAAAAAAATAGCTAATATTTTATAACAAAGAAAAAAATCAAGCTGTTTACAAAAAAGGAATAGACAATAAGCCGGGAGCTTTGATGCTGGGATCAGACTGTGCTGGAGCTACTCCAAAATCCAGAGAAAAAGGAGTTACACAGGCTCATGTACAGAGTGAGGAAAGGAAAACCTGCAGGATGCCGAGCCCAGGGACTCCAGTGCCTTGGGGCAGGGATCAGGCTCTGGGATTGCTGCTGGAATTCCCAGCCTTGCAGAGATTTCCCAGCTCTCCACAGCAGAACCATGGCAAGGTGGCTTCTTAAGAAAAACCAGGCTTTTTCCTGTGGATCTGAAGGATCCCCACACCCTCCCAGCCCAGCCTATCACTGACCTGTTACATCAAGGAGCCACACAGGTCCCAGGCACACAAACATTCTAAAAAGACACAAGTTTCTGTGCCTTTTCCATGAGTTTTGTCTGTGAGGGTGGGTGAAAGGCCAGCCAGGTACATTTGTGTTAAATTTCAGGTGGTGCAGCAGGAGCTGAGTCCAGAAACCCTTCAGTCAGCACTCTGGAAATGGAGATGTTTTTAATGGAGAGTTTGGGAACCTTTGTGTGATTTCACAAGGAGTGAAGAATAAATGAGAACTTGAATTCAGCTGATCCCAAACAGGGTGCCCAGAGCAGCTGCGGCTGCCCCTGGATCCCTGGCAGTGCCAAGGCCAGGCTGGACAGGGCTTGGAGCAGCCTGGGACAGTGGGAGATGTCCCTGCCCATGGAATGAGAGGGGCTTGGAGGTCCCTTCCCACCCAAACCATTCCCTGAGCTGTATGATCCTGGAACAAAGACCAGGACACAAATGGAACTTGTGTAAGGCTGCAGGAAAAACAAACATTTTTCTCCCCAGCCAGCACAGATCACCTTCCACAGAAGCCCTGTGCTCTTTTCCCTGATTTTACTGGGATTAAATCCCTGGCTGTGTCCAGAATCCCAGCTCAGATCAGCTGAGTTTAGAGACAAACACAGATCTCCCCAGCAAAGCAAACACCCTCTGAATCTGTAGTTTCCTTCCTTTTCAGAGGGAGGTGCCACACAAGGAACCCACCTTGGAGTGTTCAGATCTCAGGATACAGCAACGAGCAGAGCTGGGCAGATTCATAAGGCAGGGAAGGGCTTGGGGCTGCCCAGCACTTCCAGCCAGGCTCACAAGGGAATCAGAGAAAAATTGGAAAAAATTCCAATTGGAAAAAAATTTAATAATTGGAAATTGGTTTCTCTGGGAAAAATACAGGAGTGGAAGGGTGTGTTGGGATCAGGGTGATGGTCATTTTGATATCCTGGGATAAACCCATGACCTGATCTGAAGGATCTGAGCAGCTTTCCCTGTGCTCCACAGAGCTGCTCGCTGGGAAGCCAGAGCCCTTCCAAATCTGCATCTCCATGAGCTCCCATCCCCAGGGAAGGTGCAGATACCTTGTTGCTTTTAGAGAGCGTTTATTGAGCGTGCAGGATCCATTCCAAGCCCCCATCCCCGGGGTGCAACTTCCACAGGGGCTCCACACTGCAGTATCCTGCTGACAGGCTGTGTGGCAGCATGCACAGGGAAAAGAGGGAGCACAGCATGCATGGAAAGGGGAGAATTCCCCAAAATGACAGGAGTGCAGCCATGGAAAATGGAACATGGAATATTACAGAGATCCAAGTGTGACTGAAGGAAGTGTCTCTTTGGTAACAGAGAGAAAACCCCAGACAAACAAACAAATATCCCTATTCCACCCTCAAATCTAGATCTCAAGGCTGGAGGCTGACTGACACCCCTGACAGCATCCCAGAGGGTGCTGAGGAGGTGCAGGAGGGCTGGAGACTGCAATGGGACTCACCCTGAGGCACAGACCTGTGCTGTGCTGCACCTTCCATCCCTGGGACAGACACAAGGACATGTGGAACAGGGATAAATAAAGCCTGGTGACAGCACAGCTGTGTCCCAGTGTGGATGGAGTTAGTTACACACACCAGGGCTGTGCTGATGCTCTTCCCCTCTCCCAGAGCATTTTCCAGCACCTGGAGAATCTCTGATTGTGAGCACAGAACTGACCTGGGCACTTGGCACTCCAAGGGATGCCAGTGGAAGGAGCAGAGTGCCCCTGCTCTGCTTTGTCACCGTCATTAAACATGGAGTAAAACTAAAAAAAATCCCCTAAAAAGGGCAATTCCATGTGACTGAAATGCCCCCCAGACCTTCCCATACACCCCCAGGTCCAGCCAGTGTATTCCAATCACATCCTTTGGAACAAACCTGTGCTGTAATCCCAGATGGATTTCAATTCTTCCAGACACCATCCCCAGGCTGTCCCCACAGTGGAACAGTCTCAGTGGGGGCTGTGACACAAAGCAGGGGCTCAGTGACACCAAATCAGGGGCTCAGTGGCCCAGGGAGTGCCCTGAATCCACAGGTCCACCACAGATCCTGCACAGAGTCAGGCTGAGTCCAGGAGTCCCAGGAGAGCTCCGACTGCACCGAAGTAACCCTGAGGAGCAGATAGGAACATGCAGTGAAAATCCATGGAATGTGTTCCCTGACACAGGAACAGCAATGCCCACAGAACCAGGGAATGGCTGGGGTTGGAAAGGACCTTAAAGACATCCAGTGCCACCCCCTGTCAAGGTCAGGGACACCTTCCACTATCCCAGGGTGCTCCAAGCCCCATCCCGTGTGGCCTTGGGCACTTCTACGGATTTCCAGGGGCAGCCACAGCTTCTCTGGGCACCCTGTGCCAGTGCCTCAGCATCCTCACAGGGAACAACTCCCTCCCAATATCCCATCTAACCCTGGCCTCTGGCAGTGGGAAGCCATTCCCCTTGTCCTGTCACTCCAGGCCCTTGTCCATGTCCCTGTCCAGCTCTACTGGAGCTCCTTTAGGCACTGCAAAGTCTCCCTGGAGCCTTCCCTTCTCCTGGCTATTACACAAACAGATTAATTTTAACAACATATAAAGGAGAGGAGAAAGATACAACTACAGGGAGGAAGAAAGGAAAAGGAAGAAAATTAAAGGAAAAGGAAGAAGAGAAGGAGAAGGAGAAGGAGAAGGAGAAGGAGAAGGAGAAGGAGAAGGAGAAGGAGAAGGAGAAGGAGAAGGAGAAGGAGAAGGAGAAGGAGAAGGAGAAGGAGAAGGAGAAGGAGAAGGAGAAGGAGAAGGAGAAGGAGAAGGAGAAGGAGAAGGAGAAGGAGAAGAAGGAAGCTGTGACTGTAGCAGCAAATCCCTGAGCTCCTCCTGCACTGTGTGCACCCAACAGCTCCACATGGCTCTTTCCAGAGTACTCCCAAAGATTTGTATTTTGCCATGAGACAAATTTTAAAAAGGAATTTTACCTCATGTTCCAAGAAAAGTGCTTTTAACTGCCCCTTTGACCAGTAGTCCAAGGCATAGGCCAGGAGCCTCATGGAGATGGTGTTGATCCGAAGGAAGTTGCCCACGAACACCACCCGGTTGATGTTCTACAAGTGTTAGGGGAAAAAATAAAGGAGTATTAAAGCTAAATTCTATTTTCTGCTTGCAGTGATAAAAACCCCACATGGGGAAGGGTCTGGAGCACGAGGAGCTGGAAAGGGGCTCAGCCTGGAGCAAAGGAGGCTCAGGGGGGACCTTGTGGCTCTGCACAGCTCCTGCCAGGAGGGGACAGCCGGGGATCGGGCTCTGCTCGCAGGGAACAGGGACAGGAGGAGAGGGAACGGCCTCAGGCTGGGCCAGGGGAGGGGCAGATTGGGTATTTGGGAAAATTTCTTCATGGAAAGGATTGTCCAGCCCTGGCACAGCTGCCCAGGGTGAGTCCCCATCCCTGGAGGGATTTAGAAGCCATGTGCATGTGGCACTTTGGGACATGGTCAGTGGTGGCCTTGGCAGTGCTGGGGGACTGGTTGGATTGGACAATCCTAAAGGACTTTACCAACCTAAATGGCTCTGAAATTCTATTCTTAAGTTCCTGCTGAAAGTGTCTGGCAGAATGTGCAGAACACCACACACAATTCCATCACAAAGCAGGAGCAGGCCATTTTAAGCCACCCTCTTCCTCAGACTCTCCCAGAAATTCCCAGGCCACACTACAGCCTTTCTCACTCAGGAATTTGGATACAATGGCTGATTTTCCTACAAAATCCTTGTACTGCCTGGTAACACTGTTCATCAAGGGCCACCTGCCTCCCCTTTTCCCAGCTCTGGCCTCTGATCCATCATGAAATACCTGAGTGACTCTACTGTGAAACTGGAGGGGAAAAACTGATTAGGAGCCCATAACCAACACAATTTTTGAAGAAATAAAAAGACCAACCAAGTATTGATTATTTTGAATTTAAACCAGACCTCCAGCCTTACTTTTCCATCCCAAATAGTTCTGATCCAAGCTCTGAAGCTTTCTTGTTCTCCAACATGAAAATAATTCAGTTCCTCCTCTTTCTGAGGAATCAAATCAAGTCTTTTACCTGCTCCTGCACTCATATCCTTCTGTGGATTTTCCTCCCCTCCCCACATTGATTAACACTTCCCCTGAACTATTCAGGATCCTCTTTTCATTCAGCTGGGCTCCAGAACAAGGAATTAGCAGATATATTATCAGCAAGGCTGTTCAGGACATATCTTGCCTCATTTTGGCTGCAGAGCCACATGAGTCAGGAGGATGCTGGATTCCATCAGCCCATCCATGGAAGCAGGCTCAGGATGGAGTGCAGAGCAGGTCTCTGCTCTTTCATAGCCCTGTACAATGCTGCTTGACATGAATGCAACAAGGCAGCACTGTAAAGAAGCTGAAAGCACAAAGATGCAGCCAAGGCCGTGGCAGTGGTAGGGCTTGGCCAAGAAATCCAGAGCGACTCATAAAAACAGCACAGGAGAAGATATCCAGCCTCTCCACCCCCTACCCCTCCTCTCCTCCTCTCCCACTGCTTCCCAGAGCTGTTCCCAGAGAGAGGCACATTCCTCAAGCAGGCAGCAGCACACAGGTGATGTTCCAGGCAGGGAGCAAGGGAAGAGATTCCCAAAATACCTCGTTAAGGGCACACATCCGTGCTATGGAGCCGATGTTGTTGGTGATGGTGATTAAAGTGGCCCTGGCCAGGTCCTCCTTGCTGACAGATTCCCTCTTCTCCTTGCTCATCATGTTTCCAAAGCTGTAAAGACAGATTTGTGGTTAAAGATCCCATCAGAATTCCAGGAGAAAATGAGAACTGCTAATTTAACCAAAGTGATTCATCTTGAAGGACTGATTTCTAACTTCAAAAACCACTGCTATCCATAACTTAGATCTCTTAGGAATGCTTGCTCTCCTAAGGCACCTAAACCTAGTTTTTCATCCTTGCAGGATCTCCAGGGGAAACAAAACCAGCCTGAGAGCCAGGCAGGCATTACCTGGATGCCACAGCCCAGCCTGGCAGCCCGAAGCGCTCGTAGTCTCCTCCATAGATGTCCCTCACCAGTTTGTCCACCTTGGTGCTGTCCCCATGGGATGCCATCTCCAGGGCCTCCTCAAACGTGGAGCAGCCTGTCAGAAGGCAGCAGAGACCAAAGAAGGTCCCACCTCCAAGGCTGCAAGCAAAGCAAAATGAAAATGAAAGCTCAGATTGTTCAGCTCTGCATCCCAGTTCGCTCAGGTCACCCCACTCTGAGCTCTGTTTCAGGGAAAACCATCTTGGATAGGCAGCATTTTCCTCAAAGTCTGTTCCTCTCACATGACCTAGAGGCTGTAAGGAATCCCTCACAGCCTTTGCACCTTGATTTTTTTTTATGTTACACTGTCCACTTTCTTCCCAGCATCCAGAGATGTTAATCTTAAAATAAATGTTAGTTCTGAGGGATAACTGGAGTGTCAGGGCAGAGATATCCAAAAGTTGAGGGAAAAACTCTGTCTTGTTCACTTTACAGCACATAGATGCCACTAATGATGCCTAGTAAGTATAAGAACTGTACTGAAGGAATTTAAAATTATTATAATTATTACTATTATTATTACTATTGCCTTTCAGGGAATCCAGGAAAGCTTAAAGCCACAGAACTCTATGGCTTTGCCAGGACACAAAAGCCACATCTTTAAGATGGGTAGCAACTGGGGAATTACTGCTATTCCATTATCCCTCCCACCAAAATCTGGAAAGTCAGGATGGAAATCTCAACTTCTTGGATCAAAGCTAAGGGTTGTTAACAATGCAAACTATGTGATCTCACAAAATAAATAAATAAAGCTCTTGAATTCCTGCAGCAGAGCAACTGTAAAACCAGCTTTGATGGGAGACTGGCTGCATAAAGAAAAACCATGAAATCCACATCCTCTTTTGCAGGAGGGATCTTTTCTGGCAGGGATGTCACTGCAGTAAGAGCTTGGTCATTCCCCTCACCACCTTTATTGCAGCTTGTCCCAGAAAATGCCATTTCCAAAGCAGGAATGTGCTCCAGCCCCTAAAAATCCAACTTTAACCCCCAGCACTGACCTGGTGCCTGTTACCCGTTTATAGTTGTCTTTGGAATAGACAGCCAAAATGCTGACCCCTGAGCCAATGTTCACCAGGAGGAGAGGATAGGGATTCTCCAGGTTGAATGGAAGCTTCTGGCACCTCTCAGCATCCGTGGGGTTCTCAAAATAGTAACACTCTGAGTGTCCATTGAAGCCCACGGAGTCAATGTACAGCACTCCTTTAATGAGGCAGTCCAGCTCATCGAGCTTGCACAGCTCAAGGTCACCCATCTGGTGGGAAGGAAAAAAGAGAAATATTGAAGATTAGCCAGGGATTTGAAGTATTTATGCTCAGGGCTGGAAAAATGCATTCACTGCCAGCTCAGTCCAGCTATGGCCATGCTCCCTGTGGAGGCTGAGGGAGAATGGATCACAGGAGAGCACAGGGACTCCTAAATACAGCAACCCTCAGGTGAGGAGCAGGGAAAAACAATTTATATCCACAGATGGACACTGAGAGAATTCCAGCAACTCCCAGAGCCCTGATTTAGGCCATGATGCTGAGGCACTGGTGTGAAAAGCTGGGAAAAATGAGGTGGGACTTGCACTGTTTGACCAAAATATCCCACAGAACCCATCCAAAGGAACATCAAAAAAAAAGCAAAGATGTCACTACCTTGACCACACAAAACTGGATATTAGGAAAAACATAACAGAAATGGTTGTGATGCCCAGGGTAGTGGTAGAATCCCCATCCCTGGAGGGATTTAAAAGCCTTGTGGATGTGGCACTTGGGGACATGGGTCACTGGTGGCCTTGGCAGCCCTGGACTGGATCATCTTAGAGGGTTTTTCACCCTTAATGATTCTCTAAAAGCCTCTTTATTTGCATTTTTCCAAGCCCTGATTAAACAAATATTTATCACATATTTTTCACCATGAACAAGGTGAAGCCACATGATGATGTCCAATCCCAACTATGAACTTCCTGACAGTTACATTTACCACCAAATATGCCTGAACCTCAACCAGCTCATTCACACAGGTGTTAGAAATGAAACCAGGTGAGCAAAGGAAGAAAATAAAGCAGGAGAAAGACAGCAATGAGTTAAAAAAAAAAAACAACAAAAAGACTGAGATTAGCACAAGAAGAGATTAAAAATAGAGAGGAGGATGTGTAAGAAAGATCATTAATGAACAATTTTAGAGTTACATTCAGGGCAGGAAGTGTTTTAATTTGGAGATGCCAACTTGAACTGGAGTTAGGGACAGCATCCAAACACAGATTTAGAGAAATCTGAGAGCGTGCAGAGCAAAGTTTCTAGTTTGAAGCTTTCAAAGCAACCTCACTACCAGATCCTAATGGTATAGAAGCCAAAAATGCCTACTGTGCGAAAGTCCTGCTCAAATTTGTACGCTCCACCTCCCGTGGCACATAAGGTGGTGTGGAGGCTCGAGAAGTGCTTTTCGCTTCCCATTTGGATAAAAGCAGGCATGTCATGGGTAGGAAAGCGTATAAAGTGCAGATTGCCTTTACGTCCACACAGGGTGAGCTCCCTGAGCTCAAGGTGCACATCCCGAATGCCTGTGGAGCCATAGGCTACGTTTGAGGTCAGGTATTTGCGGATGCTTTTGAGGTTTTCCACTTCTTCCTCTTCCTCTTCGGCCGTGATGTCCTTGGGTTCAAAATAAACCAGTTTGACCAAAGTGCCTCCAATGTCCAAACCAAACCAGGGGAAGACTGGAGAGAGAAGACAAAGAGGAAATTGTTGGGGAAGATGAAACAGGAAAGCTGTGGTGGTGTTCACAGGGGACCCAGGATGAGGGAAGAGATGAGAATCTTCACTCCATGTTTCAGAAGGCTGATTTATTATTTTGTGATATGTATTATATTAAAAGAAAATTATATATTAAAACTATACTAAAAGAATAGAAGAAAGGATTTCATCAGAAGATGAAACAGGAAAGCTGTGGTGGTGTTCACAGGGGTTCCAGGACGAGGGAAGAGATGAGAATCTTCACTCCATGTTTCAGAAGGCTGATTTATTATTTTATGACATATATTATATTAAAAGACAACAAAAATTATATACTAAAACTACGCTAAAAGAATAAAGGATTTCATCAGAAGGCTTGAAAGGAAAAAGAAGGAATGGAATGATAAAAAAATCTTGTGACTGATCAGAGAGTCCGAGACAGCCGACTGTGATTGGCCATTAATTAAAAACAACCACATGAGACAAATCAAAGATGCACCTGTTACATTCCACAGCAGCAGATAATTATTGTTTACATTTTGTTCCTGAGACCTCTCAGCTTCTCAGGAGAAAAATCTTGGCAAAGGGATTTTTCAGAAAATACCATGGCTACAGAAAGCCTTATAAATATGATTGCCTGGCAGAAGATTTTGAGAATATAGAAACTATAAGGGAGATTGAAATCAAAGCAAGCTTTGAGATACCTTAGTGACTGAACAACGGGAAAACAATGGTGTGGCCAGCTGAAGTTAATCCCCTTTTGATGAAACAATTCCTTCTGCCTGCAGAGAGGTCCAAGGGTCAGAACAGACCCTACTAGCCTGGCAGAAGGGATCCAAAGAGGAGTTTGTAGGGTATAAAATGTAACACAGTGTGGTCATGTAATGATTCTTATAGGCTGTATGTAAATGCTGTAGGATTTGAATATTGTACTAGATTGGTTAGTGAGAATTAGAATATTCAACACAAAAGAATATTTATTGTATTGTAACAGGAACCTCACTCTCTTACTCTCTTATCCTCTCTCACCCTCTTTACCACTCTGTTTACTTCTCTCAGGCCTGCTCTGAGCTGTGGCTGGCAGCTCCCAGCAGGGCCCTGCACCCAGGCCCTTTGCAATAAACCCCAAGTTCCATGACCTGGCTGCAGAGATCTCTCATCTCCATCCATCCTGACTGTCCTACCCCCCAATGCTCCTACAGTAAATGAAACAGGGTATGGCACAGCCACAGCATCAGCACCTTTCCGGTGTCCCCACCCATGGGAGGAGGTTGGAACTTGTGGTCTTTAAGGTCCCTTCCCACCCAAATTGTCACCATCATATTTTCTGGAAAAATCCCTTTGCCCAGGATTCTTCTCCTGGGCAGCCTCAGAGAAAAATGAAAACAATTCTCATCTCATTTGCTTTTCCTGTGTTGTGCTCACATGTGGAATGTGTTTGGAGATTGTTTATCCAAGTGGTGATTGTTTCATTGGTTTCATGTGAATTGTTTTGACTTATTGGCCAATCAAGGTCAAGCTGTGTTGAGGCTCTGGAAAGAGTCACGAGTTTTCACTGTTATCTTTTTAACCTTCTGTAAATATCCTTTCTGTATTCTTGAGTATAGTTTAGTTTAGTATTCTTTAATATAATATAGTATCTTAAAAGAATAAATTAGCCTTCTGAGAACATGGAGTCAGATTCATCATTCCTTCCTTCATCTGGGAACCCCACAAATACAATACCAAACCATCCTGTGATTCTATGAAAAGTTTTCACTGAATTAATTAATGCAGTTCTCATGTGGTCTCTCCATTCTCAGGAATGCTGTCTTTGACAAGAGACTCCTCCAACATGAGCACAGCTCCTGTTCAGAGATCCCCCATGTTTGAATATTTGCTGTACAACACTCAAACACCTGACATCCCTCCCCACAGGTCTGACAGCTTCCACAGCCCTGCCAGATCCTGCTGCAGGTTTAATCCCCAGCTATTCCTTTTCCCAAGTTCTGAACCAGAGCCAGAGCCATGGATAACACCAGTGCTTTTACATCAAAGGGATGTACAAACGTTCCCTAATTACAACACAGAGCTGAGGTAGACAAGTAATCTAAGATGCCTCAGGGAGACAAAAACAAATGTCTAATTGGATTATTTTATTAGTCAAATTCCCCCATGGTACAAAATATGCATCAGTGTCAGGCCCAGCAACGTTTACAGCTGTGTTAGATAATGAGCTTCTTGGAAAAGATCAAGAGAAACCCCTGATCTGATGGAATCTGCGATTAGAGCTGGGAACTGGAACAGATTAATATCACAATTAATGAGCTAAAGGAGAGGCTGGAGCTAATGAGATGCACAGGATCCAGAGCAAAGGGAAAAATGGAGCCACATGGAAGGGCTTAAAGGAGCAGGATTCAATCCTTATGGTAGCTTCCAGAAGGAAAAAAGGAACTGTTAGAAGATAAACCTCAATAATGGAATCATAAATGTTGGGAAAACCTCCATAATCCCAACCATTAACCCAGCACTGCTAAGGCCACCAATGAACCATGTCCCCAAGTGCCACATCCACATGGCTGTTAAATCCTTCCAGGGATGGGGACTCCAACACTGCCTGAGCAGCTGTTCCAATGCTTGGCCACTCTTTTGGGGTGGAAACTTTCCCAATATCCACTCTAAATCCCCCCTGGCCCAACCTGAGGCCGTTCCCTCTCCTCCTGTCCCTGTTCCTGGGAGCAGAGCCCGACTCCCTGGCTGTCCCCTCCTGGCAGGAGCTGTGCAGAGCCACAAGGTCCCCCCTGAGCCTCCTTTGCTCCAGGCTGAGCCCCGTCCCAGCTCCCTCAGCTGCTCCTGAGGCTCTAAACCCTTCCCCAGCTCTGTTCTCTTCTCTGGACACGTTCCAGAGTAGATGTTAGCAATGTTCCTTTGGCAAACAGATCCTGGGTTTTAGTAAAATTCCTTATCTGCAAACAGATAAGGGTGGAACATGGAGAAGCCCTCATTCCTCTCCCTTTGGAGCAAGAATCCCTCATGCCAGGCTCCTCAGGGAACAATCTTTGCACAGGCAGCAGCCTGACAAGTTGGAGGACACATTTTCTCCCAGGCAGATTTATCTGGTGGCTGTACATGCCCTTCCAAAGCTTTCCAGCTCCCAGGAGCTGCTGGCACCAGCAGCTCCCCACAGTATTTTTAATCCACCAAGTTATTTTTGTGTATTTCCACAGAGGCCACCCCCAACCATCACCAAAGGAAATCTTGAAAGAAGATGCAAGCTCTATTTTTGGAGACACATCCAAACCCCAATCACTCTCCATTTCAGAGGCATTTACTTCAAACAAGAAGAGACACAAAAATAACTTTTCATGAATGAAAGGGAAAGGAATCTGAATGGCAGCCCAACAGAGGGAGGGAGCAGGAGCAATCCAAGGACTTTTACACAGATAGTGATAAGACAAAGGGAAAAGGTTTTAAATTAAAAGGAGACATTTACATATTAGGAAGAAATTATCTCCTGGGAAGATGGTGAGGCCCTGGCACAGGCTGCCCAGAGGAGCTGCGGCTGCTCCTGGATCCCTGGAAGTGCCCAAGGCCAGGCTGGATGGGCTTGGAGCAACCTGGGACAGTGGGAGGTGTTCCTGTGTCCAAGACAGGGGGCTGGAAGCAAATGGTCTTTAAGGTCCCTTCCCACCCAAACCATTCCATGATTTTGTGATTTCTGGAATGTATTTGTTCCTCTCAGAACATGTCATTTGATTGCTGCATTCTGAAGTCCACTGTTTGGTTTTTTTTAAGCATCCCCACCATTGCATTTAGAGAACAATCTTCCCCCACACTCCCTCTGCCAGGAAAGACAAACATCCAAAACCACTGTGCTCTGTAGCCACATGGCTGAAAATGCCACAGGAGCTGCTCCATCACAGACTAACAGGCTCCCATTCCCAGCACTCAGCTGGCAGCACATGCACAGCTTCAGTAAAATAACATATTTGTTTGAAAGTTGCTAGTGAAGCTCACAAACTCCCACACTCGGTGACACAAACCTTCCAGATTTCAGCGCAAACACCAACTGGGTCCACCAGTTCAGGCAGCTTTCCTGGTCACAAAAAACAGAGCAGCTCCTTGGAAATTTCATCCCAAAGCCAGTACCATCTTCAGGTTTTTATTATACATAAATTTAGTTTGGGCAGAACATGAGGCATGGAGTTAAACCACACCAGTTATCCACTATCTGTCTCACCAGGAGCAGGAAAACAGGAATGATGCCAGCAGAGCTGGGAGTAACTGCAGCCAGGCTGGGCTCAGGGGTCACTATCTCCACTCAGCACTGGCCCTAAAAAGCAAATCCAAGCCCCTGAGGTGGGACACAACTCCTGAGCAGAGCTGGCTCACACCTCCCTGTGGCACCAGCTGGAAAAGCTCCACACTGAGCAGCTGGTGTGCTCCATCTGCCAGCAGCTCAGCTGTACCTTCCCCAAGCCACCAGGGATAAATTCCAAAAGACACGCTATTAAGGTAATTATTTTACCCCAAATGATTGTTAATTATGGAGTCCTCATTATTATATCCCAGTCACAGGTTAAGAATCCAGGGAAGAAGCATGTGAGCTCAAAATTAAGTACTTCTTTCCCAGGCTGTGAAGGATTCCCTATGCAGTAACACCTGTTGGAGAACTCAATCCATTACAGGGACAAAACGTCCCTATAAATCCTTTTTTTGTAGGAAAGGGGAATGGCACACAAAGAGGAGGAAATTATTCCAAGGACATGAAGAACTGGGGATTTTTTCCTGAGACTCACAGGAACATGCAGGGCAGCAACAGCTCTTCCATGTCTGAGAACTAGAAAAATCCAAGGGAGGGAGGAGGAAGCTCTCCTGGATCAACGCCATCACCATCTGCCACCAAGATTTCTCCTAAAACACTGATTTTTTTTTTCCCAGCAGATGAAAGCCATCCAGAGATTTCTCCCTTTTAAGCCTCTAAAGCAATTTTTCCAAGAGAGCTGCTGCAGATCTCCAGGAGCAGCAGGAGAATTGCTGGCATCCAGGAGCCCCCTGGGCATCCCCGAGGCTGAATTTGCTCACTCAGAATGTTCTGTTGGAATAACCAGACACCAGCAGGAGATGCAAACTCTGCCTCTCATCACCTCCTCCCTGCTGCTACTTGGAGCTCTGGGTGAGGGCAGAGCCTTGCAGGTCTCCTTTAACAATGGGAAGGATGGAAAATCCCATCCCAAGACTGCCATGGGAAGCACTGCATGGACCTCTGGGCTCATCTCCTGCCCAGCACCTTCTGGGAAGGGTTTAGGTGTTCCTTGGGCATTTCCAAGAAAGGCAAAAAATCCTCTGTTCTCAGCTCCAAACCTGCAATCTGTCTCCTTGCAGAAATTCTGGGTTTTTTAGACAATGAGAGCCCAGAAGCTCATTCTCAGTTGAGCTGGGCAGAGAAGCTGTGGCTGCCTCATTCCTGAAGTGTCCAAGGCCAGGCTGGAATAATTTGTACTAATGGAAGGTGTCCCTGTCCTTGGCAGGGGGTGGAATCAGATGGTCTTGAAGGTCCCTCCCAACCCAAACCATTGGCCTGACAAAGTTTTGCTTTGCTTGAGCAATTTTAAAAGTAGGTCTCTCTATATATTTTCATATAAACAGTTCTTTGTCTTAAAAACAAACCTTCTTCTCAGGGGCAGATCTATGGATATGCAGCAACAAACAAAAGACTGGTCTGCCAACAAAGTTAAGGGCTCACAGCTCTGGCTAAATAATCCCAGAAAAGCTCCAGGATACTTTGTGTGCCCACAGCAAGAGCTGCCACCCTCCCTTCAAATCCCTTTTGCAGTCAGACTGTAAGATCTTCAGGGCAATAAAAAGAAATTGCCTTTATCTGATATGTAAATTACTTCATAAAATTGGTCACTGTGTAAATAAAAAAGCCCTCAACAGACTTATTCTGGAAGCTGCAGAACTGTCAAGATGAAAGAGGAGATATAATTAAAGATCTCCATGGTGGATTTTCATCACAAAACAAGCAGCTCGAGTTTTATTTCAGAGTGATCCTTAACTTCTGAGCCAATTAAATCAGGAGCTAAAAAGATTAGTCTGATGATTTAGTTCAGTGTGTGACAGCACCTCTAGGCTTAATCTGAAATATTCAATATTATATTTTAATAGTGTTACACCATGCTGGAAATTTTACAGCTGAGAAAAAATACAATTCATTAACATTTAATATAAAGTGACACTAAGTCCACATCTCCCATCCCTAAAAACAGGCTCTGATAGGAATTCATATTTCATACCCCATTCCAAAACAGAAAAGGATATTTAAACATCAAAGCTTAAATTTTGTACTACCAAAGAGGTGACAAAACAACATTTCATTTTTATCTTTTCTTGGATACTTTGTAAATTGAAAATTTAAAGTCATATGTCCGTTATGTATTTGCATGATCCTGACAGAAGATATTAAAACTTCCAGAAAAAGGGATCAGTTGAAGAGAAATAATATTTTCTCAGGGAACAAACAAACAAGCTACAGAAGGGAGAAGCACATTTTGCCCACCAGGGAAATAACCTAAATTCACCTCTGATGAATACTCCAAGATTTCAGGATGAGCAGGGAGGGGGAAAGGGGGAAAGTTGATGACCTGAAACACTGATCTCTTTCTCTTATAAAAAAGATTCATTAAAAAAACATTCCCCTGCTCATTATGACCATCATCAGGTTTCTGCTGGCACTTCACCCTGCCCACAGCCACAGCTCCCTTAAGAACCATGATGGGAATATCCTCATTGCTCAGCTGGGGTCTTCCCACTCCAATTTTTAAGTATGGATTTCAATAGTGGCACTGATAATTCAGTACCAGAAGGGAATTTTCCTGTGTTGTTCCTGAAACTGATAAATTTTTGTGTATAACATGTCTGCCTGCACTAATAACCCTGTCAGACTCCCCTTCCCAATGTAACACTCCAAAGCTTCAGCAAATCTCCACTTTGTGTTTTCGGGGACGTTTCTCAGTCCCTTCTGAGAGCAGCAGTGCCCCTGACTTCTGCCAGAGCACACAGAAAATCCCAGTAAAGCCCCTCGAGTGCACCAGGAAACATTTCACAGAATCATTCAGGCTGGAAAAGACCTCCAAGCTCAATTCCAACTGTTAACACAGCACTGCCACCTTCACCCCTAACCCCTAAGCACCACTTCCACATGATTTTCAAACAGGGAATTTAAATTTCCAGGGAATTTAAAAGCCCACAGTGCATGAAGGCACACAGCTGGCATAGTGGGTGCAGAGTTTATTTGAGATCTATCCCAAATCCAATCCTGTTCCCTGCTCTCTGCAGTGAGACAGCCCTGACTGCACATTACAGGCTCAGAGGGCTGAGGAGGAAGGAGGATCTGCCAAAATCCTTTCATTCCTGGGGAAGTGGGGCTCATCTGCCAGCACAGCCAGGCAAGAGAAGCCTCAAGGTCACCCAGCTCCTCTGCCACATGCCAGCAGCAGACAAGTGGCAGCTAAAGTAGGACATTTTTGATCCCACACCCATTAAGTGCCTTCCTTTCATTTTGGCTGGAGTCTTCCTTAAGGTGGGATGGAGCATTTTAACTCCAAAACATGAGTGACTGTCACATCAGGCATTGTCCCTGCTAAGGGACACACTTGTTCCAGCACAATTCTTATCACAAGAATAATTTAGGAAAGTCAGACTACATTGTAATCCCAAATCCCACCACGCTGACCCTCCAGGCTCAATCCAAACCCTTTTTTCTGTTTTCTTTAAAGTATCCCATGCCACTGTCAGCATCCAACTTTAATCCACATTTTCCAGAGAAGACACAGAAACAGCCCTGAGCAAGGCACAGAATTATCACCTAACACAGAGCTCCAGTCCTCCCTCATCTTCATACCAGAGATTTTCATGTCCCTGCAGCCTTTTAAGAAGTCTCTAATTAAGAGCCTCACGGTCCTCTATTTCTATTTTTCACACTATCAAAAAAAAGAGCAGTAACACTCTTAAAATTTCCCATAAATATGGTAGCAATGTCTCAGCACTGCCAGTCACAGCTGAGATGCAGCAGAATCCTGATCCCTGCTTTCAGCCCAGATTCCTTGCTCGTATCTCTTTAACAGCTGTGCAGGTACCAAGGAATTACACCGAGGCTGTTTCATTTTCAGGGTATGGCAATTTCCTTCCAGGAGGAAGGACTCCAGCAGAAGTCAAGGAATAATCTTTTGGTTATTCCTCAAATATGGCTGAAGTCAGGGACAGCCACGGCACCTGCACAGCAGCTCCTGCTGCTCCCAAAATGAAGGCTGCCATCCATTTTGCTGTTTCCAGTAGGACATTTACAAACGTGGTTCTAGGGATTTTTTATCCCTTAGAAAGCCTGGTTTGATCTGTGTTGAGCTCCTGCCCAACCTGTCAGGTTCTCCCCTCCCAAAATTTAACTATTCCCTTTGCTTTGCTTTCAGTTACCAATCCAGCCCCACAACCTCAAACCCCGGTCCCTCCATCTGTCTTGCTGTGTCCTTTTCCTCACCCTCTGTCACCAGCTGCCTTCCCTTCCTTCCCATCCAAAGTTCACTATTTGGGAACCTCAGCATCTTCCACAGCCCCATCCCATGTCCTGCCCCACCAGGCAGGTGTCACCTCACCCTAAACCTCCCAGAGCTCTTGGAGTTCAGCCTGTCCCACCCTTCGGCCCAACCTGCTGAGCCCATGTCCCTGTCCTACCGTGCTGTCCCCAAACAAGCCAAGCTGTGCCCATGCCATCACCCCACAGTGCCGTTCCCAAGCTGATGACGCTGGACAATTATCACCCCACCGTGTCCCTCCCTGCAGTGCTGGACAAGTCACCCTGTGTCCCCATGGTGTTCCAGCCTGGCCACGCTGTGCCCGTGCCATCACCCCCTTGTGCTGTCCCACTGTACAAATCCTCACCCCGCCGTGTCCCCGCCGTGCTGTCCCCACGCTGCCCGTGCCGTGCCCATCTCAGAGCCCCCCTCGCTGTCCCGGTGTCCCCATCCCTCCCCGCTGCTCCCCGGTGTCGCCCCCGGCCCCACCTCCCGACCACGCCCCTGCAGCCCCACCCACCGAAGCCCCGCCCATTTGGCTCATTACCATAAGCCCCGCCCCTCCCCATCCTCTGAGCCCCCCACCTCGCCGCCGTTCCCGCTCCCCCGCACTCACGCGGGCGGTTCTTGCGGACCGAGTCCCGCCGCTGCCGGCTCACGGACCCGCCGCATTCGCGGGGCTGCGGACCCGCCGCGCTGTCCGCGCCCGCCGCGCCGCCGCTGCTCCGCCGCCGCAGCTGGGAGGGTCCGGCGTCCGCACCGCCGCCGCCGCCCCGCCGCCGCGGCTTTTTCTCGTCCTCCGCGCCATCGCCACAGCTGCGCGGCGGCTCCATCGGCAGCGCGGCCCGGCCCCATGGGCCGCCCGGCCCCCGCTCCGGCCCCGCTCAGCCGCCACCGCCGCAGCCACCGCCCCCGGCGCGCCTGCGCCGCACAGCCCCGCGGGGCGGGACACCCCGTGAGGCGGCCGCCAATCCGCGCCCCCCGCGGCGCAGAGCGACAGGAGGATGCGCCAATAGGAGGCCGGTATTGCGCGGCAGCGGGGAGCTGGGCCCGCCTCCTGCAGTCGGTCGCGTAGAGTGACCAGCGCGGCTGCCCAATCGGAAGCGTGCACCCGGGTGAGGCGGGCCGATATGCGGCAGCTCGGGCCTATGGGCTTCCTCTGGGCTGAGATTGACAAGGCAACCGCCCAATGATCGAGAGACTTGTCCGGGTGGGGCGGGAAAAGGCGCGGTGATTGACAACTGGGTAACTATGGCAACGCGGGGGGCCGAAGGGAAGAACCGCAGTCGGTTCGGCTGGGCTGGGCCGCGCGGAGGGGTTTATTTGAATATGATTTGCATATGCAGATGACAATGCAAATAGACGTGGGGCGGTCTGCAACCCACCTTGACGGGCTTGAACGGACCTTAAAAACCACCTCGTTCCACCCCCTGCCATGGGCAGGGACACCTTCCACTATCCCAGGGTCCTCCAAGCCCCATCCAGCCTGGCCTTGGGCACTTGCAGGGATCCAGGGGAAGCCAGAGCTTCTCTGGGCACCCTGTGCCAGGGCCTGCCCACCCTCACAAGGAAGAATTTCCTGCTAAGATCTTAAAATCCTCAGCTCTCCTTTCCAACCCAACATAATTCTAGTGTGGATACATCCCTGTTCTTTAAACCCTGATCCCACATTTATCAACAAGCACAGCAGGAAAACCCCAGGTGACGGAAAAATTGAGGCAACCATGAAGAGGGGTGTAAGCAACAACCAACAGGATGGAAATTCAAAAAGGAAAACACAGATTCCCAGACTACGGGGTGCCATAATGATGGAGATTCCCGTGTGGAATGTTAATTGTTGTCTGTCACACCAAGCATGGTGACCCAGGGTGCTCCTCACCTGCCCCGAGGTAATCCCAGCTCACCACAATCCTCAGGCATTAATTCGATACCTGAAGGATCAGCGACCAACATTCCACAGAGGTGTGATAATTTCTGTGAAAATTTGCTGAATCCTGGTTGCCAGAGTGAAAATGGGACAAAGGGATCGGCCAAATTCAGTTGGTGTATTTTAATATCCTGTTGGGTGAGTAGAGGAAGTGGATAAATGGGGTTGGCAGTGACAGGAGATAAAGGATGAGCTCTCTGAACACAAATAATCTCATTCAGAGCAGCATTGCTTTCATTTGGGTAAAAAAGGAAGTGGCTGAGCTGCCTCTTGAGTATTTTCAACCCCTGCTGACTGTTTGACACACCTGGGCTGTAACAGCTGGAGCTGGGAAAGCAGAAAGTCAGGGAAGCTTGTGGGTGTCTCAGCTCTGGGACACAGCAGAGCCCTTGGGAGCACGGAGAGGGCACAGGAAAGGGCTGTTCCCTCCCAAAAGGTTCCTGTTTGTCCCCAAACAGCACACAGGGGGCTGAGCAGTGGCTTAAGGATGGTGGTGCCTCTGTTCTGCAGGTCAGAGCTGTTCAGGGCACAGGAAGAGAGGAGCAGCACCTCCAGAGCTGAACCCAGAGTGGCTAAGGCGGCCCAGCATGGAAAAGGTGCCCATTTTCTGGGCAGGGTCCCAGAATTCAAGCAGAAAACCTGGATAATTAATAAGGCAGCATCCTGGCTGGGTGGGTACCAAGCTCAGCACACATCTGTGCAGTGCCCACCTGGTTACATCCAGTCCCTTCTCTTCCAGCCTCAGCTCTTTGTGGCTCTGTTTGACCCTTCAAGTTTGCAACACTTTGCAGATGCTTGGTGCGTTTCTCTTCCCAGAACTTGTCTGGTGTAAGTACACAGTTTGTGGTAATTAGGAGTGGGGCTGTGGCCAGTCTCATCCTTAATGGGCTACAGCTGTGAAAAGCAGGTGAACAGCACTGAAAATAAGGAATGTTGAGTTGAACTGACCTATCACCAAAGTGAACAGAGGGCACACAGGTGCAATGCATCAACATGAGGGGTATAAAAGGTTGGGCTGAAGAACAAGAAGGATAGATGCTTGCAGCCTTGGTGTTACTCTGTATGGGTGAGTGCTTAAAGCCTTCTGAAATTGTATGGTGACACTTGGTGTATTGTGGCCATCTCAACTGTGATAGTCCAGTTCCTCCTTGGTGACAACATCCTGACTTGTGCAGCTCAGCTCTTCACTGCCTCAGGAGCCACCTTCCCTGTTTTCATCTTGGGTATCCAACCACCAACAGGAAGAGCTGCCATGGTGGGCATCCTCTGGACCACGTGCTTGCTCCAAAATGAGGTCTGGAAGCTGTCCCTGAACCCTGTCACCTCCTCCTGTCACCTCAGTCTCTCAGTGTCACTGCCAACAGAGCCCTTCAGAGCATTGCCTCCAGCCACAGCATCATCAACCTCCTGCTCTTCGTCCCACAAATCACAACGAGTCAAGTGTGAAGCATCAAACCAATTTATTATAGTTAGTAAAAGGCGTTTTATAGCCTGTTAGTAAAAGATGTGCTGGGACACAGCTCCCTCCTGCACCAGCTCCTGCCAATAAGGCTTTAAAGTGCTATGTAACAACTGTGAAAATCCTGGCACTTCACAGCAGCAATCTGAACGTGTGCTTTCCCCAGTCTGAGGTGGTGACAAACCAGCTGTTTCACAAGAGAAATCCAACATGAAAAGGCAAAGCGTACAAGCTGTTGCTTAAATGTATGGAAAAACATGGGAAGAATTTCACAGGCAAGTAAAGCATCAGAGAAGAGGGCCTTGGTATGGATGAGGCTGGTTTGGGATCTCATGGATCTGCCCTGAATTACAGAAAGTGTGGAGAAGGCAAGTCCCTTCCTGTCCCTCCTGTTAGGGAGTGAAAACCATTTTATCTGTAATGGGAAGAGCAGCCCCACGTTCCCTCTCCTGGCAGAGGGGGCTGAGTGTGTCTAAAGGACTGTCCCTTCCTCCTTCAGCACCAGGCACTGAGCAAGGAATGAACTCCTCGAGCTCTTCTGGAAAGCAGCCCTGACACAGCACAACCACCTCCCTCCTGCATCTATTGGCTGGCCTTCGTTTATGGAGGCACTTCTTGGATTTTTGGGCAGAAGGAAACTCTTGGGAGGCAGGAGCAGCCAGTGAGGGCAGAGTGACCTTTCCCACCATAGGCCAAGCTCTGGGTATGATGGGCTGAGCTCCCTGCCAGCAGGAAGAGCAGAGTTTGGGAAGTTGTGCTAATGGCAGGAATTCAGGATGAATTACTGGGATGAGGGAATGATTCTGCTCCTCTGCTCTGCTCAGGTGAGACCCCACCTGCAGTGCTGTGTCCAACATAAGGATGTGGAGCTGCTGGAGTGAGGCCACAGGACTGAGCCCTCTGCTCTGGAGACCTGGGAGTGCTCAGCCTGGAGAACACTTGGAAGAGACGTTCCAGCAGCTTCCAGTACCTAAATGGGCTACAAGAGAGCTGGAGAGGGACTTTGGACAAGGACCTGGAGTGACAGCACAAAGGGGAAAGGCTTCCCACTGTCAGAGGGCAGGGACAGATGGGATACTGGGAAGAAATTCTTCCCTGTGAGGGTGGTGAGGCACTGACACAGGTTGTCTAGAGCAGCTGTGGCTGCTCCATCCCTGGAAGAGTTCAAGGCCAAGCTGAATGGGGCTTGGAGCAACCTGAAGCAATGTAATTACTCCAAGCTGTTGCTTCTTCCCTTCTTCACTGTATTTTAGAATCACAGAATGGTTGGGGTTGGAAGGGCCATTCATGAGTATCTCATCCCAGCCCTCTGCCATGGGCAGGGACACCTTCCCCAAGACCAGTTTGTTCCAAGCCCTTTAGACACTGGAAGGTGCTCCAAGGTCTCCCCACAGCCCAGAGCATCTCAGACTCTGCTATGGCCTCCCTGCAGTGCACAGTTGATCCTGTTTGTGTCCCAGCCTGAGCAGAAGGCTCCTATACCCCTACCCCATAGCAACAGGTATCAGGAAGGGCAGGAACTCCATCTACCCCTCCAACCAAGCTTCAAAAATCCAGCCTAAAAATCAAAGACACACAACAACCTTTTGGGGGACCAAGTCTGCTTGAAGTTGGCATTGCCTGAAACATTCCTCTTAAATCAGAAACCCCTCTCTCTGCCTGGAGGGGGTGAAATGAGGCTGATCCTTGATAATGCTGGTTAGATGCAGCTCTTTCCTGACCCTCATGTTTATTCCCAGGGTCAGTACTACATGAAACAATCCCAGAAGGAGCAGCAGAGCCAGAGACACCAAGTAAGGTAAACTGAACATGAGATGTCCAGTGGAGGCTGCTGCACCCACCCTTGGGCACATTTTTAAACCAAGATGAGCAGAGCCAAGAAAATCAGCTCTGCTGTTACACGATATCTGCATCACCTCTCCTGGCTGCATTGCACAAAGGAACTGGAGGTCACCCTTTGGATCACCAGTATATGTTTCCCTGAGACTTCCTGGGACCAAACAAGACATGGAGAATCACCATAAGTGCTTTCCTTTTTGACTCAATGGAACATTTTGGAGCGAGATCTTCTCCCTGAGGGGTGTAAAAAGAGAAGGCTACAGCCAAGAAGATGGCTGGGAAATGGGAGGGAACAGACCCAAACCCAAAGCATCATGTACCAAGGCCTCTTCCAGCAGAACCTTCCAGAAAAAGATTTAACAACGCCCCTACTGCCCTTTGCTACTCTTCAGGCTTCAAATGCATTGGCCAAAATCCTGTTGCTAGAGGAACCCCCTGGCTGTGTCACGGTCGTGGTGTCCCATCCGCTATTTCCGCAGCCGGGCGTACACGGCAAACACCACGGCAGAAATGACACCAACAGCTGGAAGGATGTACAGCAGGGACAGGCCATTGCTGTCCCCCTTTGGGGCTCTGGCCTGAGGTGAGCTGGTGGCACTGCCAGAGCTGGAATTCACGGAGCTTCCAAGGGGAGTGACCCCATCACTGCCAGCTTCAAGCTGGACGCTGGGGTGATGATCCACACGGAGCTCGTGGGTGCCCAGGGAGCTGCTGTCCCAGCCTGGAGCAGGACAGGAGTCTCTGCTTGCTCCAGGTGCCTCCTTTCTGGGGCCTGCAGGAACTGAGGAGACTCTGGGCAATGCTGCCCCTGAGCTCAGGCTATCCCTGCTCACCAGGATTGGGTCGCTGCTGAGGCCAAGGCTGCTGGAGGTGCTGGAACAGGGGTTGCTGGGCTCCTGAGAGCTCGGGCATCTGCTGGCCACCTCTGGGCTGCCACGAGGCGTGGACACAAGGACACCTGGCTTGCTGAGCTCCTCTTCCCTCTCCTCATCACTCTGAGGTGCCCAGATGCTGGTGGCAGAGCTCACCCGGGAAGCCGATCTCCCAGCCACGCCTTCGGAGCCACCTACCACAGCTGTGCCCAGGACAGGGTTTGCCGAGGCTGGCAGCACCTTTAGGAGACAAGGAGAGGGGCTGGGTGTCAAGTGAAGCACCCAATGGCCTGGTCTTGGGCACACAGGTCCCACACAAAGCCACTTCAGCACAGTCCCCACAGCTGCATCAACAAGGCTGGGTCACAGGTAACAGAGAGGTGAAGGAGGGAGGCAGGCAGGAAGGAAGGAGAGCAGTGGAAAACAGCACCTGGAAGCCAGGAAACTCACTGGCAAAGTAAGGAGTCAAAGGCCAACAGAGTTTGGCTCCCTTCTCCCATGCTCCACCATATGACGTGTGTGGATGGTAACGTGAACACCACAGTGGGGGTAAAAAATCCCTGAATAAACTCATCACCAGTGTGACACTGCAACAGAAAATCTCCTAACCATGGGGAGTGCACAAGGACATGAGTGAAATTCAAGTGGCAAGAGGAAAGGTCACCTACTTTCTCCTTGGTTGGCACAGAGGGGGTGCTGCTGGCTGTATTCCCAACGGGCAGCTTCTTCTCTTGCGTAAGAGACTTCACAGAGCTGTCACGGGATGGGAAAGTGGCTCTGGGCACAGGGGTGGCACCCAGGGTAGCTGTTTCCATTGAAGCACCTGTCAGGGAGAAAATAAAGCATGTTGTGTTAACCAGGGGACCTAAAAGGTGAGATTTGCTCTTCCTCAAGGAAGCTGTGACAGGACAGTCCCCAAGCTGAGGGGGTGGCACAGGGAGCATGACCCAGTGTCCTGGCTCTGCTGTGGCACCCGAGCTTTCCCTGCAGCTGCAGGTAACTCGTGCAGGGTGGGCTGCAGGGCTGGGGAGCACCAAGGCAAACAGAGGCTTTTAAGGCTCCTGAAACTTCATGTCCACCTAGCCAGGAGGTGCTGACCCCACATGGCAGAGGGGAAAGGGCTGAGTGTCTCTTTTCCCACCCCAAGACCCTGGAATGGAGGACAGGGCTTTACCCTGATTCTATGACGCCCACAGGTGAGGGATGTAGGATATGCTAAAATTCCCCCACATACAAAGATCTCTGCAAACCAGGGGAGAACTTTCACATCCCAAAGCTGCTCCCAAACTGCCAAAATTAAAATGCAGATAGATGAGATGACCATTGTGGACTCCTTCCAAACAAAATATTCCATTCCATTCCACTCTACTCTATTCTACCATTCCCCCAGCACTGCCAAGGCCACCACTAACCCATGTCCCCAAATGCCACATTCAAACACTTTCTGAATCCCTCCAGGGATGGTGGCTACCACTGGCCTGGACAGCCTTTTCCAGTGCTTGACAACATCTTCCAAAAAGAAATTTTCCCTACTATCCAATCTAAACCTCCCACAACACAAATTTCCTCTCATCCTGTTGCTTGTTATCTGGGAGCAGAGCCCAGTCCCCACCCTGCTCCATCCTCTGGTCAGGGAGTTGTAGAGAGCAAGAAGGTCTCCCCCAAACCTCCTTTTCTCCAGACTGAGCTCTCCCAGCTTCCTGAGCTGCTCCTCATCAGACTTATGCTCTAGAGCCCTCCCAACTCCATTCCCATCTCTGGACACGCTCCAGCATCCCAGTTTCTTTCTTGCAGTGAGGGGCTCTCAGCAGCACCTCCTGCTCCCTAGTGGCTGCCTGGTTCTGCCAGGAGGGAAACCCACCTCCACTCGCTGGGTGCTCTGGCAGCATCCCAACCCGCTTCTTCTCCACATCAAACTGCTCCTGGATGAGGAGGGGGCTGCGCACATCCACGAAGCTGCTCGTGGGCTCACCCTGCCCAGAGCTTGGCACAGGCTGCTTTTTTGGCACTGGGTTTGGGGGCTGCTGCACCACAGCACGAGTGGCCCCCTCCAGCCTTGGTGGTGACTCTGTGGAGACATCCGAGCTCTCTTCAGGCTCATTCCTGGGCTGCCCAGGGCTGTGAGTGGCATCTGCATCCCTCGATGGAGCAGCCCTGCCCAGGCCCAGGCTGGGCGTGCCACGGTGCAGGTGGTTGGCATTCCCAAAAAAGCCATTGTCCACACACACCGGCCGGCGGCTCAGCCAGTCCCGGCCCTGCTCTGGGGACACGGCTGGTGGCACGGCCACCCCTGGTGTCACTGCTGTCACCGGCACGGCCCCGGCAGGGTGTGAGAGATTCCCCTCTCCGCTGTGCCTGCCGCTTGCTCCGCCATGGACTTTGCTCCCAGGTGGAACTGGCTGGGGACTCTCTTGCTCCAGGAGTTTTTTGGGGAGCTGGAAGGAAATGAGGTGCGTTAAATCACTGGGATGAGGGGGTTTGGGACACCCCTGTGGTCCCACTGACCCCCATAAGGCTGATTATGAAGGGGGTCTGGGGTCTCTCTTTGGGACACACCCAAGGGCTGGGGGTTGTGAAGAGAAGCCTGGACTGGCAAAGCAGACCCTGCACTCTCCCCATGGAATGGAATTCCCCTGGAATTCAGTTACAGGACCATATATGAGCTGTAAGCTACCAGATGCAGCAGAGATCAGCAGTGAGAGGCTGCTTTGGCTGGCCCTGGCCCCACCACAGGCTCCCCATACCCAATCAAAAGGTCCAAAAGGATCTTTGTGTCCCCATCCAACATGTGCCCTGCTCACCGATTCCTGCACAGGCAGTCTGGCCTCCAGCTCCGTGCTCGTGGTGGTGCCAGCACTGGGCAGGACAGGGGGATGGTCACCAGTGGCCAGGTCTCGGCGTGGCTGCCCAGCCAACGGGGCAGGATTTGGCCCCCGGGGTGGTGTCTGGGCACTGATGGTGGAGGCACTGGGATGGGCATCACTGGGAAGGGAGGAGGCAGCAGCAGGAGCTGAGGAACCTGGAAGAGACAAGCGGATCATTGCGGGAAAAGCTGAGGATGCAGAGGATAAGTGTGGGGCTGAGGCAGCCCTGTGTGTGTGTGTGTCCCCGCTCTGTCCCCACATCAGCCAAGCCCACAGCACCCCTTTGTTCATCTTTCCATCTTCCCTCAGCCGCTTTCAAACACGGATCTGTCATCCTCGGACATGTCACCACAGTGAAGGACATCCCTGGGAAACCGAGGCAGGCACAGAGATAACTTCATGCCCCCATCTCCAGCACCCCACAGGACACACCCAGGAAGGATGAGACTACATACGAGGTCGAGGTTGCCAGGCATCATAGACTTCCTGCAGCTCATCAGCCAGGTGCCCTGCGTTGTTGTGGTGCAGTGCCTGGATGAGATCCTGCACCCAGCCCTTGCGGCACTTCAGGTGCTGATAGAACCTAAACACAGCTGCCTGGTTGCCCCGTGTCTCCTCCCGGGCGAGGAGCTCATCCTAGGAAAAACACACAGGGTATCTAAGAGAGGGTCTGGCTTAGAGGTAAGACAGCTCTTTGTTGCCATTGGGGAAGGAGCCTGGCAGAGCTCAGGAAAATGGGAAATTACTCTGTCAGAATCGACCAGGCAGGTCAGGGAATCGGCCAGCGACGCCACTCGAATAGTCCCGAACTTCTTGAGGTTTCTCGTAATATGGGTGTACACTTTGTCCTCAGCCAAACCCATCGTGGCTCAGCACCTGCAGAGGGACAGAGACTGCGGGTGAACAGAGGATGCTGGTGAGCCTCAGGCTGTCTCCAGGAGCTCGGGCAGGCACCCGTGCTCTGGCACAGACACCGCGATGAGACAGGGGAAATCCCGCCGGAAAACACCCACAGAAAATTCGTTTGCGTTTAAGCTCAACGATCAGCTCCACTTTCACAAACCTCGCTTCTTTCTACCACCGCCCATGCTGCGTTTATTCCCACTCTGCTTGTTCGGATGTTTGGATTCCGCCGGAGGGTTGGGGGCCGGCCTGGCGGCAGGGTCACGACAGCCGATAGGGAAAAACAAGCGCCACGGCCAAGACAAGCGCCAGAGGCCACGGCGGGAATCCCGCATAACCAATGGGAAAACCAAAGGGGAAAACACAGGGGTCCTTCCCACAGGGAACAGCGGCCCGCAGGCCGCGACGTGGCTCTGCGCGCCCTCACGGCGGGGCCCCCCTGCCCTCAGCTCGACCTTCAGCCCCCGGGGGAGCTCCAGGAGGTTCTCCGCTCGCAGATCCCCCTGGCAAAGCGGCCGGAGGTGGCGGCCGGGACCGTGGCGGCCGCGGGGGTCGATGCAGCCCCAACGTCCCCTCCCCGCCGCCCTCACGGCCCCTGAGGGCCCCTCACCTGCGCCCGCCGCCGCCGCGCGCCCGGCACCGCTGTGGTGCCGCCCCCTTTGCGTCGCGTCCGCCGCTGATTGGCTGGGGAGCACGCCCGTCACGGTGATTGACGGGTAGTGATTGACAGGGGGTGTGTCCAGTTCCGGGTCTCTGGGGGCGGCGGGGACCGGAGAGCATGGAGCGAGGACAGGGAGAGCATGGAGCGGGGACAGGGAGAGCATGGAGCGGGGACAGATCCTGGAGTGGGGACAGGGAGAGCATGGAGCGAGGATAGGGAGAGCCTGGAGCGGGGACAGTGAGAGCATGGAAAGGGGAAGGACAGATCCTGGAGTGGGGACAGGGAGAGCATGGAGCGAGGATAGGGAGAGCATGGAGCGGGGACAGATCCTGGAGCGGGGACAGGGAGAGCATGGAGCGGGACAGGGAGGTCCTGGAGCGGGGACAGGGAGGTCCTGGAGCAGGGACAGCAGGTGCAAAGGGACAGGAGCGTCCCTCCTGTGAGGACACTGCGGGAGCAGAGCCTGTTCACTCTAGAGAAGACAACATTGAGAGGCCATCTCATCAATCCATCAAAATATCTCCAAGGAGGGGCACAGGATGGTGCCAGACTCTTTCCAGTGGTGCCCAGTGACAGGACAAGGACGAAAGGCCACAAAGTAAAACACAAGAAGTTCCACCTCAACATGAGGAAGAACTTCTTTATGCTGAGGGTGGCAGAGCACTGGAACAGGCCCTGGAGTCTCCCTCTCTGGAGACATTCCAAGCCCACCTGGACACATTCCTGTGTCACCTGCTGCAGGCTCTGTTCCATGGTGCCCAGCAATGGGACATGAGGCAAAGGGCAGAAACTGATGGAAGTTCCACCTGGATATGAGGAACTTGGTCTTTCATGTGAGCCCTGGCACAGTTTGTCCAGAAAAGCCTCATCCCTGGAAGAGTCTGAGGCCACAGGTGATGGGGCTTGGAGCAACCTAGGATGGTGGAAAGTTGTCCCTGCCCATGGCAGGGGGTGGAACCAGATGGTCTTTAAGGTCCCTTCCAACCCAAACCATTCTGTGATTATAATTAATTGAAGCCAGATTTTCTCATTCCAAATTATAAAAAAAAATAATATTTCTGGGTTGTTTCTAATTATGAAGAGATCTTTTTGGTGATCAAAACTTTCCTTATTAAAAAAAAAAAAAACAAAACCAACACTCAGTTGCACAGAATTTCTGTTCACAGAATCACAGAATCATACAATCATGATCATAGAATCATAGAATCACAGAATCATACAATCATGATCATAAACCACAGAATCATAGAATTACAGAATTTTAAAGGGACTTTAAAGATCATCCCAAGCCGCCCTGCCACGGGCAAGGAGAACACCCATTAAACGAGGTTGCTCAAGGTCTTATCCCACCTGGCTTTGAAAACTTCCAGCGTTTGGGCATCCACAACTTCCCTGGGCAACCTGTTTTGCTCTCACCACGGTCGCAACAAAAAATTTCCTCCTAATATCCAATATAAACTCCCCCTTTTTCAACTTGTACTCATTACTCATTGTCCTGTCTCCGCACCTCCTTTCTAAGAGGTTTCTCCGACATTCATGTAGTACCCTACAAAACTTTCTGTTTGTAATTAATTCCCTAATTAATAGGTAGTTAATTTATTTATTTATTTATTTCTCCTACTCCGGAATTTCGGGAAGCGGGATCAGAGGCGGAGGGGGGCGCAGTGCCGCCTCCGCGCCACCAGGGGGCAGCACCGCCCCGCGCCGGGGACCCGCCTGGCCACGCCCATGGCCACGCCCCGGCCACGCCCCCGGGCCGGAGCCGCACGATGGCGGCGGCAGCGGGCGGGCGGCGGCGGCGGCGCCGCTGAGCGCCGGGAGAGCCCCGAGGGGCGGCGGGGGCTTCCCGCACCCCTTCCCCTTCCCTCATCTCCCCCTCCCCTTTTCCCCCGATCCCCCTTCCCCCGCGTCCTCCCCCGCTGCGCCGTCCATGGTTACGGGCGGCCGGGGCGGCCTCGCAGCGGAGCCGTTTGGGCGGGAGCCGGTGAGGGAGCAGCGGCCGCAGGTGAGCGGGGAGGGGCCGCAGGTGACCCCCGCGGATGGGCTCGGGGTGGTTGTGGTGGCCTGGGGGTGATGGAAGGGGCGAGGGGAGCGATCCAGGCGTGTCCGTGGAGTTGGGGCACCCCCACCCTGCCGGCGCTGAACTTGGGGTTTGGTGTTTGTGTATTTGTAGGTGTTGTTTTATTAGTGAGAATGGGGATTTCTGAAAGTGAGCGCGGGCTGGGGATCTTGGATTTGCTCCCTTGGAGCGGGTCCAGAGGAGGCCACTGAGTTGATCGGAGGGATGCAGCAGCTCCTCTCCTGCGAGGAAAGGCTGGGAAAATTGGGATTGTCCAGCCTGGAGGAGAGAGGGATCCGGGGAGATCTCATGGGGGTCTGTCAGTGCTTGAAGGGAGCACGCAGGAAAAACAGAGAGAGATTTTTTACAAGGGACTGGGGTGACAGGATAAGGGGAATAGCCTCACACTGAAGTAGGGTTAGATTGGATGTTAGGAAGAAATTCTTCCCTGGGTTAGTGGTGAGGCCCTGGCACAGGTTGCTCAGAGAAGCTGTGGCTGCCCCTGGATCCCTGGGAGTGTTTAATGCCAGATTGGATTGGGGCTCTGAGCACCCTGGGCTAGTGGAAGGTGTCCCTGGCCATGGCAGGGCATGGAACAAGATGAGCTTTATGGTGCCTTCCCACCCAAACCATTCCCTGATTCTGTGAACTCCCACCTGTGGATCTGCAGCAACTCACGAGGTTGGACACAGGACTCCAAGCTGGGGACACCCCTCCAAAACCCAAAAAACATCTGCAGGGCAGGGCCACCACGGCCACAACCTCCTGCCACCACCCACCTTCACCACCCTGCTGCAGCATGGCCGGGCTCCCTGCACACCTCCATCAGGCTCAGTGAGGAACCCTCCTGACATCCCCTGGGCACATCCAGGTGGCCAAAAGCTTCTTTTGGGACCAACATTCCAGCTTGGGGGCTTGTGGCCTGGCTGCTCTCTGGGCCATCCCTCCGGGAGATGCTCCAGGGTGGAGAATTGGAAGGGACACCCTGCTTGCTGTGAGGTCCGAGGGCTCTGTCCCTTCCTCCAGGGCTCTGTCCCTTCTTTCAGGGCTCTGTCCCCTTCCCACTGGCTCTTTCCACTCCTCCAAGGGTGTGTCCCCTCCAACGGGAATCCCAAATGGGAATGTCCCTGCCGCCCCTCTCCAGGCTCTCCCACGCTCGGGGGAGCTGCATCCTCCCTCCTCGGCCAGCGCTTGCTTGTTTCTGATCTTGGATGTCATCGGGGGTGGAAAATGTGACAGGAAGGAAGGGAGGCTTTTTTTCCCCCCTGCTAAATATGGACTGACATTAAAAAAAAATAAAAATCCAAATACTGTCGTGAAAGGAATCCCAAGCTCTGTTTGTCGAGGGAGAGAAAACGATGTTTTTGTGTCTTTTCAATTCCAGCTGGGAAGTTTCGCAAGGAGCGGTGGAGTCCTTGCCGGGAGCCTCAGGAATTTACTGAGCTCGTTCACAGGACGCTCTCCCAGCGTCTTATGCTAAAAAAAAAATTAGTCATCCCTTCTGTGCCTGTCCGTGGCTGGGGGGAGCTTGCTGCAAGCATGCAGGATGCTTGGAAATATTTAAGGATTTTTTTTTTTTCCTCCTGTACAAGGAGTTCTAGAAACGACAGGAAATAAAAGTGCGGCCCCAACAGGAGTTTTTCATCTTTATTTTAATTCCTGTTGCTGCAGCAGCCGGTGGCAGGGAGGGGAGGGATGTGCTGGGGGGGGGGGCTGCAGCCAGGTTTGCAGGGAGGATTTGTCTCTGTCGAGCATCACATGCAAACTCTGTGCTGTTATTCCCTGAGAGGCTGGGAAACAGGCTTGATGTGGAGCTCTGGGAGGAGGAATGGGATCACAGGGATGGTGATGGCACTGTCACCTCCCTGATGGCTTCTGCTGTGGCCAAGTGAAGAGCTAGGAGGCTTTTTGAGGAACAGGGAACCCAAATCCCCTGGGACCTGGGGGTGCTGGGCAGACAGAGACTCAGTGTTTGTGGGGGGCAGAAAGTGGGCACTGCCACCTTCCCATTCCACAGATTTCTTCCCATCCCTGTTGGAGAGCTTCCTGGGGGGAAGCTGCAAAGTTTTTGCCTGATCTTTATTAAAACAGTTGGTTAAAGCAACTGGTTGGTTACAGCTGGCTGAAGGTGGCGGAGTCATTGTCCCTGGAGATGTCCAAGGAACAACTGAATGTGGCACTCAGTGCTCTGCTCTGGTGACAAGGTGGGGATTGGTCACAGGTTGTACTTGTGGTAATCTTGGAGGTCTGTTCCAGCCTAAATGACTCTGGGATTCTGTGGAAGCAGTGGGGGATCCTGGGAAGTGCTGGAACAGATATTTCCCATTTCCAGGGTGCTGGTGCTGCTATGGACTAAGGAGACACATCCTGCCTTCCTGAAACATCCCTCACAAATAACTGCACCTCTGTGCTGCTCCGTGATACTGCTCCATGTGCAACATCCACATCCTCATGGATGAGCAGTCTGAATTCCCCCTCTCCCTGTCTCCTGCTGCTGCCATCCTGCATCTGTTCTGCTCCAACCCTCTGTGTTTCCAGAGGCACTTCCATAGGGTCAGGAGTGGCACCTGTAGGGTTTCCATAGGGGCAGGAGTGGCACTTGTAGGGTTTCCATAGGGTCAGGAGTGGCACCTGTAGGGTTTCCATAGGGTCAGGGGTGGCACCTGTAGGGTTTCCATAGGGTCAGGGGTGGCACCTGTAGGGTTTCCATAGGGTCAGGAGTGGCACCTGTAGGGTTTCCATAGGGTCAGGGGTGGCACCTGTAGGGTTTCCATAGGGGCAGGAGTGGCACTTGTAGGGTTTCCATAGGGTCAGGAGTGGCACCTGTAGGGTTTCCATAGGGTCAGGGGTGGCACCTGTAGGGTTTCCATAGGGTCAGGAGTGGCACCTGTAGGGTTTCCATAGGGGCAGGGGTGGCACCTGTAGGGTTTCCATAGGGGCAGGGGTGGCACCTGTAGGGTTTCCATAGGGGCAGGAGTGGCACTTGTAGGGTTTTCATAGGGTCAGGGGTGGCACCTGTAGGGTTTCCATAGGGTCAGGAGTGGCACCTGTAGGGTTTCCATAGGGTCAGGGGTGGCACCTGTAGGGTTTCCATAGGGTCAGGAGTGGCACCTGTAGGGTTTCCATAGGGTCAGGAGTGGCACCTGTAGGGTTTCCATAGGGGCAGGAGTGGCACCTGTAGGGTTTCCATAGGGGCAGGATTGGCACCTGTAGGGTTTCCATAGGGTCAGGAGTGGCACCTGTAGGGTTTCCATAGGGGCAGGAGTGGCACCTGGTCCTCCCCTCCTGGTGTGACCCGGTCATCCCTGGCAGCTGCTCTCTGGGTTCATTCACAAATCTCATTTTCCTCTGGAAATAAAACAAATCCCTGAGCTTTCCTCTCACTGTGGAAGTCATTTGGAGGCAGCCAGGTCCACAAGCATCCCCAAAGCCTGCAGACAGGAAGAGACACTTGAGCAGAGAGGTAGGAAATGTCCGCCTTTAGAGCAGTGGCTGATTCATCTCCTGCTCTTTAACCCTTTCCCCGCTGATTTCAGTGGCATCCAGCTGATTTCCTTCAAGGCTCAGAGGCCAAAGAGGCTGGATCACAGAACACTGCTGGGTTTTGTGTGCTGTGTTTCTGTGGTTTGGGGTGGAAAAGGATGGGGTGTGTGGTTATCCGAACTGGATAACCAGAACATCAGCAGTCACATTAGGGAGGATTAATATTTAATATATAGAGTATGAACCATTGTGCTTAATCACTATCTGAAGGGCTTAGGAAGAGATTTAGTGATAAGCAAGTGATTCCTGAGCTGTCCAGAATGATTTCTTGCATCTTCCTCTGGAGCAGCTGGTCCTGGATATCACCGGAGGCTGGTGCAATCCTGTTCTTCCTGATGTCTCCAGTTTTTATAAGTGGGTAGAGTGGCTTTCATCACAAGTGTTTGCTGCTCATTAAACTCCCAAATACTCTGGAAACCCTTTTTCTCTGATGCAGCTCACGTGGCTGGGCTGTCAGCAGTGGTACCTGTCAGCACTTGAAACTTCTGTGTGTGGGAAACATGTGGGATCCATGGACATTGTCACTGTCACATACAGGCACTAGTGAAGAGGCGGTTCATTCATTCTTTTGTCTGTCTGACCCCTTTAGGAGGCTTTTCCTGTCATCTCCAGGTTCCCACCATGGTCCTAGAACTCCCTATGACAGCAGTGCTGCTTTCCACAGCTGCTCCATGTTGCTTTACGTGGTTTTTTTCTGCAGCAGGAGGTGTTTTGTAGTACAGCAAGGTGGGGGCTGCCCCTCTGGGAAGGGGTTGCTGTGTTTGTGCAGGGAGGAGGTGATGGTGGGGAGTGCTGGGTCCAACAAGAACTTAAAGTGACTCCAGAAGAAACAATAAAAATGCTCCAAGGGCTGGAGCCCCTCTACTCTGGAGCCAGGCTGGGAGAGCTTCTCTCACCTGGAGAAGAAAAGGCTCCAGGGAGAGCTCAGAGCCTCTTCCATGGTCTGCAGAGGGACTCCAGAGCTGGAGAGGGACTTGAGACAAGGGATGGAGGGACAGGACACAGGGAATGGCTTCCCACTGCCAGAGGGTGGGTTAGGCAGGATATGAGAAAGAAATTATTGCCTGTGAGGGTGGTGAGGCCCTGGCACAGGTTGTCCACAGAAGCTGTGGCTGCTCCATCCCCAGGCTGGACAGGGCTTGGAACAACCTGGGGTGGTGGAAGGTGTCCCTTATCATGGTTGGGGGTTGCAATGAGATGAGCTTTAAGGTCCCTCCCAACCCAAACCATGCTGTGATTCCACAATTCTGTACCAGAGCATTCCAGTAATGCATCTCCACATGTCCTGCAGGTTTGAGGGGAGGGAAACCCTCCTTTGGGCTGCAGGAGGGTGTGAGCCTGCACCTCCCTCTGTCCCTGCCCCAAATCAGAGCTCTCCTGGCTGCAAGCATCAGCCACAGCTTTCAAACTCACCGTGCTGTGGTTCTTTATGTGGTACCTCTGTGTTTATGGCAGCTGCAGTTTTGGTGGCAGTCAAAACACCTGAGTGTGGGTTGGCTTTTGGCATGTTGGTCATGCAGAACATCCTGGTGTCTGCTGTAACAGGCATGGAGCTTGGAAATCTTTTTAAAATTGGGACTACTTTTTTTTTTTCCCAAAAAGACCTGTGGAAGAATTAGAGAATCAGGGAATGGTTTGTGTTGGAAGGGACCTTAAAACTCATCTCTTTCCAACCCCCTGCCATGGGCAGGGACACCTCTCATTAGCCCAGGTTGCTCCAAGCCTTGTCCAACCTGGCCTTGAGAAAGCTTTTATTGTCTGTGCAAACAAACAGATCACTTGCTTAGGCAGCAGTGACTCTTTATTCCAGAATAATTTGTTGTCCTAATTCCTTCCTGTTGAAGCAACTCCATTTTGCATGGAATAATTAGCACTAATTTGGGCCTGGGATGGAAAACAAGAGTTCTCTGACTTCAGAGGAGTGGATGAGAGTGTGACCTCTGCCTTTCCCACGTGAGTCAGGTCATGCCATGCCATCTGAAGTAAAATTAAAACCTGTCTGTGAACCCAAACATTCCAGGGTGGCAGGAGGTGGAAGTGTCACCAATTTGAAGTTTTCTGCTGTTGCAGGGAGCTGAGGACAAGTGTGGTGAGGGGGGGAATGGAGCAGCACCTCCTTCCTTCTTGGCTGAGGCTGAGGAACAAATAAACAGAAATGTTCTCACTGCACTGATGTGAAAAGCTGCTTCTGAGCCAGCCTGGCCTGTTGGTGGATTCCTGGCACCCCAGCCAAGTACTTGAGACCTTTTTATTGCCATAACGAGGATTTCCTCATCCTGCCCCGCAGTCTGACTCGATCCACTGCTATTTTCTGGTCCTTCCAGGAAGACATCCCTGCTCTGCCTTCCTTTGTGGAGGGAAGGGAAAGCAGCCAAATCCCTTCCCTGCCCCAAATCCCTGCATGTCTGAAGAAGGGGAGGTGCAGGGCATCCTTCTTGGTTTACCCAGGAAGCATGAGATGAATTTCAGGGCAAAGCTGCCTCTCCCCTGCCTGTCTCCCAGCAGGTTCAGTGGTTGCTGATGGGGTTGTGAGCACTGAGGCCATGAACATCTCTTCAGGATGAGTCCTGGAGGAAGTGGAAATGGGAGATGCCCAGCCTGGAAATGCCAGCTGGCAGAAAATGGATTTTCATTGGCTTGATAGCTGACCACCAGACAGCTATGGCTGATTGATGCTGCTTAGACAGAGAGTTTTAAAACCTGGATTCATAATTTCAGGGTCCAAGACACTTCTTGGCACTCCAAACTCCATCAATAAAGATGTGTTAGAGGCTCATTGTGTGTGACAGGGGTCTTAGGATGAGGGAAGAGACGAGCATCTGACTCCATGTTTCAGAAGGCTGATTTATTATTTTATTATATATATTATATTAAAACTATACTAAAAGAATAGAAGAAAGGATTTCATCAGAAAGCTAGCTAAGAATAGAAAAAGAAAGAATGATAACAAAAGCTTGTGGCTCAGACTTTCTGTCCGAGCCAGCTCACTGTGATTGGCCATTAATTAGAAACAACCAACATGGGCTAATCAAAGATCTACCTGCTGCATTTTACAGCAGCAGATAATCATTGTTTACATTTTGTTCCTGAGGCCTTTCAGCTTCTCAGGAGGCAAAATCCTAAGGAAAGGGTTTTTCATAAAAGATGTCTGTGACAATTGTGGCGGTGCTGCAGCAGCCGCTGCAAGTTGGAGCTTGTAGGTTTTGTGTATGAAGTAATAGGTGAGAGGAAGGCTGGATCCAGGTATGAGCAGTGAATCAATCAGCACTGGATTGCTCTGGGTTTGAACCAGCCCCCCCTGGCATGACTGTCCTCCCATATCAGGATGTTTTGAAATAATCTCTGATTGTTCTGATGATCTAAACCCCAGGGGGGTTAGCTGGCTTTGGGCTCCACCCCAGCAGTGGTGACCTTGCTGCCGGGCTGAGGAGAGCAGCAGTTCCTGCTGTGACTGCTGAGGCCAGGGTGTCTCCCTGGGTCTGTGCTCATGTGCTCTTCCCCAGGGAGTTGGAGATCATCTGCCCAAAAGAGAATTTGTGGAGGTTCTCCCCAAAAGTGACACCCAGCCATCCTCACTTGTCCTCTGGGAGCAGTGCTAATGGAATCACAGAATCACAGGATGGTTTGGTTGGAAGGGGTCTTGAAGATCATCTCATTCCACCCCCCTGCCATGTGCAGGGACACTTCCCACTGTCCCAGGATGCTCCAAGCCCCATCCTTGGGCACTTCCAGGGATCCAGGGGCAGCCACAGCTTCTCTGGGCACCCTGTGCCAGGACCTCCCCACCCTCACAGGGAACAATTCCTTCCTGATATCTCATCTAAACCTCCTCTCTTGCAGTGGGAAGCCATTCCCCCTTCTCCTGTTTCTCCAGTCTCTTTTTATATTTCCTGTAGGCTCCCTTCAGGTCCTAGAAGGCCCCAGTTAGGTCATCCCAAAGCCTTCTCTTCTCCAGGCTGAGCAATCCCAGTTCTCTCTCTTTCCTCACAGCTGAGCTGCTCCATCCATCTCAGCATCTTGGTGGCCTCCTCTGGACTCTTTCCAAGAGGCCACAGTGGTGAGTTTGCCAATTAAGCAGCAGATCCACAAATCCCTGGCATTGTCTGAGCTCCATCCTTGCTTTCCACCTGTATTTTTGGAGGTAGTGTGTCAGTTCCTCCTCTGAGGATTTCAAACACTTCAGTCACAACCTCAGGGCTGCTGGGACTCATTTGTGTCAGTCAGTGCTGTTGTGGTTCATGTCACAGAGGGTTCTGCAGCCAGGAAATCTGGTTCTGGCCCCAGTGGGATTGCAACCAGCTCAAAGTGCTGCTTGCTTCCAGCCAGGCATCTCTCACTCCATCCCCAAAAAAACCAGTGCAGACCCAGCCCTGGATCAGGGACAGGAGCAGCAGGGTGGAGGAAGAAATGACCAACCAAGGCAGGGAAATAGGTGGCAAAAAAAGCCAGGAAGGAACTCAGGTCTGGCTGCTCAGCCAAACCAGGAGGAAAAGGAACAGATCTCCCAACCCTGATGCTGTTAGAGCTTTCTAGAAGGTTGGAACCCTCAAATAAGTAAATCTCACTGAGTAAGAGGAGAAATATGAAGAACAGGATTTGCTTTTTTGTGTCTGTGTTTTGTTTTGGTTTTTTTTTAAGGCATTTTAGTGGTTTATAAAGATTCCAGCAGCGCTCTGGGAAAGCACAGCCTCCCATTCCAGGCACAGGAATATCCTGGCTCTCGACCTGCAGGTCGAGAGGTACCATCAATTTTTCTGGTGATATTGTGTGGCAGGCCAGCATGCAAAACTTTTCCTGCTGCTTTACAATTTGAATCATGTTTTTATCACACCAGCAGATAATCATCTCACTCGTGTTCCAGAAGCCAAGCTCATGTGGATGTGTTTGAAAATAAATATATTCACATGTGTTTGCCAGTGTTACTGAACACATGGTGTGTCTCAGAGCCTCTGGATTTCGCTCTCTTGCAAACTGGCTACTCTTGAAGGCTCAGAAGTGCAACTTTATTCCACATGCTGCAGTTTCATACCCCTTTCATAGCAGACACTAATGCCATCCCCTAAATGATGAATTAGAGATGAATGGAGATGAGTTAGAAATGAATAATAAATTGGAAAGCATGGATAAGCCTCGAGATTTTCTCTTGAGGAGACTTTAAACCTATTTGGCTACAGGCAAATAGATGTTTTTAATCCCAGTTGCTGTGTAGAATTTGCATCCTCGTTCTGGTGGCAGGGTGAAAATGCCAGGTGGCATCTTTGGGTGATTTGGTGGCAGCAACTTGTCTTTAGATACTGAGACTGGGATTAGAGAGGTTCAATTATTTTCTAATCTTATCTAGGAGTGTGCTTAACAACCCTTTCCATGAAGAAATTTTCCCTTATATCCAATCTAAACTTCCCCTGGTGCAACTTGAGGCTGTTTCCTTCTGTCCCTGTTCCCTGGGAGCAGAGTCTGATCCCCACCTGGCTCCAACCTTCTGCCAGGGAGCTGTACTCATTTATCATCTTTTTATACCTGTCTTGGCCTTCAGTGGTTGTGTGAGGGTTATTTTTTGACTCCATCAGGTACTTGGAGTTGAAATCTTTGGCCCAGCCATTGTGCTTGAACTGGAGCTGTGCTTCAGCTCTGGATGTGCAGGTCTGGCCTCCAAGAATCCAACATCCAAACGAATAAAAACAGGGATAATAAAGCAGGAGAAGGCTAGCTGAGAGAGAAAAGCAGCTGTGGAAGGGCTAAGGTGAATATCTGCTCTCCTGAGAGGTAAATAAAAGGTGCAATCATGTTTTCTCCTCTCTCATCCCCTCCTCAACTGAGGCTTCTCAAAGGATGACAAACCTGGTGGCTGCCTGAGCTTGGATCCATCAGCATTTAGAATGGTTTGGAGGGTCTCCAAGTGTCTTCATCCCTCTTGGTGACTGTTGTGAGGGTCCTTGTGAGACCTCACGTCCCTCAGCCAGGGCTGCAGGGGAGCTCTTGGTGATACATGTGCAAAACCAGCGCTGCAGGTGCATCTTCCACAAAGGTGACACATCTGATCCACCCAGGAGAGCCTGTGGAGACACCTGAGTATCTCATACTGCTTCTTTTGTCCAGGTTTTATCCCTGGTATAATGAAGGATTTACTCCTCACTTCCCTTAAAATGTTTTAGAGCAACTTCTGTGCCTGTGCAGAGGTATTTGCCTTTTTTCCCAGGATATTCTGTGGGGGTTGTTTGAGTTTATGTAACTTCCCATATGTTGCCCTCTTCTTGTAGAAACTTGAAGATAAATTGTGAAATGCAGGGAGCTGCTTTAAAAGGATACATGCTCAGCTGGAGCTCATCCTGTTTGCAGCCAGAAAAGGGGAACCTGGGAGCTCTCTGTCCCTGTTTCCTCTGTGGCACAGCTGAGTGAGCAGCATGGCATGGAGCATCTGATGCTGCTGCAGGAGGAGGCTGTGGGGGGCTGGCAGCAGGTTCCAGAGCAGGCACGTGCTGGGAGGGTGGTGCTTTCTCCATGGAGGGGCTGCATCATCCCCTGCAAGTTCTTTTCTCTTTCCAAAACTGCTGCATTCCCTGCAGGGCCCCCCTGCCCTGCAGAGAGGGTGTTTTAGGTGGAGCTTTAGGTCAGGGTTTATTAAACCACTTCGCTGGGCCTCATCTTGCCAGGTGCTGCGTGGTCTGCATTCCCATGTGTATCAGAGAATCATGGAATTGTTTGGGTTGGAAAAGCCCTCTAAGATCATCCAGTCCAACCATTCCCCCAGCCCTGCCAAGGCCACCACTGACCATGTCACCAAGTGCCACATCCACATGGCTTTTAAACCCCTCCAGGGATGGGGACTCCACCGCTGCCCCAGGCAGCTGTGCCAATGCCTGATCACCCTTTCCATGAAGAAATTTTCCTAAATATCCAATCCAAACCTCCCCTGGCCCAGCCTGAGGCTGTTCCCTCTCCTCCTGTCCCTGTTCCCTGGGAGCAGAGCCCGACCCCCCCCCCGGCTGTCCCCTCCTGTCAGGAGCTGTGCAGAGCCACAAGGTCCCCCCTGAGCCTCCTTTTCTCCAGGCTGAGCCCCTTCCCAGCTCCCTCAGCTGCTCCAGACCCTTCCCCAGCTCCATTACCCACATCAAGGGGGTCTGAGGGTGCTCAGTGTCCTGCAGATCCACATTTGTTGAGACACAAGCTCAGCTGCTGGTAGGAGACTCATGGCTCCTGTTCTCTGCAAACTTGAAGAAAGCCCTTCACTCATCACCCAGGTCATTTCTGCTTATCATTTTTGAGAATGGTTCGGTCCCAAGTGCAGGATGCTGGCAGAACTTGGAGCCTGCCTTCCTCTGGGGAATTACACCATGTGCAATTAGGGTCTCCAAAAACATCCCTTTCCATTCCCTCTCCAACCCCCCTGGAGCAAAGCCAAGAAGCCCAGGCACTGAACAAACCCCTCTTTGGAATTTCAAGGCTGAGAAACTGAATTTGTGCTCTGCCAATTGCTCTTGTTTGTGGACAGAGAATGAGCAGTTCTGTGCACAAGTGGATGGGAGAGGTGGAAAGTCCTGAGGGGAAAAATGCTTCAGGAATGAGCCACAGTAGGTCTGGCTGGAACCAGATGGGTCCCTTCTTTAGGGTCCCTTCCAACCCAAACCAATTCCATGATTCAGTGATTCTGTGAAACTCTGGCATTCTAGGCAGCAGCAAAAGGCAGAACTTGTTGGTAACTGCCTGGAAACTTCAGCCAGGGCTCCTGGACAGCCAGGCAGCCTCAGCAGTGCTGGGAAAACTGAGCTCCCCCACATCCAAACCCAGGAACTGACCCATTCACTGGGGTTTTCTGAAGTTACTGCAAGATCATGAGTGTCTTTAGGAAGCCAGGAACTTTGCAGTTGCTCAATACTCACTCAGCTGCTTTGGCATGGGTTATTTGGAATGGTTTTATTTTTGTAGGATGGATTCAGAGTTCCCAGCGTGGGATCTTTAGAGATGAGTGTGTTTAGCTGCTGTGGAAAGAGGTCCTTGTGAGGTGGGGTCTGGCTTGGTGGCTGTGGCTTCACTGGAGGTGACATGACAGCAGACCAGAACACCAGTCTTGGAGTTTAATCAGTTTAAACTGTTTCTGCTGCACAAAACAAGTTCCTGCCTTTTGCTGCCCAAAATGCCATAGTTTCATAAAATCATTGAATCATGGAATGGTTTGGGTTGGAAGGGACCCTAAAAACCATCTGGTTCCAACCTCAGCCATGGGCAGGGACACCTTCCACTATCCCAGATTGTTCCAAGCTATGTTCAGCCTGGTCTTGGACACTTGCAGGGATCCAGGGGCAGCCCCAGCTTCTCTTGTGTTTTAAGGGTGCAAATCTCACAGGCCACAATTTGGCTCAGTTTAAAATTGGGGTTCGAAGCTTTTAAGGATTCATCCTTTTAGAGAACTCATGATGCTCTGTGTGTCCAGGGGGATTCATTTTGGGCTGTTCAGTGCCCCACAGGCCAAGAAAAGTGCCATGGATTAAGGAAATTTGAGTTCCTGAAGCCCTGAAATTCCATCCAGCTGTGCCAGAGAAGGTATCCCTGCCCAGCTGAGATCATTCTTTATATTTAATATTGAATTCTCTCTCCCCTGCTGCTTCATTAAGGCCGTGGAGTTGCAGAAATGTCAGTAATGAACTAATGAAGGACAGGGGTGGTAGTGCAGTAACAGCTTCCATAGGTGCATGCTGTTATTGCAGGTTTTTCAATCCAGCATGGAAAGGTCACCTCTGCCATGCTCATCATGGCTGGGACTGGTCCCATCCCACATCCAGCACTTTCTGTGCCACTTCAGCTGCTTCCAGCCCCTTGGATGGTGGTGGCAGTGCATTCCATGTCCCCCCTCCAAAATGGGATTTCAGGCAGGCTCCCAGCCCTGCCATCAGATCCCGAGCCCAGGGGTAGGAACAGGATTGCCACTTCCATTTTTTTTTCCATTTTCCTTGTTACAGGAATTGTTGCTGACCTTTTTATTGTATTTGTGTTCCCCCCAGATGAAGGAAGGAATGATGAATCTGACTCCATGTTCTCAGAAGGCTAATTTATTATTTTATGATACTATATTACATTAAAGAATGCTATACTGAACTAAAGAATACAGAAAGGATTCTTACAGAATGCTAAAAAGATAATAATGAAAACTTGTGACTTTTTCCAGAGTCCCAACATAGCTTGGCCTGATTGGCCAAAGAGTGAAAACAACTCACACCAGAATCCAATGAAACAATCTCCAAACACATTCCACATGAGCAAAACACAGGAGAAGCAAATCAGATAATTATTGTTTTCAATTTTTTTCTGAGGCTTCTCAGCTTCCTAGGAGAAAAACCCTGGGCGAAGGGATTTTTCAGAAAATGTGAATGTGACACCTCTTCAAGCATTCCTTAAGCTTTATCTTCTCTGATAGGACTGGGCTGTTGGCACAGGGCATTTCCAAGAGGATTGTTTTGCTCTGGAGGCGACAAATGGCAGCTCAGCTCCTTTGGGATGCTGTGACACTTCCCAAGGGAGCACCTGGAATGCAGAGCTCAGATCTTTGTATCTCTCCCTGTTCTTACTGAAATCCTTATTTAAGGTCCTGCAGGCTCTGCCCTGGGGAGATTCAGAGTTCAGCCACTGGATTCATGAATTTTGGTGGGTTTTTTGGAGTGCCAATCCTGTGTCAAGCCTTGGCAGGGGCTGTGACACAAACCCACCTTTGGACTTGGGCTACCAAGTTCCATCCCTGGGCCAGCTCTCAGGTAACAATGGCTTTTGCCAAAGACAGGATGGAATTTTGTGTGCTTCCTGTAGGAAGCTCTTGAGTGAGTGACCTTTCTTGTGGCTCTTCAGCCAGCTCTGAAGCATCTCTGGCTACCCCAATTTGCCTGTGGTCACTTGATGTGCAGTTCCAAATGACCCTGTCAAACTGTGCTGTTGGATGTTACATTAGAATAAATTTTTCTCATTGTTGATGGTTTTACTTCATATGTATTTTAGAAGCTGGGCCCTGATTTTACTTTGAAACAGTCAAAACATTGAATAAAACAATCCAAAGCTTTCAAAGCATTTGAACTGCATTCTCCCCTCAGACATTCTCAGTCATTTCCATCCTAGATCTGACCCCTAGGTTGCAGAGCTCCTTGGATCTACCTCCAGAGAGAAACAAGAGGCCTGAGGAACATTGGGAATGATAGTTCGGGGGAGAGGAACTGAAAATGAATGTGGTGGTTAAATCTGTTCTTGCTACTAAGAGCCACTTGAATTTATTTTTGGGAGCAATTTTGGTCCATCCTATTCTGGAGCTAAATTCATTACTTACTTTTTGGATTATCTCTTCCTTCCCTCTTGGCCTTCAGCTGCCAAACCCTCCCTTCTCCCCCCGTGCCCTGGCACCCAGAATTGCAGCATCCTGAGCTCCAGCACTGCAGATGTGCCAGATGGAGACACTGAGCTCGTGCAGGTCTCAATTTTGGAAGCAACACGAAAATGATGACTTGAGAAAAACCTTCTTGATTGTACTGAATTTTGTCAGAGCCCAGCAATGTTGAACAGGCACCTCAGAAGCTTCGTGCCAGAGAGCTCCCAAGTGTTGCTGCTGTTCATGGAATGGTTTGGGTTGGAAAGACTTTAAAGACCAACTATTCCAACCAGCAGGGACACCTTCCACTAGACCAGGTTGCTCCAAGCCCCATCAAACCTGGCCTTAAAGCCACAAAGATCCTCTGCTTCTGAAAACTGTCCCCTAAATGGTCTTTGTGGACAAAATCACACACCAAACGCTTGCCCACTTAATTCTCACATCTGTTATTTTTCTTTCCTTTGGGTAGGGTTGTTTTTTAGCAGCTTTGAGTGCAAAGATGCCTATTTGTTAAGTGTTTCCTGGCTGCAGAGTTGAAACTCTTTAATATTCCTGTCTTCTGCAAGCTCTCTTCCGTGAAGCTTCCTTCACTCCCCACCCTCCTCCCATTTATCAAAGCCTGCCTTGCTCACAGATTTGGTGCCTGATGAGGGACTGGGGTTATTCCCATTGTGTCACACCAGGCTGCCTGCTGTCCCCAGGGAAAAGGGGATGGATGTGAAATGAAAGGAGGAGTCAGTGCTTCCACACTTGTTGAGAAATGCTGCCTTTTGAAATGCCCTAAGCCTGGAGTCTCTTGCTTGGAGAACAGGTCTGATGTGCCTAAGGATGCTGGCCACTTCCCACTCCAGTTCCTTATTGCTTGGCCCAAAAGGGATTTATTCCCTCAGAAATGGGGCTCACTCAGCCCCCTTCAGGTAATGGGCAGCTGAGGAGGCAACAATTTAATTTTTTCCTGGAATAAAACATCCTGCAAGGACTTCCATGTTTGATAATAAGCTGTGAAACCTTGTGATCTTTGATTTTCAAGTGCTGTGAGCTGAACTCAGTGGTTTAGTCACAGAATCTCTGAATGGTTTGGGTTGGGACCTTTAAAGACCATCCCATTCCACCCCCCTGCCACAAGCAGGGTCACCTTCCATAGACCAGATTGCTCCCAGCTCCATTCAGCCTGGCCTTGGACACTTCCAGGGATGGGACAACCTGTGCCAGAGCCTCACCACCCTCACAGGGAATAATTTCTGCCTAATATCCAATCCAAACTCTTTCACCATTAACATCTGCACTTAATATTCCCACTTCCTGCTTAATAATTGGGGGGATCAAGCCCTGTCTTGTCCAAATTGGGTGTTCTCTGTGGCCCTGGTGCAGCAGCAGTGGCTCCTCCATCAATCCCAGGCTGAGCAGGGAGTGCTGCTGCCCCGGTGCCAAAAGGAAATGAAGGTGCAAAGAGCTGCTGAGTTGTTTCATGGCAGGGGTGAGCTGATGTAAGATGGAGCTGGTGTTGTTTTGGAGAGTTGATTTTTCTGTTCCCTCCTTCCTGCACGTGTTGGACCACGTCTGGTGATGAGTAAGGCAGCTCAGCTTGCTTACCTTGGCGTGCTCTGGCACAGCACCCTGGCCTGGCCAGTGTTTTGGCAGAGCTGTGTCCCACTGGGACTGACACAGAGCCTGGCACAGCTGGTTCTGGGAGTGCTTGGAGGAGAAGGGAGCTCTCACCTGCTGGCAGTGGCCTCTGTGATCATCCAGCACAGAATTCCCAGCTCCACTGGATGTCCTGCGTGCCTGACTCCTGCCTCTGGTTAGGCTGACAGGAAAATGTGGGAACCAGATGTGGCCCACCAACACTATCTTGTTTAACACCCTATCTCCAGATGTTTCCAGCTTGTAGTGCTAATTTCCACTTGCAGCTATCCAAGAGACAAATCCAAGATGCTTGCTGCCTCTAGAAAGAGGAGTCCAACTGACCTTAGTGTTATCTCTTGCTTTGCTCAGTCCCACATCTCTTGCACTCAGATAGGATAACCCCATCTCCAAACTGTCCCTTCCATCTTAAAATCATCTTACAGTGGAATTTTTTTTCTTCATTCTCTGGATAAGAGGATTGAAAAGCAAGAAGAATCAGATTTTTGCTTTAGAAAGAGGAGTCCAGCTGACCTTAGTGTTATCTCTTGCTTTGCTCTATCCCACGTCTCTTGCACCAGGTAGGACAAGCCTGCCCATCTCCAAACTGTCCTTTCCATCTTAAAATCATCTGACAGTGAAATTTTTTCTTCATTATATGGGGGAAGAGGATTGAAAAGCAAGAACAATGGATTTTTGCTTTAGAAAGAGGAGTCCAACTGACTGTAGTGTTATCTCTTGCTTTGCTCAGTCCCACATCTCTTGCACTCAGGTAGGACAAGCCTGCCCATCTCCACACTTTCCCTTCCTACTCAAAATGATCTCACAGTGAAATTTTTTCTTCATTCTCTGGGGGAAGAGGATTGAAAAGCAAGAAGAATGGGATTTTTGCCCAGGAAATGTTGTACTTTGCAAGGGCATTTTATCACATCCTTTTTTGAAGTCTGTAAGAACAGCTTTCTCCAGGGGATGCTCTTCCCTTGGGACTGCACATGCTTTTCTTAAATTTCACCAGCACGTGACCACAGGGCATGGAAGGACTAGCAGGAATGTTCCTAACTCCCTTTGAAAGGCAATCTGTTCTTCCAGCCTCTTGCAGAATCACTCTGACAGGAGACTCTGCAATCAGGCTGCAGAGGTAATTGCATTTGTAATGTGAAAGACAGAACAGGGTCTATAATTCTCATCCTCAACAGGCTCTGTAGGGACTCAAGGTAATCAAAAAAAAAAAAAATAACCCAAACCAACAGACCCAATCACTGCTTCTGACATTTGTGATTGGTCTGGGCAAAATATTAGGAAACAACATACTCAAGGGGACAAGATGATCTCATACAGCTGACTTTAAAGCAACATGCTCCCGTGGAAACTTGTTTCCATGCCTATTCCAGAGCACTGGCTGCTGCCTGGATCTCCCTGGCCCCCCTGGCCCAGCTCAGCTTAGTCAGCAAGTTCCAGTTCAACTTCTGCCTTTTATTTTGTGCCTGTACCTGAGTTAGCTCCATCCCTCAGTAACCAGCTCTTTGTCAGAGGAAAGGCTTCCAGGATGCTGCCAGCAACTCATTGTCCATTTCCTGAGGAGAACTGCTTGCTTTTAAGTAGTTTGCCTGAAATCTTGAATATTCCAGTGCAGCTAAGGCTTCCTGTGTTGGTTAGCTTTCCTGGGATGAAGTTCCAACCACCCACATGAGCTGTCTGGATTTAGTTTTGAGTCTGGAGAACAAATCTCTGCTGTAGGGTTTCACCATCGCCGTGTTGTTGTTCCTCTGACGTTGCGATATGTGACCGTCCTCGATGTGGCAACTGATTTACAAGCAGGAGCTCCCCACTGTTTGTTGCTTGTTTATTGCTGTTTATTGTTGGATTTTGAGGGGTGTGGGGACAGGAGCTGGGCTGGAACAAGTTACAGAGGTTGGATGTAACGGTGTTGAAGAAAATCACATTTGGAGCCCGGTGGCTTGGGCGAGGGATGCTTCTGCCTCTGGCACATCCTCCCTGGTCGTTCCTCCAGTGCAGATCAGACCTTTATGGTGTTCACAGCTCCTGAATACGAAGGCAGTGGAAGGATCTTGGCATCCCAGATGGAGATGAGCTTGTTTGCATCCAAGTTCCTCAAGGTTTTCCTCTAATAAAGCCTTCCTGTTCACCATCTGGCTGGCTGGGACACCAGGCTGGTTCTTTCTTCTGTGTCATCAGAGGTGTGGTGTGGACTTTCCCAGCAGAATGTTGCTCATTCAGTCCCATGTTTTGAAAAAGAATAGACCAGATTATCTTTTCAGAGCCCGACTCTTGCTGGTTTTTCAGCTGGTGTGGCCATGAATGAAGTGATACAGGAGAAGCTTCTCCAGAATTGACTGTACCTTCCTCTCTGCCTCTGAAGGGTTTAGCCTCCCTGAAAGCTTTCCATTCTCATTAAATCCACCCATAGCAATGAAACCTGAAGAAACCATGAACTCCCACCTCCAGCAGGCTGGCTGGTGTTGGTGTTGTTTGGGTTTTTAACTGGGGAGAATGAGTCAGCCTATCCTCAGAAAGCACCAGGACTTTCAGCACCACTTGACCACCAGTTTCCTGTTGCTCCCTTTTGTTTCTCTTTTTTTCTTTTGTTGAAGCTTTTAGGGCCTGGATGCACAATTGTAAGAGTGTCTGGATGTTTCCCTCTACTGGGACTCTACTCTGTGTGTCTTCTCTGCTTATTTTTTTTTCAAAAGGAGAACTGGAAAGATGCAGACATCAAGATCTTGTCCAAACCTCAACTTCTAGAATCATAACTCAACTGCTGGCCTTAGGGAGCTGTCAGGTCTTTAAATAAATCTTTATAAATCAGCATTTACACTGTAGAAATTCACACAACTTGATTGCAGAGTTGCTTAAAGCAGATCTCAAAACATATTAACTATTTTGGGGTAAAGCTTTAATGGTAGGTTAGGTCACAGAGGACTGATGACCATGAAGTTATGGCAAACTCATACCAAACTCTTGTGTTTGGTCTCTGGGATATGGCCTTGGTGTCCCAGACCATGCTTTGCGTGCTGGGCACTCCTATTTTTTATTTTCCTAAAAGAAAGGAACTCAGGGATGTGCAGGAATGCCAGAGCAGAGCTTGTGTGCTGGGGTGCTGAAGGCACATCTTTGTCTTGTCAGCATGTGGGAATATCTGCGTGGAAACCTGTGCTTTTGGGGATGGGAACCATCCTGAGTGAAGGCAGAGCAGATGGGACATGCAGCCTGAACCAGCCTGTCTCGTTTATGCTTTATTAATTAGACATGTTATCAGAGTCATCTGTGTTTTCTTTCCTTTTCTCCTTTCCAAACCAGTTCTGCTGCTTCGCTGCCCGCAGAGCCTCTGATGAGGAGCCCAGTTTGAATCCCTGGGAGTTGCATGGCAGCACTTGTTCATTGTGCTGTGTGTTAGCACCGTAAAAACTTTGGGGAGAGGACTCAGAGGAGTTTTGTGAGCTCTGGGGAATCAGAATTTTGGGTGTTGATGGTGCTGTTGTGGTAGCACATCCTCCCACTGTGTACTGTCAGTGTTTGTAAGAATTTCCATGGGTTAATCACAGAACCACAGAATGGTTTGAGTTGGAAGGGACTTAAAAATCAACTTGTTCCAAACCCTGCCATGGACAGGGACACTTTCCACTCTCCCAGGGTGCTCCAAGCCCCATCCAGCCTGGTCTTGGACTCTTCCAGGGATCCAGGAGCAGTCACAGCTTCTCTGGGCAAGCTGTGCTGCTGCTTTCCTTGGATGCTTAAAAACTGACATGGATCAGGAAGGTGACTGGATAAACTGGTGGAAGGAAGGTATAAAGATCCCTGGGTAGAAACGGTCAGTGCTGAAGACTGGGAAATGTTCTGGGGAGGAAATGGTACAGACTGGTGTGGGTCTGACCTTGCTTCTTAGACTTGCTGCTGGTTGCTCTTGGAGGTATTATTGAATTAAGCAGATCTCAGATGGGGTCTGTTGTGCCTGATGGGACAGTGTCAGGCTGCCCTTGTGCACATTCAGTTTTAAGATTTTACTGAAAGGCAGAGAAGCCTTTTCCAATGCTGGGGTGGGAGCAAGGAGGAGGGATTTTCTCAGATACCCTTTGAACCTTTATCTCCCAGCAGGTTACCTTCTGAATCCTCAATGTCAGTGCCCTTTATCTGTATGTAAGGGTGAACTGGGTCATAAAAACCCTTTGAGTGAACCCCTTACAGTCTCAGGCTGCTCCAGTGGAGGTTCAGGTTGGTCATTAGGTGGAAATTCCTCATAGAAAAGGTGATAAAACATTGGACTGGACTGCCTAGGGGGGTGGTGGAGTCCCGTCCCTGGAGGTGCTTAAGGGAACACTGGAAGTGGCACTCAGTGCTCTGGTCTGGTTGACAGGGTGGTGATGGGTCACAGATTGGACTCAGTTATCTTGGAGGTCCTGTAGAGCCTGGGTGATTGTGTGTGTGCCCATCTCTGAGGTGGGAGATGGTGAAACAGGAGTTGGATTCAATGATCCCTGCCTGGGTCCCTTTGAGCTCAGGATATTCTGTGATTCTCTGAAACCCCATAAAGCCACCCTGAGTATCCTTTCTGACACCTGGCTCTTTTTTATGGCCACCATTTGGTGAGGTGAAGGGAAGACCTATGGATTTGCTTTGTCTGATGCCCTTCCAGGGAAAATTCCCACTCCCTGAAGGAGCAGCAGGATCATCCCTGCGCACACAGCAGGGAAATGACTTTTCACAATGGGCTGGCTTGGATACTGCCCAGATCCCTTCTCTTACAGCAGGACAAGATGATGACCATGTCCAGGCTCTTCCCTGGCACACACACTCAGAATATGTTATCCTTGAAGTCCTTTTCCCAGGCGTGGCATGCCTTTGTGCAGGCACAGCCTGTACCCTGCTAATAGGATGCTGGTGGCTTCTGTCAGCCACTTAATTGGGTCCCTGGGTGCTGGGATATTTCCTGCTGCTGCATCCTCTTCCCAGAGCTATTCCTCCAGCTTGGGAACCTCCCTGCTGATGAAGGTGTGATGCTGAGCTCTCTGCAGTGCCCGGAGGTTAAATCCCAAATAAAGCTTTGGGATTGCTCACAGCCCTGGGGTGGGGGATGCACACACTGAGAGGTTGCTGGAGGGATTTTAATTGTGTTGTGTTTATCGAGCTGGCTGTAAACACAGCAGGAGGTTGCTGCATCTCCAGAGCCTGGGAGCCAAAGGTGTATCGATCTCAGGGAGCTGTGGGACTCAGGTACACCCTGGTGGAGATCTCAGCTGGGTTATTTCCAGCTGAGGATGAAATTTCTCCGTGTCCTGCCCTTCCTCCTCAACTCTGTCAAGCTGTAACAATTTTATAACCCAACTTTGTCAGCGGATTCCTCCCCAAAGCAAGAAGCCCTGTTGCTAGGAGTGGGGTGGGGGGAAACCTCAGGAATACTCATGTTCAGCAGTCCAGCACTGCAGATAACATTGAGTCACTGCTGAAAGCCTCAAAGCAAAACAGATGTTCGGTTTCTAGTGACTGAGTAAGTATTAAAGGTACCAGATGAGCAAAGTTTTAACTGAGATACTTAATTTGTGGTTGGCAGCTGAGACAAAGCATGAGCAAACAAGGTGCAATGCAGGAATGGTCTCCCTCCTGTCTTACACATGCTGGTGTGTTTTCACAAAACTTTTTTTGTTCCATTTTTTTCCCCATTTTTAAAAAAAATCTTTCCGGCTTGACTCATTCTCTCTGTAGTTGTAACCTTTAGTTCTGGGTGGGAAGGCAATTATTTTGTGAGACATGAGACCAGTGGCAGGGTGAGTGGGCTCTTGTTGCTGCCTCTGTCATCTCCTTGTTTGACAAGTCACTTCTCCAGGAGTAGTTTGTGTCTCTGAAGTTGGGGATAATTACATGTGTTGTCAAAAATAAGGAAACTGGGCTTAATGGTGCATCTGCTCAGCCTGACTTTTGAATTCATGAATGAGTAGAAAACGTGGAATGTGGCTGTCATGCAGCTGCTAGCCTTCCAGCAAGAGACAATTTTTGATGATTATATTCTTTAAAAAAAAAAAAAATTAGGATGAGGACTGTGATCCCAGGATCCTGGGCTCGTTGGGCAGCCGGCACTGGGAGCTTCTGGAGCTGCTGCTGGTGGAGGTGTTGGGTTCTCTTTGCTTTGATCCCTGGTGAGGAACCTGCAGCACTGTCTGGCTGTGTGGAACAGAGGTGCTGAATCCCTCCTTGCCACCCACACCTGAGCAGGTGATAACACAAAAGGGAAGGAATTGTGTCCTGTCCCTCCTCGTCTTGTGGATTCCTCAATGAGTACCTCATGTAAAACACGTGAGAACCCTGAGAAAGAGGACCCTGATCAGAGCTTCCCTCCTTGGTAAGTCCATAAATCAGCTCCCTCTGTACTTTCTGGAGGAGTGACTCTCATTGTGGCTGCTCAGCACCACAGGAAGGACAAAATAGATTTCGGGTTGCTTTCCCTGGGGTGTGGGAAGTGGATTTGTATTGCTAAACCCACGTGGGAGCTGAAGCCAAGGCTCCATCCCACTAGTCCTGCAGGATTTAAGGTTTTTTGGCAAGTTCTAGATTATTTCTATTAAGAAAAAGGCTTTTTGGATCTCAGTTCTGAGGGTTGCCTCCCTTTGGAGGCTTTCTCAGGAGCCCATGTGCTGAGCACTTCATCTTCCACCCCACTTAAGGGAAGAGGGACAGACACCAAACCCTGCTGGCACCTTATTTCACTTAATTCTCCCATTTAATTGCTCCTACTTCGGCTTTTAAGAGAATCTCTGCCAAAATCAAGAAGCTAAAAATTAAAGTAATTATTGTGGTGATGGAAACAATCAAAGAGGCCACCAGGCTCCTGCTCTGTGTGCTGTGGAGGAAGGAGGAGGCTGGGATTGAGCTCATCTCCTGGGACACGCTGAGCTCCAAGAGTTAATTTTGTTCCTGACTTCTCTGTCCATGAGTAATCCATTTGTGCTGGGAGGAAATGGCAAGTTCTTGCAGTGAGGACAGGCTTCACTGCTGGAGAAAATGATGCCTATTTATCATATGATGCTCTCTGTGCCTTTTTTTATTTGTCCTTCATCTGAACTAAGCTCTTTGGTGATGAGCTTCTCTGTCTGACAGCAGATTTTGTAGAGGCTTGCACGAGTTTTTCTTTCCTGCATTTGCTGTTTCCCTGCAATTCCTCACCAGTTTGTGCTGGGAAGGAGCTGGACAGGAAAGGATCTGGGAGTCCTGCTGGACATCAAATAAAGTGCCCAAAAAGGACAGTGGTGGGCTGGGCTGTGGGAGACAAAACTCTTCCAGCAGGTCCAGGGAGGAGATCCTGCCCCTCTGCTCAGCACTGGGGAGGCCACACCTGGAGCACTGGGTCCAGGACAGGAGGGACATGGACAGACTGGGGACAGCCCAGGGAGGAGGGGGCTGGAGCATCTCTGCCTTGAGAAAGGGCTGGGAGAGCTGGGACTGCTCAGAAGGAGAAGAGAAGGTTCCAGGAAGGGATGGGAGAGCTGGGACTGCTCAGAAGGAGAAGAGAAGGTTCCAGGAAGGGCTGGGAGAGCTGGGACTGCTCAGAAGGAGAAGAGAAGGTTCCAGGAAGGGCTGGGAGAGCTGGGGCTGCTCAGAAGGAGAAGAGAAGGTTCCAGGAAGGGTTGGGAGAGCTGGGAATGCTCAGAATGAGAAGAGAAGGTTCCAGGGGCCTCATCCCTGTCCATCCACACCTGCAGGGAGGGTGCAGAGAGGACAGAGCCAGGCTCTGTCAGTGGTGGCCAGGGACAGGACAAGGGGCTGTGGGCACACAGTGACCACAGGAGGGTCCCTCTGAACAGCAGGGAACACTTTTTGGCTGTGAGGGTCACCAGGTGCTGACACAAATTGCCCAGGGATGTTGTGGAGTCTCCATCTTTGGGAATATTCAGCATTTATCTGTCCACAATCATGGGCAGCTGGCTCTGTGTGACCCTGCTGAGTTGGAGCAGACAATGTCCAGACATTTCTTCTCACCTCCACCACTGTGAGACACAGAGCTCAAGGTCCTCAGGAGATGCAGGGCTGGGCTGAGCCCTCTGCAGGGGTGTGACTTGTGCACAAATGCATTTGGCATCGAACAGCACTGTGTGATCACATCTCCTTTGCTGTAAGAATGTAAAATGGCTTAATAATTCTTCTCCTGCTGTTTTGGATTAATTTCTATCTTTATGCTATGTGTTTTTTAGGCTTGTTTCCTCCTTTCACCTTCCCAGCTGTCTCCTCAGAGCAAACTTCCGTGACTCTTATTGTTCTGCTTGTTTTTATTCTCCTTCTTGGGTAAATGTTTGGTGGGTTTTTTTAAGTGTGGTTTCCTAAATCTCTGCAAAACGCTTTTTTTAAAGTATTACTTGCAAAAGAAAGAGCAAGGAGCTTTAATTCAGGTGCATGCCTCCCTTTATCTGCTTTTCTTTTAGAAAGTGACTAAAGCCACTGATAAATAATGCTAATTTTTGCTGCCATCTGTGAATGCAGGACCAAGCTGTTTCAGAGCAGCATTTTTTAGTGCTCTGTGTGTTCAGGGAGGGAAGGAAAAAAGCTCTTTGCTTTAGCAGCAATAACCCATCTCCCACAAGTTGTAGTCTGTGCTCCCATCTACCACTAAAACCCAAAGCAAACAAAGATTCTTGCAGAGACAGGAAACCTTTTTGGGTGTAATTGCTGGGAGGTCTTTTTGCTTGCAGGATTTTTGGGTTCACCCAGAAAAGCAGCCGAGCAGGGCTGCGGTTCGCTGGGGTGGATTTCTGATGAGCTCTCACTGGGCTTTAATTGGACTTTTTTTGGCAGCTCTGGGAGTTTCAAACACCCTCTGCAAGAGTCTCCTGGCCATGCTGAGTGAAAATGTCCCAGGGAGGGAGGGAAGGAGGGAGGGAAGGGCTGGTGCAGTGATGGAGGCACAGCTGAGCTACGCCCTGATGACAGCCCTGCCTCCAGGCTCCTTTATTTTGGCCTGGAGCCTTAGTTTACATAATCCTGCCCTGATCCCTCATCTTCTGCATGGATCAACCTCAGAAGACCCTCCAGTCTGACCAGATCAAACTGGGAAGGAGGTCTCTCCCATCACCTGAGCCAAGAAGTGCTGGTGTTGGTGGAATCAGGTGGCTTTGGCTGGATCAGAAGACCTCACCAGTGCCAGGACTTGATTTTGGGGCTCTTTTGGAGGCTGGAAAAAAGAAATCAAACCTTGAACATGGTCTGGAGAGCTGTGGAACAGGTGTGGCTTTGGAGCCTGTGTATTGAATAGGTGCAACCCTGCATGGGAGAGGTCTCACCTGCACAGTCCAGGGGACTTTTTCTCGTGGTTTTATCTCTGGGTTGTGTGAGTTTCCCATACCAGAACTGGACTGTGATTTAGGACCAGTTTCCCATTCCCAAACAAGAACTGGACTGTGATTTAGGATCATTTTCCCAAACCAGAACTGGACTGTAATTTAGGACCAGTCTCCCAAACCAGAACTGCACTGTGATTTAGGATCAGTTTCCCATTCCCAAACCAGAATTGACTGTAATTTAGACCAGAATTGGGCTGTAATTTAGGATCAGTTTCCCAGACCAGAATTGGACTGGGATTTAGAATCAGTTTCTCCCAAACCAGAACTGGACTGTGATTTAGGACCATTCTCCTAAACCAGAACTGGACTGTGATTTAGGACCAGTTTCCCATTTCCAAACCAGAATTGGACTGTGATTTAGACCAGAACTGGACTGTGATTTAGACCAGAACTGGACTGTGATTTAGGTTCAGAAACCAGAACTGGACTGTTATGTAGGATCAGTTTCCCAAGCCAGAATTGGACTGTGATTTAGGATCAGTTTCTCCCAAACCAGAATTGGACTGTGATTTAGGATCAGTTTCCCAAACCAGAACTGGACTGTGATTTAGGATCAGTTTTCCAAACCAGAATTGGACTGTGATTTAGGATCAGTTTCTCCCAAACCAGAACTGGACTGTGATTTAGGATCAGTTTTCCAAACCAGAATTGGACTGTGATTTCGGATCAGGTCTTTAGGGAAGCTTGTCACAGTGATGTGTAATAGCATAATAAAACCCTAACTGCTTCACTTTAATGTGTCAAATGACTCATTTACAGTGTCAGCTGGGAGAGATGAGGCTCTATGAGATAAGTAAGACTTGCATGAGGAGGGAATATTGAGTAATGGACCCACAGCTATAATTGGAGGAGGAATAGATCTTCCATTTCACATCTGAGGAAGTGGTTTATCTGTGCCCAGTCTGTAAGTGGATGATTCTTCTCTCAACTTCCTCCACATATTCCCCACTTCCTCTGTGTAATATTCCTGTTATTTATAACTGCTGCTTTGGATCCCATGGGCAGATGCTGCCTGCATTTCTGTATTATATAGAAGTTGAGGTCCAACAGGTTGGTGGATAGTCTTGACCTTCTGGGGGCAAAGAATTGATATGGAAGCGGAGAAAACATTTATGTCCCTATAACTACCCCCTTTTTCTCTATATTTATATGTCTGACTATAGAGCAGCCCTGTCCATCTCTTACCATCCCACAGGAAGCCAGGGAAGTGGCAGACAGACATACAAATGATTATTATATTTGATCAGGCTTGGAAATGGGCTGGAGATAAAGCCCTTGGTGTTTACTGGACCATTAAACATTTATTATCATCTCTCCAGCGTGCTGGTGGTGCTGTAAATAACAGCTGTGACAAAAGACTGGGGTCAGCAGTGGCCTTTTGCACCAATATTTGTAAATGCAGAAGCAGGTCCTGTGATTTTAAAGAGCTTGGCTGAGGGGAGCATCTGCCCAATGCCATGGAGAAAAGGGGCAGATGAGCCAGCCAGAGCTCCTCTTTATCACAAGGAAATGCTGAAATCGTAGGAAGTGGGAGAATTTAAACAACACTGAAAAAAAGATTAGAGCCAGAGTTAGGAGTTAATTTATCCCTGCCCTTCCTAACAAAAATACTGAATGCACTTGGATCAGAACAGCTTTTGGATCTGGATTTAATTAGGTGGAAGGAGGGTTCAGGCCTCTCTCTCCCCAGCTCAGCCACGTTCCACGAGGCATTTCCATCATCAGATTTTTATTTCCCTTTCCCCCCTTCCCAGGATTTTGCAGGGAGAGGAGAAGTGTTGCTGCAGGGCTGGAACTTGGCTTATGGGGCCTGAGCTGCAGCACCTGGGTGGATGATGGGGCTTTTGAAAGGGGGAATATGAAGGGATTACTCTACTGCTGGGAGGCCACAGCCTGGTGATTCCTACTGCAGGCAATCCCTCTGAAGTCAATGAGATTGGAAAGCGTGTAAATCAGTATGGAATTCAGCGTTTTCCTGGAAAAGTGGGGGGGATATTTGTTTTACTTGCATATAAATTACTCCTAATAAGGCTCCACAGACACAAGTGATCCTTCTCATCACTCTGTTGCTCCTTCCAGTCCTAGAGTTGCTCCTGCTGCCCTCTCATTTTGAAATAATTTTGCCAGAAAAGCCTCCTGCGTGGGAATTCTGTGTGCTTGGGAAGCGTTGCTGGGAATGACTCAGGCGGGAGCGAGTCCTCGTGCGCTTGGGACCTGCGGTGTGAGCAGAGAAAGGAGACAGGCTTGTTTTCACACTCCCTCATTTTGTGTCTCTGCCGCGCTTCTGTTCCACCATTCAGATGCCATCAGGCTGAGGGATAATTAGAGGGAGCCTGTTTTGCTGCAGAGCCGGATTGGGAATCCACATGGCCGTGAGCAGGCTGGGTTATTTCTTGGGGAATGGAGTGGGTGTCCAGGGAGCACTGCTGCAGCACCAGGGAGAAGATGCTCTGCTGCTCCTTCCCTTTGCCTGCAGAATGGATCTCCTTTCTCCAACTTAAATAAATCCATAGAAACACAGAATGGTTTGGGTTGGAAGGGATCTTTAAGACGGTTTAGTTCCAAGTGGCAAGGAGACCTTCAGCTAAACCAGGTTGCTCCAATCCTCATCCAGCCTGGCCTTGGACACTTCCAGGGATGTTGCATGTGAGGATATTGGTTTTTCAGTGGTGCTCTCTAGCCTGGCAGTCTCCATCACCTTCACCAGAATGATTAAGGGACACCTGGAAGCTGCTGTTTGTGACAGTGTTCACAGGAGTCTTAGGATGAGGGGAGACGAGGATCTGACTCCATGTTTCAGAAGGCTTGATTTATTATTTTATTATATATATTACATTAAAACTATGCTACAAGAATAGAAGAAAGGATTTCATCAGAAGGCTAGTTAAGAATAGAAAAAGAATGGAATGATAACAAAAGCTTGTGTCTTGGATAGAAAGTCCGAGCCAGCTGGACTGTGATTGGCCGTTAATTAAAAACAACCACATGAGACCAATCACAGATGTACCTGTTGCATTCCACAGCAGCAGGTAACCATTGTTTACATTTTGTTCCTGAGGCCTCTCAGCTTCTCAGGAGAAAAAATCCTAAGGAAAGGATTTTTCATAAAATGTGTCCGTGACAGCTGTTGGAGCATCGGTTCTGCTGCTGCCTTTGCTGTGGGTGGGCGGTTTGGGTGCTTTCTGTGTGAGGCTTTAATGCCCTAATAAAGCATTAGAACAAAGAGCATCAGCTTTTCTCTTGCTCCATCCAGGAGGCCATTGAATTTTGCCAGATGTTCCCACGCTACAGGTGGTTTCAGCTGTTTTACACTCACCTTAAAAAATGCACCGTGCCTGTTTGTGCTTTGCACAGCATGTGGAAGATGTAACCAACTTGAAAATGAGATCTAAAACTGGAGGAGTCCTACAGAAAGTAACTGAGGAGCCAAATATGAATAACTGAGGAGAGAACCAAGTCCCATCAAGCTGGTTGCCAAGGGAATAATTCACTTGTCTCTCCCCCAGCCTGGTGGAATATTGTTTTCCTGTCTTGCCAACATACCCACGGCTCCAGAGGAGCCACTCTCACTCCTGTAGATGCTTTAACTGATACATTCCTAATTCCACCTTGGGGCTGTTTTCATGAGCAGAGAGCCTTTGAAGGCACCTTCCCCTGTTCCAGGCCTCCAGAGGGGTTTGTGCTGTCCACAGGTTTGTCCTCTCTTCCCACTGGTATTGGCTGGCCTGATGAGTACCTGGCTCCTGCCCATAAACTTTCGCTTTCCTCTCCAAAAATAAGGGCATTTTAAGGCAGCAATCTAGATTTGGATGTAAAGTCTTGCAGAAAATGAGATCATTCCAGCTTCAGGCCAAGTGGTGTGTGTTCTTTGGTGTCCTCTCTGCAAAACAGAACAATTTAAGACTCATTTTTTGTTGTTAATTAACTGCTGCTGTATTAACAGGCTGTGGGTTATTCCCTGAAATATGAGCTGTGGTCTTCAGTCTTCTCCTTGACCATCTCCCTGTCTTCTGCAAGCTGAGCTTGGAATACTTGGATAAACTTATTTTATATGAGGACTACAATAATGCCTGGGACAATCTCAGTCATAAAGAACAGAACCCAAGCATTTGGGGCAGAAAAAGGCTGTTTCACCTTGGCACATGCCACTCACTGGGTGTTCCTCTCTTCCAGGGTGCTTTGAGAATAATCATCAGCCTTAACAAGGATTGATTGTGTGCTCCTCATCCTCCTGGTTTGGTTTTAATCAGAAAAAGCTTTGGCTGTCACGTCAGGGAGGCGAAGAGGTGAATGAACGTCCCTTTCAAGGTACAGTAGAGGCATGGATGAGATGTTTGGGGTGTGGAGCTGGTGCTGGTGCAGCCTTTGGAGGTTCCAGGGGGTGCAGCTTCCTCATGGATTCACATCCCTCAATCCTACACGGAGAAATCTGCACTCCATTGTTCCCTTGTTCAATCCTAATAAGTGCAGTCTTCTTAGTGTTGGCTTTGTTTTGGTGCAAACTTGGATAAATCCAGTGTTTTGTCTCCATTTACCTTTAAAGAATCTTTCATTTTTGAAACTTTTGGGTTGTGTCATAAGTAGAGTTTGGGCGTCAATATTTGCACTATTTTGATGAAAATTTTTAATAAATTTCTTTTTGTTGTCTATACAAACCAGTATTACACTAAACTGAATTAGCATTAGACTGAAATATATTCTTACTTTGGTGCAGATGGGCACGAATTCTTGCATGAATGATTTATAAAGGAGGGGAAAAGAAAAAGCCCAGGTGTTCTTGAGGAAAGGAAAGCCATGGAGTAAAAAGAAAGGTTCCAGAGTAAGAAGTGTTACTCAGGACATTGGTGAATTAAAACCCAACATCCATCAGGGAGTTTGTGGGAAGTTTTTCTGGTCAAAGTTCTTCCCGTGGTCTAACCTGTGGAAAAGATTGAAGAATGCTTTTAAAAATTAAAAATAAAAACCCTACTGTAAGATTTCTTGTTGGGTGTTTGGAAGGACTCGTTCCAACCCAGGTGGATTCCGTGCTGGGATGGTGCTGCTGGAGTAGCAAAGGGAGATGTGCCTGTGAAACCTGGGGATTTGTATCAACAAGGTCTTTTCCTCAAGCATTTCTTGTTGCTGTGGCTTTCACAGGTTCACCCTGTCTGGAGAAGTAGTTTGTATTTGTGGTTTGATATTTCCTTAAAGCCTCCGCACAGTGTCCAACCAACAGTGCCTGCTTCACAAACTTAACCAATTTATGGTTTCCTATAAAAATTCTTTGAACTCATTGCAAATCTGATTTGATACCTCAGTGCCAAACTGAAGCCAATCCTAGCTTTTAGGGTTGACTAAATCCTTCCCTTGGAATCTGTGTGATATTTAGCAGTGAGTTTCACATCTATTTGTGTGTGTTCCTCTCTGTACTTCACTGAATTTCATGCTGTGTTTTGTTATCTGTATTTTTAAGTTGTTTTTTTTGAATTTTTTTCTTGCTCACTTTTTGATTTGGGGAAAACTCCTCTTGAGGTCAGCAGCTGAGTGAATCCCAGTAATTAGGGTTGTCCTGTGCAGGGCCAGGAGCTGGACTTGGATGATCCTTGTGGGTCCCTTCCAACTCAGGGTGTTCTATGAATGTAATGTACTGAGAAGTGGCCAACTGTCCTAGGAGAAAGACTTTGTCTTTGGTGCCTGCTTTCTCCATAGCTGATCCCAGAAAATGATTAAATTCAGTGAGACTGAAGTCTCAGAATTAATTAATATATGATGCTCAGCATAAACATTAATAGACTAAACTCCATTTATTTTTAAGTTTTTGGTAGTGTAAGAAAAGGCTTTTTTAGAGAAGCAAGAGCTTGGTTGTGCCTATCAGGGCTTCTGAGCTCTTTGGGGTTGGAATTCAGTGGCCAGCTGGAATCCTGGAGCTGCTGGGATTGGCAGGATGTTCCTGGAGCCACATGAAGAGCAGTGGCCATGGGTCACTGTGGCTACTGGTGTGTGACTGGCCAGGTGAAATGGTCTCAAAAAATTTGTGAGTTTGTGTGTTTGTGAGTAGTTTGTCTTGCATGATGAACCCCCATGTGGATGTGACTCTGTTGGCTGAAGTGAAATAGTCCTCAGCACCTTCCTTTTAAAATTTGGATTAAACAGAAGCTTCTTCAACAGAGTCCTTTTGGAATAAGACAGCAAAGTCCACCCTGAGGTCATGGGACATGTTCACCATCTTAGGTAGTGTGGGATTCTAAGGGGAATTCAGAGATGGAGTGTCAGATGTGTTCATCATATCCAGAGCCTCTTGACTCCTGTGGGCTACTGGAATGACATTTTGGGCTGAGTGTTTTTTCTCTCTCTAAAATGGGGGTTGTGAAGCAGCTGATGGGAGCTGGAAGGGCTTGTGCCCCCATTTCTGCTTGTGTTTCATTATCCATCACTTCCCGATTGGTGTCACAGGGCCAGAGCATTCAGATTTGGATTATGTGGGGGAAAAGTGATGCATGGAGCCTGTACAAAGCTGCCCACTCAGATTTCTGGGCTTTGTTTGCACGGGTCACATTCGCTTGTCACAAGTTGCTGTCTTCTTTTTGTCAGCTCTTTCAGCAGTGTGACACTTTTATTCCAGCTCGGGCAGAGCAGCAGTAGTGCTGGCAGAGCAGGGAGCCTGTGTTTGCAGAGCACAGGTGAGAAGACTTCTGAATTTAGATCTGAAATGTTGATTATATCCTAAATAGTTCTTTCTGTGCAATTGGAAACCTTGGGATCCCGGACTTCATTGTGCTCCCAGCTCTGGTGGCACCTCTGAGTAGAGATCATGGTGGTCTCAAAGCAAAATTGGTTCAAAGTGCATTACTGGAGGAGGGGAAGGAGTGTGGCAGGTAGGAACAGACCCCCTACCAGACAGGTGCTCTCTGTCCCAGAGGGTATGAGTGGGAACTGTAGAATATTTGGTTGGAAAGGTTCTTTAAAGGTCATCTCATTCCACCCCAGCCATGGGCAGGGACACCTTCCACCATCCCAGGGTGCTCCAAGCCCTGTCCAGCCTGGCCTTGGGCACTTCCAGGGATTCAGGGGCAGCCACAGCTTCTCTGGGCACCCTGTGCCAGGGCCTGCCCACCCTCATAGTCAAGAAATCCCTTCTAAAATCTGCTTTCACACATTTTCCATCATAATCATTTTCATGATCCCAGCAGGTTTACAGGAAGGGTAGGTGGGAAGCATTCCTGATGCCATGCAAAACCTGGAATGGCAATGTGGGCAGGATCATCTTCTCCAGGTCTTTAGACCACCAGCCCCGAATTAAGCTCACAGAAATAGTTTTGTTTGAGAAAATCAAGAGCATTGTTCAGAAATGCTGGGATTTCTCTGGAAATTCAGCTTTCAAAATGCGCAGAGAAGCCACCTCTGCTCCCGGCAGTGGGTCGGAAGCTGGGTTTTTTGGGATTGCTGCCAAGAAGCATTTCTTGGAAACCCTTCAGTGTGCAGTGTGAACAGCAGGACAGGAGGTCTGGGTTTGAACTCAGGATGATAAAACCAGGGAGGTTTTGGCAGGGCTGTGTTCAGATGCTTCGTTCTTGGCCTTTCTCCTTGGGGTGGACGGGCAAACTCCTGCCTGGGCTGGCTCAGAAACTTCCCTCTGACTTTGTTGCAAAGCTGAATTTTCCACTGACTAGGAAAGTTTTTCGGATTGAAACAGTTCTCTTAATTTTTTAGATGGATTTCTCCAACTCATTGACTACACCCAGTCTGTATTTTTGAATGAAACTAGTGCTGAACTTTCCCTGCAGGGGCAAGAATTTTCATAAAATCATGAAATGGCTTTGGATTGGAAGGGACCTTAGAGACCATCCGCTTCCAACACAGGCACATCCTCCACTAGACCAGGTTGCTCCAAATCCCATCCAGCCTGGGAATTCCCTGAAACCATCCCCTGATTTTGTGATTCTTTGAATCATGGATGAAGCTGTAGCCTGGAGTATCAATTACTCCTTGACCCAGGTCAAACTTTCCCCTTTTTTTCTGTTCCCCATTGCTCTCTCTGAATCCCTTCTTTCTATTTTTTTTTTAGGAAACTATAAAATTTATGTGGAGAAGGAAGGAAAATCTCTTTCTTACTGCAAGGGCCAGGTCAGCATCTTTTTTTTAAATCCCTGTGAGAGTAATTTGTCAGAAAACCTTGTGGGAAGCACAGAGCTTGAGCCTAGAGGAGCCAAGCTGAGCTTGAACACTCCCTTGATTGGAGCTCATATCGTCAGCAGGACCAGAAATCTTTTTATCAGTGACTTTACAGGATAAGAAAGAGAATTTCCCAAAGGATGGGCTTCTTCCCTAAGTTTCATTCTCCAAGGAGGCCCTGAGAAAAGCAGATCCACTGGGAAGTTGGTAGCTCCAGACAAGTAGGTGCATGCTCTGGTGTGCATTCTCACCTGTAGGTACACAGAGAGCTTTCCCAAATTGCCCAGAACCTGAGAAAATGGAGATAAAATCAGAAAGGCAATTGCAGTTAATTACACTTCAAGGCAACGGTGGTTGGAATCCTGTGGGATTTCTGAGGCCTCCCAGTGCAATTTCAGGTGCAGTGTGGGCAGGAAGGTTTGGTGTCTGTGGTTGGAGATGTCTCAGTTGTGACTCTCAGCTCTGTGCATGGCACAGATGTAACCACCAAAACACAGCTATTGTCCCATGGCAAATTCTTCACAGAAATTTCGAGTTTCAATTAAAAAAAAATTTAAAAAGCATTTTGTGCATGACTGTACTTTGTTGTTCTTTTTCCACCTACATACTTTCCCATTTCTTCCCATCCTCACCAAAACCTGGCCGGAATTTTGTGTTTTGAGCAATGGGAAAAAGCCACAAAATAAGACAGGTAATGTCTTCTTTTCTATTACGTGAGCTTGGAAAATTAAAGGAAGAGCCTAACTTGTAACTCCAGAAGAACCAAAGTCTTGAGGGATTCAGCAGTGGGAGTCACAAAATACATAAAGCTGTATGAGACAGTATTTCCTGCTGTGTCCTTATGTTCCTGAGGGAATTTGGGTCAAAAAATGTTCTGCTAACTCCAGAATTTTGCTTGACCGAACCTTTGGGTCTCCAAATGCATTGTAATCATGTCCTATCCACTCATTATTACCTGAATTTGCAGGTTTTGGGAGGTCCATGTGAGTATTTGTTCAGGCCTAGACTTCACCAAAAACACATGATGTTTTTAAAAAGAGAAAACAGACTTGTTTTTATTCCCTTAAGATGGCAAATCTTTCTTCAAAGAATCATGAATTAAACAAGACAGTGCCTCACAGCGGGTATTAAGGAAAAAATAATAATTTTTTTAAAGCCTTTGGAATGGTCTTTCCCTCTGGCATCTCCACTCAGGTTCTGCGATCAGTAATTCAAAGGAGGTTTTGTGGGGAGGAGAGATGCAGGAGTTGATATGACTTCCCCAAGGGTGAGAACTTTGAGAGCAGGGACCTGAGCATTAATCTCTTTAATTCCAGCTCAGCACTTCACTGTGAGATCATTACTTTGTGTGATTAATCCGTGCAATGCCTCCAAAGCCTCTAAAACCATAATGCTGCACATGTATTGAGGAATGCTGCTGCCAGTTGGAGTATTTAGGATCTATTGCCATCCCTGACACCTTTTTGCTTCAATTTTGAATGCAAGGAAGCATTCCCTGGCCTTGGTTGGTCTTACTCTGTTCTAATCATCAAGGCTGATGTTGTCTTCTTGGAGGAATTCTCTTTTCAATAGGGACAAAGAGTTCTCAGTGCAAAAATCAGCTGAAATCGTGTATTTGGTAAGTACAGGTTCAACTGCAGCCATGAGAGCATCATTCAGAGTTTTCTTGCAGTGATGAGTAACACGTTGTGTTCTTAAAACTCATTTCCTAAAGACAGGAGAGCAGTAACAGGACACAGTTTGTGTTTATAGGCCCCTCCGTCCCAAATAACCTTCAGAAACTCCAAGCATTTCCAGCTGCATTTGAGAATCCTCAAAATCCTCAAATCTTGCAAATTCTGTGAAAACTGAGTAGCAGTGGGAGGAGGGGCTGGGTGGAGAGACCTTGAGACTTCCCAGACTTGATGCAAATTCTGCAGTCTAAATTTACTTCTTAGGTAATCCATGTCTGATTTTTAGGATGTGTAGAAACCCAGGGCACACAGGGAATATTTCTCTGTCTGCTCTGGGATGCCCTGACCCCCAGGGGAGCACTGACTTTGACCCTCATTCATGGAGAAAGTTTCCCAGACTTCAAGATAGACTGGAATCCACAAAAGTGTGAAATAGATTATAGAGAGCAGTGCAGGTGTATCACTTGGTGAGAAATTTAGGTTTTGGGATTTTTAGTGTGTGGTGGATGGCAGCAAGATGGAGGGCACAGGGTGTTGTCCTGGGTTTCTTCTTCATGCTTCTTTTTCCTTCTTCTTTATGGGTTTGGGTGGCATTTTGTAATTGGGCAGAAAAGTCCTCATTGCAGCTCTGTGGGATCAGTTATTGGGTTAAAAGGGAAAATAATCTAGGTGTCAGTTCTTAATTAGAGAGTTCAGTCTTAAAAAACCTTGTAACAAAAAATTGTTGGCCATTTTGTGCCTTCTAATGAAAAACTGCCCAACTCACAGTAGTGAGACTGTTTTACTAATAAAAATAATAAACACCTGAGTCCAAACATGAACTACCCTCTCAAGTACCTTCAATCCAGACCAAAAAAACCAACAACTAAAACCCCCACAAGGATGTGACCAACTCCTCAAATGAGGTCATGGTATTACCAAAGCCTCGAGTGTGATGCTGGGCAGTCACTTCGCCCTTCCACTGCTTTAACCTCAATTTTCTGCAGGATGACTTCATCCCCCTTCTCTCAGAGGCACGTGCTGCCTCTTTCACATTAGCAGATTTACCAGCAGCACCTCACACATCTCAAAACTCTTTTTGAATCCCTCATTGGCACCCAGAGCCCCGGGAGTATCTGATGCGTCACGTTGCAAAGTGTGAAATTGAAGATTCAGCCCCGCTTTGATGCTTTGGCTCTGTGAGCAGCAGAACTAATGTGGCTCAGCATACTAATGAGGGAGGTATTTATTGTTCAGGGCCTGGCTGGTGGTGCTCAGCTTCACCCTTGGAAAATTCCTGGGAGGATGGTCTTCCTCTGGGGATGGACCTCGTGGAGCCCTTGGCAAACAACTGGCATGGCAGTGGCAGGGGAAAAAGCACAACTTTTAAGGAAATAGCTCCAAAATTATTGTAATTTATAAAATTATTTAAATTAAATTTTAATTTAAAAATTCTTATATATTTTTATTACAATATTGTATTAAAAGATCTTATTATAAAATATATTATTAAAATTATTAAAAATTATTCGTTTATAAAAGACCTTAAGGAAGGTAGGAGGAGGCATTGAAGTGGAAATTGTGGCTTTTCATGGAGAGAAAGTGAGGGTGAAACTAAGGAGAGGCCTAAGCCCACAGGTCACCACAAGGATAAAATTAAGATGCCAACAGCTTTCAGCATCACTGGGGACATCAAAAATGTTGGTTTCATTTTGGAGAAGCCCTTCTTGAGCACTGTCTGTTTGGGTCACTGACATCTGTTCATTTTGATTGCAAAGGAACCAAAAGGAGTGAAAGTGTTGCTTTTAACCTTGGTGGGCTTGGTGGAAAAGCACTTAAAACTAAAAAAGAACTTAGCACCAAAAGCTGGTGGTGGTGGTACCTGGAAATACTGACTGGAGAAGGCTTCATTGAGATAAATCCTCTTTATGAAGACAGAACTTCAAAATTCTGTATGTTTGTGAGGTGCCACATCCTTTGGGCTTTGCTGGGAGAGAGGAATCCTTTACACTCCTCAAATTTGTCATCAGGGCAGTTCAAGTTCTCTAGAAAGGGGTGGGGGGATTATTTGGGAGAATTTTGCTTGCAAGGATGGCTTCCACCAGGAGGGGAGAATGCCATGGACTGAGGGCTTGTGCACGAGGGTGTGGCGGGTTCTGGGAATTTTTGAGATTTTCCTGGAGGCTGGCCAGGTTGGAGACCCAAACCTCTGAATTATGTGTAATGTAACAGCTGAGTTAATGAAAAATCACAGAATCATTTGGGTTGGAAAAGATCTCCAAGGTTATTGAGTCCAACCTGTGACCCATTCCCACCTTGTCACCCAGACCAGTCATTCCCTGAACACCTCCAGGGATGGATCTCCACCACCTTGCTGGGCAGCCTCCTGAAATGCTTAACAACCTTTTCCATGAAGAAATTCCTTAAAATGAGATGCTCTCCTGAATATCTGTCCTCTTGACTCAGCTGGAGAGCCTCCAAAAGCCAAGATGATTTTGGTTTAGGTTCCCTTAGCCATGAAATGTGCATCAAAAATCACAAACACGCAAATCCTGCTTGATTTGGTTGTCTTCTCCACATCCAGCTTTTATATCCCTGGGGTGAAAAGAAAAGAAAAATTAAATTCCACCCCAAAAAAATTAAATCCCACCAAAAATTTTATTTATTTATTTATTATAGAATTAATTATTTTTATATATATTTAATATATATTTATATTTATATATATTTAATATTTATTTATTTATTTATTTATTTATTTATTTATTTATTTATTTATTATAAAATTAATTATTATCTTCTCCACATCTAGTTTTCATATCCCTGGGGTGAAAAAAAAAGAAAAATTTAATTCCACAAAAACAAATTTAATTCCACCAAAAAAATTAAATTCCACCAAAAAAAATTAAATTCTGAACCACACAGTCCAGAACTCAAAGCAGCACCTTGACATGGTGTTGCTTGGGGAACCCAAAGAGTTTTAGGAACCTGATTGGAAATTCCAACAGCAAACCAGGACTGTTGGCAACCAATTTCCAGCTTGAAATCCTCCAGGAGCACAATGCACTACATTTATAGCAGCTTTCCCAGGTCAGGAAACAAGCCCAGCACTGCTGTATTCCTGTGTGTGATATTTCTGACACACAATGTTATCTTGGGGATTGTTACGTCGGCTTTTATGTGGCGTGGGGAGGGTGGGGCAGAGGTTAATTGGTCATGTTAATGGTTTTCATGTTCCTAATTTAGGCTCTCAGTGCTGTCCTTGGGTTTGGAGGGAGTTACAGGAATTATTCATTCTATTGTGGTGCTGTCACATCTGTGGTGTGGGGAGATGGCTTCAGCTACAGCCCAGAGCACTGAAAAAGCTCATTCTATGAAGTTTTGGGGTTTTCTCCTGCTTATATCATTTTGGGAAGTCTTGAGAATCCTAATGGATGGACTTAGTGTGAAACCAGACCTGTCTGGACAGAGCTACACCCAGCTGAGGGACTGGAACTACTCACTGTGTATTTATTTATTTATTCAAACCCATCTCAGGCAAAAAGTCTTTAATTCTCCCAAAACGTGTCTCTTTGGACATGTGTTCTGGAAATGCAGTGGAAACTAGTGCAGAGTTCATGGCTTTGTGGTTACATGGCTTTTTTCCTTCATAGAATTACAGAATTATAGAATTGTTTGGGTTGGAAAATGTCTCTAAGATCACTGAAGCCCTTAGCCCAGCACTGCCAAGGCCACCACTAACCCATGTCCCCAAGTGCCACATCCACTTGGCTTTTAAATCCCTCCAAAAGTGGTGAATCCATCACTGCCCTGGGCAGCTCTGCCAGGGCTGGATGACCCTTTCCATGGAGAAATTTTCCTTCATATCCAATTTAAAACCTCCCCTGGTGCAACTTGAGGTCATTTCCTCTTGTCCTCAAAATAAAAAAGTCCCAGAAATTAAAACCCCAAACCACTGCAACACCCAAACCCTCAACTTGTTTTGTTTAGTGACCATTCCTAAAATAGTTCTGTTCACCAAAGCTATGGAAATAGGCACTTAATGCATTGGTTGAGGGATACAGCTCAATGAAAAATGAAAAAAAATTGGCTTTTTTTTTTTTTATTCTTCAGTGTCTGGTGAAAGCAGAAAAATCAGTGAGGAAGATAAAATTTTGGGATCTTCAGCTTCCTAATGGCTCAAAATGCATCTTTTTGCATGAATTTAAAGTTTAAAAGTATTCCAGGCCAGGTTGGACAGGGCTTGGAGCACCCTGGCATAGTGGAAGTGTCCCTGCCTGTGGCAGGGGTGGGACCAGATGATCTTGAAGGTCCCTTCCAACCCAAACCACTCTGTGATTCACAAAAGATATTAAATACCTGTCTCTTCTTCTAGAAGCTGAAATGTCACAGCCATCCTGGGGTGGCTACAGAAGAAACACACACAACCATTCTGCCAGGGATCAAACTTCCTCTTTATTTATGATGTGCTCCTCTCACACATAAAAAGCTTATTTGCTAAAGACCATTTGCTTTTCTCCTGCCAGACCAACAAGGCTGTGCTCAGGAAGCACCAGAGGGATGGCTTCATTTTATAAAAATAAAAAAGAAAACACTTCAGAGAGAGCTCTTGGTGTTGTGCTTCCTCTATTCAGGACTCCAAGTCTTTCACAAAACTGAGCAGAATCCCATGGGGCCACAGCCATCCCAGGGTGGTGGATTGAATGACTTAAGTATCTTTTTCTGGTCTGATTTGTGAGTGTAGCTTTAATTTATTGCCTCCTCTGTGAACCACAGATATGTTTGTTATTTGCAATTACATGGTAAAAAAAAGAAAAAAGAAAAGAAAAGAGCTTTATTTGGATTTTTAAGTCATTCTTGTTCTTTGCAGTGGCATTTGTTGCAGTGAAATCCTTTTATGAGGCTTGTGGGGAGAGCTGGGTTGAAATAGTTTCTCAGAGGGACACGTGACAGTCTCAAGGAAGGGATAGGTTGGATATTGGGAAAATTCCTTCATGGAAAGGGTGGTCCAGCCCTGGGGATCTAAAAGCCCTGTGGATGTGGCACTGCTGGGGGAACAGAGGACTCAGTGACCTTAGAAGGCTTTTCCAGCCTTAATGGTTCTCTGGTTCTAAGCATAAAAATGAAGTTTTTATCCCTTTGTGGGGCCAGAGTAGTGTGGCATTCACCCAAGTCAATTTTACACATGGAATATTTGGAATATTCTTATTTTTACTGTAGAAACCCCCCTACCTGAAATTTAAACATCCACAGGAGCTGAGCTTCAGTTTCTCTTTCAAAAAATTGTGCCCATGACAGGCACCTCATGGTCTGATGTTTATGGTCACCATATTCACACACCTTGAGTCAGGAACCTCTTCCTTGTTACTTTACACAACTTTAAAATGTTCATGCTGAAATTTCTCATGAGTGTAATAGTTTCTCTGTTTTGCTTGGCTGAATCTGAAAATTTTGCATTTTTAGAGCAGGGAGAAACTTGTGATCCAGATCCAGGGATTAGTGATAAAATATTCGGGGGAAAAAATTAGCTTTCATGTTGGTTTCAAATCCATCAATCCCTTAAAAAAGCAGAAAGAGGAGATGCCCAGAGAAGCTGTGGCTGCTCCTGGATCCCTGGAAGTGTCCAAGGAGAGGTTGGACAGGGCTTGGAGCAACCTGGGATGGTGGAAGGTGTCCCTGCCCATGGCAGGGGGTGGAACTGGATGAGCTTTAAGGTCCTTCCCACCCAAAAAATTCTGGGATTCTTGTAGGATTCTGTTCCATAGGACACAGCTACCAACCACACTGTTCAGCAGTGCTGGTTTTGGGAGGCTCTGCTGTCTGGATTCCAGTCTGTTGTGAAAAGCCATCTCATCCACAATGTGCTGGAGTTGTAGACCCAGTGCATGGAGCAACCAGGCGTGAAAAAAAAAATTAGATTGCTCATAAATATTTTACTGTATTTTTAAAAACGTTGCCCAGTAATTGCTTTCCTATCATTACCTTCTGCCTGCATGAAAATAACATATGCCAGCATGAACCCCAGTGGCAATGGGGAAGGATTGAGTGGGAGAAAATGAGGTTATCTCTTGATCAGTATTTTATCAGCTCAATAATAATATTTTGATTAGGAGAAGTAGTGCACTGTCCCTCAAAGAGGCACAGGCTTCTTGTGATTTCTGTGGTACCAGAGTTGTTTGAGGAGGGTTGAATCCCACATGGCTTAAAAACACCAAACCACTAAGACCAAAGGATCATCTTTTACCAACTCTGTCATCTGCTTTAAATCCTTCCCATTTCTCCAGCCTGAGTGCCTGGAAGGAAACTGGAGCTCTTTCCTAGGTGGTGTTGCTGCCTCTGCCCTGCTCTGGACGTGTAGGAGAGGAGAACTGGTGAGCAGGGACACATCAAAGGGCCTGGAGTTAAGGGATTTTCAGCACCCAGGGTCAGGGTGGTCTCAGGGCTGCTGCTCTTTCCATTTGTCCTGGCCTTGGGCATGAGGTGGCTCCAGTTACACAATCACAGAATGGCTTGGATGGGAAAGAACCTTAAAAACCATCCAGTTCCAACCCCCTGTTCCTGTGCAGGGACACCTTCCACTATCCCAGGGTGCTCCAAGCCCTGTCCAACCTGGCCTTGGGCACTTCCAGGGATCCAGGGGCAGCCACAGCTTCTCTGGGCACCCTGTGCCAGGGCCTCACCACCCTCACAGGGAACAATTCCTTCCCAATATCCCATCCATCCCTTCCCTCTGGCAGTGGGAGCCATTCCCTGTGTCCTGTCCCTCCATCCCTTGTCCCCAGTCCCTCTCCAGCTCTCCTGGAGCCCCTTCAGGCCCTGCAAGGGGCTCTGAGCGCTCCCTGGAGCCTTTTCCAGGTGAGCACCCCCAGCTCTCCCAGCCTCGCTCTAGAACAGAGGAGCTCCAGCCCTTGGAGCATCTCCATGGCCTTCTCTGGACCTGCTTTTACAGATCTGTGCCTTTCCTCTGCTGGGGAGCTCAGAAAATGCCATTGATCAATTCCTTGGCACAACCCTGCAGTTCTTGGCTTTGGGATCTGGCTGGAATTACTGAGCTCAGCCCAGGCTCCCTTTCCTCACACTGCTGGCCAATGAGGAGTAACCCAACTGCATCCCAGGAGTTCTGCAGCTGCAGAAGGTGCTCAGTGAGAGCTGCAGGGTGCTTTGTACCTCCCTGCCCTTCCCTGAGCACACTCCCCACACTCCCTGCCTGCTGTAGATCGCTCCCTTCTGGTGTTGAGAGCTTCTCTCCATCCCATGGCTCAGGAGGCAGCAGTTCCTGATGGATGCAGCACAGCAGATCATGGCACTGTGCCTCACCAGTGACCTCAGCAAAGCCCCTCTCCCTGCTCCTGCTGCTTAAAATCCAGGATAAAAGGCAGTACCTCATAAAAAGGAAGGTCTGAAGGTGATGCTTGCACGTAGCTCTCTTTGTTGTTGGTGTCTGTACTCCCAACATCCTTCTCATCCTCAGAAATCTAAAGGCTCTGTGACATTCAGCAAAGGACTGCTGTGCACAGGGCTTGTGGCAGTTAATCACCAGGCTACATCCAAAGAAAAAAGAGAAACCCTTTGCTCATAAAAGGGGCACAAAAGGGATCAAGTTTTTTGCATAAATCAAGAAATCTTTGCAGCAGCACGATGTCATTGCTGGGAAAATTCATGGGGACTTCAAAGATAAAGGGGAACAGGAGTGCTGAGCACCATAGGGTTGTATTTTAAAAACCACACAGTTCATCTCTTTTTTTGGATGTTAGAGAAAATTGTGTGGGCAGAAGTAGTGGCAGAGTCTCTGCACTTGTATCAGGGAAGCTGCTGATGGGTTTCGCCAAATATTTTCATGGTGAATTGAGATTGTGGAGGAGATAAATCATAATGCCTGGAGGTTCCTTGTGAAGGGTGGCAAACTGGATTTCTGGGCTTTGAAGGTGCAGCTGTGGGGGAGTTACCAGAAAGACAAAGAAATAAATGCAGGATTACTGCTGGGATGTTTGCTGATAGTAAATATACCCATGAGATGTGCAACAGAAAAACCATGAGTGCCAGTGCTGGGTACGCTGCAAATATCCACAAACTGGTTTTAAAAAAATCCCCAAATTTTCAGTGTTTAAAATGAATTCTGCAGGGAGAAGAGGTGGAGATGCCAAAACTGGGAGGAGCTTTGATAGGCAGCGTTGAAAATCCATTTCCTGAGTGGGAGGCTGGAAGGATGGATCCCGTAGGTTGGGAGCTCTGCCTTTCCTATTGCCCCCCTCATTCCCTTTTTTTGCTGGGCCATATTTATTATTTCACACAGGTTCTAATTCCTCATTGGTGCACGGCGGGGGGGGGGTGTGGGAGGGGGAAGGAAATGATGCTTTCTTTGCAGGACTTTGGGAAGAGCTGCAGAGTAAAAGTTTGGCTCTAAGAGCTCGGTAGAACTGCCACGCTTCCGAGTGAATTCCTGCAGGTGAAGTAACCTGAAACCTGGCATTTGGGGTGTGGCAGAGGAAGATTGCAACCTGTCCAGTTTTGCCTTGTAACGTAACAAACCGTGGAAAAGAGCCTGACTGGGTGTTTTTAACACTTTTTTTGGTCTTTTAGGCTTGTAATGGCTCGGTGGTTTTGGGGCGCTCCCCAGCCGAAGGTGGCTGGGTTTTGTTTGCCTCCCTGTTTCCCTTCACACAGTCACACTCAGGCAGGAAATGGGTTTCTTGTCCAGCCTGCCTGGTTTTCTCGACAGCAAAAGCTGCCTGGGTCCTGCTGGGAAGCTCTCCAGCTCTGCTCACCCCCGTGCTTCTCTGTGCAATTCCTCCAGCCCAAACTCAGCCTCACCTGGCTCTGCACAATCTTGCAGATTTTCTACCTTTTACCTCAAAAAACAACAACAAAAAAAAAACACCCAAGCAGCTTTGCCTGTTCCTTTTTATGTCATTGTACAAAATGCAGCTGTCACACCCACTGGCTTCCTTTTAGGTTTTACCCAGCTCTGGGCTCTGGGTGCTTTGAATAAAGGGATTTATGCCTGGACATGGCAGTGGCAGGCTTTTCTCTTGGCATGACCAGACTCTCAATGTGACATTCAGAGCTGTAAAACACTCCCTGACAATAGCTTGTGTTGTTCAAAGAGCAGCATAAATAATCGAGGGGGGGGTTTTTTGGGTTTTTTTTTTTTGGTGAGAAGAATAACATCTCTCCAGGCTGGCTGGGGAGGCGAAGGGCAGACACTGTTGGAATGTGGAGGGGAAACTCAGGAAGGGGTGATATGGAAAAGGGGGACTTGAGGTTGTTTTCTAGAAGGTTTTTAACATCATGGCGTTGGGCTGTCTCTCAAACAAGGTGTTGGAACGCCTCTGTAAAAAGGAACAAACTCTGTTCCTTTTTACACAGGTTTTTATACAGAATAAAATAATTCCATGATCCAAGTTGCTGTGTGTTTGCAGGGACCTTGTGGCTCTGCACAACTCCTGACAGGAGGGGACAGCCAGGGGAAATCAGGCTCTGCTCCCAGGGAACAGGGACAGGAGGAGAGGGAACGGCCTCAGGCTGGGCCAGGGGAGTTTTAAATTGGATATTTTTGCATGGAAGGGGTTGTCCAGCCCTGGCACAGCTGCCCAGGACAGTGTTGGAGTCCCCATCCCTAGAGGGATTTAAAAGCCATGTGGATGTGGCACTTGGGGACATGGTCAGTGGTGGCCTTGGCACTGCTGGGGGAATGGTTGGACTCAGTGGTCTTGGAGGGCTTTTCCAACTTTTTATTCTGTGATTATGCCCAGAGCTTTATCCATCTTGAAAACCTCCAGGGATGGAAATTGCCCAAGCTCTGGGCATCCAGCTTGGCTGATCTCATGGTAGAAAAGCTTCTCCCTGCACCTTGAACATCCCAATTCATCTTCTGTCCATCACCTCCTGTGACAGCCGGGCTCTCCCTTCTCCCCAATGCCCTTGGAGATGCTGGAAAGCTCCTCAAAATCCCCTTCCTCACCTGGTGCTGGTAGCTAAATATGCCCAAAGAGAAAAAAGAGACAAATATTTGTGTTTGTGCACCTACCACATACCTCAAATTAAAAATAGAAAAAGAAAATTTTTGAAGAATTTACCAAAAATAATTGCAAATTGCATTAGCAATTCAGTGACATTTCTTCCTATTTCATTAGCCCATGTATCTGGTGACTTGCCTCTTCTGAAACTTTCCTAGAAAACTAATTCTTTTTTTATTTTGCTTCAGTCTTTACATTCCCTGCTGTCAGTACCTAAGAGGTGATGTGATCCCAGCATTATTTTGTCAATTAGGCATCTTTTTGGTGCTGTGACCTGAATACAGGGCAGAGCAACTGCTGATTTAATCCTCTTCAATACGATTTTTATCTTTTTTCTTACAATTCTTTTTTTTAAAATCAAGAATTTCACCACCAAACCAGCTTGTCTTTTGTTGATTTCTCCAGTACTGTGAAAATAAAACACTGAATAAATGTATTTTGTATGATGAACATGCAGAGGGAAAAGCTTACACAACCTCATCTATTAAAATTTTATATTTATAAAAAATCTGATTTAAATATGCTTATTTTATTTTTTAAAATGCTCTTAAAATGAGCTTAAACTGGGGGAAAAAAATCCCCCATGCAGTAGTTGTGGCCATGCCCAGAGTCTGCCCAGCACGTGCCGTGGGTATGAATGAGCACTGACAGTTTTGTCTCGGGGCTGGATTAGGCACAGTTGCTACTGGAAACTGCACAGCCTGGCTCAGGGAGGCTGTTCCTCTCCAAAACAGAGTCCCTGCCCATGGCAGGGGGTTGGAATTGGAGGATCTTTGAGGTCCCTTCTGACCCAGATTGTTCTGTGATGCTGTGAAAGCAGCACCGAGGTTGGGGAACTCACTGGACTGTGAGGACGTGCCCCATCCAGCATCACTAAATGTCACTTACTGGGTTTTGACCTCCAGCAGCATCAGGGGAGGTTTTTCCTTCTGGGATTTGTTTTTCTTACCTTCATTTCTTTAAAAAAAGAAGAAGAAAAGAATTTTTCAGGACTCAAACCCCACAAAATCTGGGTTTTTGCACAGTTTGGGTTTGAGCCCTGCTGCTTGCAGGGGCGGTTGTCAGTCCCAGAGCAGCAACAAGGGCTTGGTTTTGAGATGTAAAACAAAAGCTTTTGTGCAGCTGCGCTGGTGTGTGCTGCTTTTCTGCTGTCAGGAGGGAAGCTGAGCCCTGTGCTCAGCCCTTTGCTCCCCTGGCCTTCCTGTGAGCCCATTGAGCTGCCCCTGTCAATCAGCAGTGCTTTCAGAATGAGCGTGTGGGACAAAGCTCCAAAAAGTGTCTGTGTCAGCTCAGGGGTGCTGCCTGCTCTGCTGGCTTTGGGGCTGTGCAGAGCTGCCCACCTGCAGTCACTTCTGCACCCTCATTTTTCCTGTTGGAGGAGTTGTGCTCAATAATCCTCCTGGGTCCCTTCCAGCTCAGGACATTCTGTGGTTCTAATCTGGGATCTCTGATCTGCAGCAGAGCTCAGTAATTTTTTTTTTATCCTAGATCCCATTCATTCTTTCTAGACTCAGTCTAATAAAGCCAACTTTGAAGTGCAGAAGGGACAGGGTGCTGTGGCATCCCCTCCAGAATCCCTGGGAATTCCATGTATTGTCTGTGCACAGGGAACTGGCATTTTAGTACTCAAAGGGACTTAAAGAGGGAGAGTGATTTTTTATACAGGACAAAGGGGGGGTGGTTTTAAAATAAAAGAGGAGAGATTTAGATTTGATTTTACATGGAAATTCTCTATTATGAGGCCCTGAGAAGCTGTCCCTGGATCCCTGGGAGTGTCCAAGGTCAAGCTGGATGAAGCTTGGAGCAACCTGGGATGGTGGAAGGTGTCCCTGCCCATGGCAGGGCATTGGAAGGAGATGATCTTTCCATCCCAAAGCACTCCATGATTCTCTAACACCTTTTGCTGCAGGGAGATCTCCCCTCCCTGTGCTGAGCTGCCCTTTGCAGGCTGAGAAAAGCACAGTCAGGTTTTATTTCACCCTGGCAGCATATTTTAAAAGCAGGCTGGCAGAGCAGTGGACCTGAGAACAGAAAAGATGTCAAAGCTGTGGTGATTATTGGGAGTGCTAGAGCAGCATGGGGAATGCAAGGATGCAGAAATAATAAGAATTTTATTGGGTTGGGTTGTTTGGATCATAAAAACAACTTCCTTTTAGGGTTTTTTTCAGATATTTGCTCATATTTTTTGTCATTGACTGCTGTGCTTGAGTGAAACCCCCCCTGCCCTTGCCTTGGGAGGTGCTGCTGCTGTCAGTAACTCTCAAGGCAGCTTTGCCACCAGGACCAGCCTGTCCTCCCCTCTGCTGCCAGAGAAATCCTCAGCCCTGGCAGAGCAATGGCCTCCAGTTTATACTTATATACCTGGAATTCTCCCTGGAGCTGTGTTGTGCAACAGGGAGCGTGATTCCACATGTGTTTTATGTAAGCCAGAGAGGATTTTGGGTGTTGTGTTGGAGAATCAAAGCCCTGTTTGGGGGAACCTGCAGTCTGACTATCCAGTTGGACAAGCTCAACTTTCCCTGTAATTTAAATAGACTCTGCCAGAATGTTAATTGTGCCAGGCTCCAGAATTACCTTTTAACTCCTTAGGAGCATGTAGGGTTTCCAAGCCACCCTCACTCTACTGTTTAAATGGAAAACAGCTTTGGATGTCTGTGTCCATCACCCACTTATTGCCCTGGAATGCTTTTATGGCTGCAGTGTGTCATTTGGGATAATCCAGGACATTTCTGACAGCTCAGGAAGGTCCTTTCCTCCCCAGCTGCCTCCCCACTGTGTGGAAGTGGGGATCTCCCTCAGAGCACAGTTTTTCCATTTATTCATCCCAGAAATTCCTCCTCTTTGAGGCTGACTATTTGATACCCATAATGTCTTGGCACTTCAATTCTGTTTACTTGTTCTCAGTTTATGGCATTTTCCTAACTAAATTCAGCCAGAACAAACAACATCCAGAGAGAGAAAATCCAGTTTATGCGGAATATCAACAGCACTGGAGGAACAGCTGCTCAGATCAGGGGCAAACTCAGTCAAAAAATCATTATCTTGTTTATTAGAAGGCAAAAAAGAGCTTCAGGTGTCAGAGATAGAGAAAGGATCATCTCCAGTTTGGTTTGTTGTGGTATTGTGGGAACACAGGTGCACTTAGCCCCAGCTGGAGCTGTGGCAAAACCTGTCCCCTGGAAATGCTGGAAGCTTTGCTGTTGGTTTACATGGATGCAGAGTGCAACCCTGCCTGCTCACAGATTGTTATTATTTTACCACCTGTAAAAGTTTCTGCAGCAAAACCTTCCTTTGAATAGAGGAGGTTTAGGATAGCAAACAAAACAGGCATAAATTAGGGCAAAACCATTTAGGTTTGTTCTTGCTGCAGGGCAATAGTGGGAAAAGAAAAAGAGAATTAACCTCCATTTTCCCAAGATTCTGCCTTACCTGGAACATTTACTGTCCCTAAGAGGTGGCAGATGGATTTCTTTGTTTTTCTTCAGGCTTGTGAAGCATCCAGGATTTTTGGAGGAGCAGCTCAAGAGTTAGATTTAGATGTCTCCTTGTTGCCTGGCATATTCCAGCTGCTGCTCCTGTGTCACACACAGGATCTTCTGATGCCATCCTGGACTCTGTCTTTAAGGTTCCTGGGATGGTCTTTAAGGTTCCTTCCAACCCAAACCATTCTGTGATTCTGGGTTGTTGGGGGTCTGAGTACTTGGCACCTTCACTGTTAATTATTTTTTAAAGTTTAGGTAATTAATCATCTCAGACAAGTCCTGGTAGCTAAGGCAGGACAGAATATCTGTGTGGGAAGGAAGAGTCCTGGATGGACATTTGGCTTTCACTTGAGGGAAGGACCTGAGTGAATTTGAACCAAAAGTGTGTGGGTTTAAATTTAATAAAAAAAAAAAAAACCAAACCAAAAACTGTTCCTTTTTAAAGCAACATTTTGTATTTTAAACAAAGAATACAGAGCTATGGGCAGACTTCCAAAAAAGCAAAAAATTTATAGTTGGAGTAGGGTCTTTAGTGGTGAAACAAAACTGAAACCCCCAAAGGGAACCAAGAGCTGTGGTGGCCTGAAGGCTGCAGGAGATCACCGTGATGGATTAAAGGGAAGCTCCACAGCTGCACACAACACCTGCCACCACTGCTCTGTCACAGCTTTTCCATCCTTGAGGAGGTCTCATCCATGACTTCTAGCTCCACTTTCCACCTCCAGGATGTCCAAAGGTTACAGAATTCCCGTGGTAGGATTCCCAGTGCAGAGTTGGAATGATCCCAGTGCTGGTGTGATGAGTCCTGCAGGTTTAGTGCTGCTGTCCCCTGTATTCCCCCAAAAAAACCATCGAAACCTCTGGTAGGAAATAAATCAACTCCTGGTTCTTTTGCTGGTTTTGGAAACCTGGGTGGAGTAGACCAGCTCCTCCAGGGCTGCACCTCCAGAAATTTGCCCTGTAGCCCCTTTGTGTTGTAACACCACCCTTAATGCTTCCAGACCTGATGCATATGAGGGTTTGTGCCCCAATTCTCCTGATCCTTATGTCTGCAGAGTCCCCACGGACTTCAGTGGTGATTGTGGGGCAGGGGGATTGTCAAAACTCTGAATTTCCTCCAGCCTAAAAGCTACAACAGAGCCAACATGATTGTTTGGTGCAAAGATGTCAAAACTCTGAATTTCCTCCAGACTAAAAGCTACAACAGAACCAACATGATTCTTTGGTGCAAAGAGAGGAGCCTGGTCCTGCAGAGTGTCCATCCCTTCCCTCTTTGGAGTTACCACAGGGACACCCCTCTCATGTGAGGAGGGAGTTGTGTCCAGGTTCAGGTTGGATATTGGGAAAATTTCTTCATGGAAAGGGGTGTCCAGCCCTGGCACTGGTGGAGTCCCCATCCCTGGAGGGATTTAAAAGCCATGGGGATGTGGCACGTGGGGACATGGATCAGTGGTGGCCTTGGCAGTGCTGGGAGAATGGTTGAACTTTATATTCTTAGAGGTCTTTTCCAACCTAAATAATTCTATGATTCTATAAAATTGAGTGCATTTATTCACAAACTTCAGTTTGACAATGAATTTAGAGCCTGATGGTCAGGTCTGGAGGTGCAGCTCTTTCTTGAACACACTGAAGTGGAGCAGTGACAGCGGCAGAAGTGAAACCCATTTTCATTTGGTCTCTGCTGCTCTGGTTTGGTTTTTTGGGGCTTTTTTTTTTTGCTCATGTTTAGGTTTGTTAAAAGCCTTACTCTGCACTATCATCATCTGAGGGTTTTTTTGAGGTTCAGCTGGAGCAGGATGGGGCTGAGGTGCAGAACCTTTCTCTGCACTATCATCATCTGCTGAGGGTTTGGTTGAGGTTCAGCTGGAGCAGGATGGGGCTGAGGTGCACAGGGTGTGTGGGTGTGTCACAGGGTGTCCTGATCAGCACTGATAACAGATCTGGAGATGCAGACACCTGGCCCTCAGAAAGGAGCCACCAAAAAGGGTTCTGAGGACCCCAGGTGTCAGTGGCAGGCAGAAAGGAGCTGTTAATTTTTGAGCTGCTGTAATTTTGATCTTGTGTCCCGAAGGAGAGAGGCACAATATCCAGGTTACAACAATGTTATATTTAAATTCATAGCTCAGAAATCCATCTGTGGGAGGAATGAAGAATATCCTGTTGCTGTCCAGTGCTATAACTTGCTGGAGCTTGATCCTTGGGTTGCTTCCTGAGTGGTCACTCCCTGTCCTCATCCCTATCCCTGTCCCAACTCCTTCACACACAAAAATCCCAGCCAAAACCACCACTTGACTCCTGCATTATGTGGATCTGTCTTAAAACCAGATCCTGCTTGCTTTCAAGTGGATAAATCTCTGCCTGGGGCTTGGCAGGTGTGGGCTGGGATCTGCTGGAATGATGGGCAGGAAAACCCAACTGAAACCTCTCCCAGCAGGAACAAGGATGTTTCCATCACAGTGATTTGCACTGGTGAGCAGAGCAGGGAGGGATGTGGGTTGGGGACAACCCATGTGTCCCTTGGTCAGACAGGAAAATTCTTGAATTTGACATTTGGCAACCAAAAAGCATGATGGGATATGGGATTTATTTCCTTAAACTTTTAGGGAAGCACAAATCATAAAATCCTGGAATGGTTTGGGTTGGAAGGACCTTGAAGACCATATTATCCCAACACCCTGCCATGGTCAGGGACACCTTCCACCACCCCAGGCTGCTCCAAGCCCTGTCCAGCCTGGCCTTGGACACTTCCCAGAGATCCAGGGGCAGCCACAGCTTCTCTGGGCACCCTGTTCCACTCCATTTATTCACTCCCAAAATGCACAGGACACAGCACAGCCTCTTGCAAACTCTTGGGGTGTGTCCCACCTGCTCTGTTCATGAAGTGGGTCACATTAAGACACCTTCCCAAAAATGAAACCAGGCCTGATCCATCAGCAGAAGTTGCCCTTGAAGCATATTGTGAGGTTCTGCCCCCAGTGCACTGCTCAAAACCTCGTGTCCATTCCCCCTTCCCGGCTGCTCCCAGCAAACCCAGGCTGTGCAGAGGACAACTGGTGGTGCAAGTGGGTTTTTTCCCCCCTTCATACTTTTGTTTATTCATTAAGGAAGTCAAAAGAGGAAGAGGAATAGAAAGGTTGCAAATGTTTTGCTTAGAAATGAGACCTCAGTGACTGGGCTGCACGTTGCCCTGTGTGGGATACGTTGGGCAGCTCTGGTGTCCCCAGTGAGAGCTCAGGAAGACCAAGGTGCCCTCCCAAGGTGTGCTCAGGTAGGGTCACAGCTTGTTTGTGTGTCTGCTTACATCCATATGGCCCAGGGTTCTTATGGAAACAGGCTGGGGGAGCTGAGGTTGGTCAGCCCAGAGAAGTGAGGGCTCAGGGGAGATCTTCCAGCACCTTCCAGTGCCTAAAGAGGCTCCAGGAGAGCTGGAGAGGGATTTTGGGCAAGGGCCTGGAGTGACAGCAAAGGGGGAATGATCTTTGCACTGGCAGAGAGTAGGTTTAGACTGGGTATTGGGGAAAAGTACTTTACTCTGAGAGTGCTGAGGCCCTGGCAAAGAGTGCCCAGAGAAGCTGTGGAGCAACCTGGATCCCTGGAAGTGTCCAAAGCCAGGTAGGGCAGGGCTTGGAACAAACTGGGATAATGAAAGGTCTCCCTGCCCATGGCAAGGGGTGGAACTGGATGAGCTTTAAGGTCCCTTCCAACCCAAACCATTCTGTGATTCTGTATGCCAGTGTTTGACTGTCAAATCATTAATGAAAGCCTCTCACTTGGAGTTGTGCATCCACTGGCATCCCAGAGTCTGGCTCTTAAAGCCAGTGTCCACCTCTGCATCCCAGGATTTCTTCTCCCAGCTGCATCACTTTCATTTGTAAAGGATGCCTCTTCTCAAACAGCTTCACCCTGTCTCTTTTGCACATTCCAATCTAAAAACCAGCAAGGTGTAAATTTTACAGGCACCAGGAGATCTTGGGGTGCTCCTGCTCTGGGATCAGGCATCAGCCCTGCATGCCATGCACTGTAGCTCAGAAAATGCCAGGGAATGCTTGCTCTGTGCACACAGAGAGGGCAGGGAAAGGAAGGCAGAGAGCTTTGCCAAGGGAAATGGTCCTGTTACACACACAGAGTGTTTTCTTTGGGTGTTTGTTTCCCAGCCCTTGCCCGGGATGCAGAGCTGCCTTTGGGAGACTCAGCCCGCCGGGTTTATCTCGGGGTGTGGCTTTGCTGCAGGCTCTTATCAGGTGTGTCCTGGTGAGGAAAGCCATTCAAACAAAAGCCTTTCACCTCCATTCGTGCACAGTTCCTGAGCTTTGCCAGGGGCTGGTGTCTGCACCGGGGTGGGATTGGTTCACAGTTAATGTGTCTGCAAGAAAACTGATGGGTTTTTTGGTCTTTATTACTTTTTTTTTTGGAGATGGAAATCATAGGGTGGATTGGTACAGATGAATGATGTTAGAAACACCAGTGAGGCTATATAGAAGGACCAGGACCAAAATTAATTAGAATTATAGAATATTAGAACCATTAAGGTTGGAAAAGACTTTTAAGATCACCTCTGGAAGGAGTTGCCATGGTTTAGAAGCATAGCAAAGCTTTTCCTCCTGGAAACTGCTGGCTTGTTCAGCTGTCAGGAGAGAGCTGGATGCTTTCCTTGCTCTCAGCTGCTCCTTTAGCTCTGACAGGCTGTTTGCTGAGATGAAAGGAGAGACATCAACAGGCAAAGCTGTGAGAGCTGCAGCGTTTGTTGCTGTCACACCTGCGTGGTGGCACTGCCAGCACGGCAAACAGGCAGGTAGAGTAAATAAAGCTGGATTTTTTAAAATTTTTTTTTTTAAGTTCTTTTTCTACAAGAAGGGAGATAACAACTGGATGCTGTCCCATTTTCAGCCTAGGAATTGTTTGCCAGACTTGAATTACAGGAATTGCTGTGGTGAGGCAGAGCAGCTCCGTGAGCTGGGAGCTGGCAGGGGCTGGGGGAGCCCTGGGCCCCGCGTTGTGCTCCCGTCAGGAACGATTAAAGGAGCTGTTTGTGATGGAAACAAAACCAAATTGGGCTGATGCTTTAAGGGGAAATAAAACAGGGAAGAATAACTTTATTGAGCTTGTTTATTAAATCTTGCTGTGTCCCCTTCTGAGCAGCAGAAACTGTTGGAGCTGCTGGTGCAGCCAGCTCGTGTTTTGTTTTTCCCTTTTTTTGAACTTGATTTGGTGTGGAGAGGCTTTGCACAAAACCTTTTCATATCCCTTTTGGCTTAGTTGCAATCCTAAACTGATCTGCTGGTGACAGACTAAAACTAATTATCACCAAAGAGTGCAGAGAAGAGGCTTTTAAGCTCTTGTTTTGATAAGATGGTGGGTGTTCAGAGAGGCTTGGGAATTACTGGGTGTCAGGATGCTGATGTTGGCCCATGCCAGTATCCATATTCCACCACAGGGAGGGAGAGATGAGTTTGCTTTCACTGCTAAACTACTTAGAGAAGGTTCTGCTTAAAGATGGAGGGGGGGAAAGCCACCATCCAGCTGCTCATGCTCAAGGGGAGCAGCAGAAGAGCAGAAGGAAGCTGGCTACAGATTTTTTCCCTTTGTATCTCACTAATTCCTTTGTCCCTGCAGCTGAAACAGCTCAGTTCTGCTCCCTGCTCCAGCTGGTTATGGAGCATCTCCCAGTTCCCATGTGCCCCTGTTCTTTTAGTGTTTCATTCTTCCACCTTTATTGAAGATCATCCAGGGACACCTTCCACTATCCCAGGCTGCTCCAAGCCCTGTCCAACCTGGCCTTGGACACTTCCAAGGATGGGGCAGCCTCAACTTCTCTGAGCAACTTGTTCCAGGTTTCCTCTGGGCTGGTTTGGTGTTTCATACCCTTACTCTCTGAGCAGTGATGAATTTTTGGTGCTGTACAGAATTTTTGGTGCTGTACATTTGTGTTTGCTCTCACCTGTGGCACAGTGAGAGTTACCAGATGGTTTGCTCAAAGTTGATTTTTAACACTTCTAGTAGTAGTAGCTTAGTGCTTGCTGCTCTTCTGCTATGTGTTTTTTAGCCAGGCAAAGTGCCAGCACGTCTGTCAGAGGAAAAACTCCTGGCTGGATCCTGGAGAATAAACCAACCTTGAATTCCCTCTGCAGGGAGAGACCTCAATTCCCACAGGGAGGATTTTTCACCATAATGGTCCCATTTGGTAAATTAGTGACCAATTTTAGAAGGAAAACTGGATGACTTTGGGAGCATCCCCTGGTGTCCATAAGGAGGAGGGAGTTGTGGTGCAGCACCAGCCCCTGGAGCTGGAGCTGAGCAGCAGCAGCAGCAGCAGCAGAGCCATTCTGTGGACAGGGACACCAACCTCAGCCCTGCAGGATACCTGTGGGATAGCTAAAGAAATCCATGTTTTGGTAAAAGCCCCTGAAGGGGTCTTAATAAAAATCCCTTCATAGTTACCTACTCCAGGCAGACCTACCTGTGTATGGTGATTAAATGACTTAACCAAGGCTCTGCTGTGATTTTTGGGGTGTCCTGTGCAGGACAAGGAGTTGGCCTCAATGATCTTTTTGGCTCCCCCCCAGCTCTGAATATTCTGCAATTCCAGAAGGAAAAGCAGTCATGTTGCAGTTTATTTGTTCCTCCCTTATCCTTGCTCATTCAATTACAAAGATTTAGGATTTTGGTTTTTTTTTTTTTTTTAGGACAGGGATCAACAGGTTACTTTTATGATACCTCCCTGATCCCAGCAACCATTCCTACCTCTGTTGCAATTCAGGTGAAGTTGGAAGAGGTACAGTGGAGTGGCTCTGTTTTTATGTTTTTCTTCACATAAATTTGATACAAAGTGCAAGAGATTTTGGCCTCCTGCTCTTTATTTGCTTTACACACACCTCAGGGGGTTGTTTTTCCAGCAGCCTCTCTCTGCAGCCACCTATAACCCCACCTGTTTCGTGCATCAGTTTAGGGGGAGTTTGGGATGTGATATTTAGGAACCAGAGAACAGAAACCAGCATTCCAGAGGAAGCAGATCCCACCAGCTCCCCTCACCCCTTCTCCTCTTGTTTTGGGTTGCTGTGGGGCTGTGCCTGCCCCAGCAGGATCCCAGGGGAGCTCCAGCCTTTTCAGAGGCAGCAGCTCCCTCACAGAGCTGTCCCAGAGGACTGTGGCAGATTGCAAACACTCTCAGCACAATCATAGCAGCCCAATTAGCATAATGATGCTGCCTAATTTATGCACAAATTGCCCTAATTTATGTGTGTCAATACATATGATTAAACCAAGCACAGGTGGAACAGGGTTTGGTCTCGCCCAGCCAATGAAGCACAAAGCTTCCCAATCCCAAAAATGTGTGAAAAATCCAAAATTCCTTCTTTCTATTACTAAAATATGGAGCTTTGTGTTGTTTTGCTCTGGCAGCATGAATGGGGTGCAGGGCAGGGCTAAACTCATGGCAGGAGGTAAGAGAATAAAGGATTCCTGGGCTGAGATTTGCATGGATTAAAGGCAGCTTTAATTTGCCTTGATACACTTGGGTTTCAGGTGGATTAACAGGCAGTGGGATTTGGGGCTGTCTAGCCAACAAATAATACCTGCCTTCCTGTTATTTTAATTATTTTAATAAGGGATGGAGGACTCTGGAACTGTGGGCCACCTTTGCCAACCCCTGATCTTGAGCATTTTTGTGTGTTGTAACCATTTTTGTATTTTATACCATTAATATTCCCAAATAACAAAACTGCTGTCGTCATCTGAATTCCCAGAGCATTTTCTCAGCAGGGTTCTTCCAAAAAACCCCTCTCAGACTGTAACCTTGTATTCCTCATTTTAATAAAAGAAATAGGTGATTTTGTTTCCATAGAATCACAAACTGGTTTGGGTTGGAAGGGATCTTAAAGATCATCTTGTTCCTATTGATCTGTCATGGTCTCCATCACCTGTGAAATTCTGTGATTTTCCTGCACTTAGCACCATCCAAAGCTGTGCTTGGAATCTGTCGGCCTTATGAATGAAGGAATAAATTGACCATGAAAATATTGACAGCACATTTGCTTATGCCAACTTCCTGACTGGATCCCATAAAATTTACCTCTTTGTTTAAATGCACGGAGCTAACCAATACTCCCATCCTAAATCTGAAACACTCTACCAGCTACTGGGAAGAAAATTAACTCCATCCCAAAAATTAACTCTCTCCCAGCCAAAACCAGGACAGGTTGGTCACAGCACCATGCCTATCTGAGTTGGGGAAGTTTTTGGGCAGCTCTCTCAGGCACAGGGTGGGATCCTTGGGGTGTTCTGCACAGGGTTAGGAGTTGGACTCAGTGATTTTGATGGATCCCTTCCAGCTCAGGATATTCCATGATTCTAACCAGCCTGGAAGACACATGACCTTGAGTTCAATGGTCTTTTTCATAACTGGAATCTCTTTCTGAATCAACTTTTGATTGTCAGAAATACCTGGGTCAGGTCAGTGTTGAATTTCCCAGTGCTGCCAGGATTAGAAAACTGAATTTTTGTGGTAGAGAATGAAAGTTCCTTCCTGTATCTGGCATGTCTTCCTTGCCATTGGTGTGCTGTAACAGCAGGTTAAATTGTTTTCATCCAAATACATACAAATGGTATAGAAATAATAATTCTGAATTATTATGGTATTCCTGAAGTCAGTGGGTTGCAGGGATGGCTTTCCACACTCTGATGCCACCAGATCCTCCAGATGCAGATTTTGGGAGGATTATCTGGCAAGAGGATTTCACTGCTGCCACATCATGGCCCACTGGGGTCGGGAGAAGGCAGAGGAGTGGAAAGGATTGTGTGGGGCTGCAGGAGCCAAATGTGGGACACAGCTCTGTGCCACACTTGCTCCTTGGCAGTCACACTTCCTCTCTGCACAGAAGCTGGTTTCTGAGGGCAGTGAGTAATTTCTAAGAACAGATGTGGATATAAGACACTCCTGGGAGTGTACAACATGAGATGTGTTTACTCTCCTACTCAAGTGCCTCGCTGTGCTCTGTACCTGTCACAAGGAGTGAGGGCTGTGGCTCACTGCAAGTCACACATCCCAAATTCCCCTCTGCTCCTGCCACTGATCCCTTTTTACAGCCCTCTGAAGGCACAGCCAGCTCACACACGTGCCATTGGCATTTATGAGCTCTCTTGTGTTCCTTTCCAGCCTTTGCATTTGCTGGTTTTTGTGTACACTCCTCTTGCAGGAGGTGCTGTCCTTGTCTTGCAAAGAGCTTTGGGAAAATTCAGCTTCATTGCTGATTCCCTTTGAACTCTGAGAGCAGCAACAGGGGAGCTGGAGAAGAGGAGGCTTTGGGGAGACCTTCCAGCACCTAGAGAGGATAAAACAGAGCTGGAGAGGGACTTTGGACAAGAGCATGGAGTGATGGGATATGGGGAAATGAGCTTAAGCTGTAGAAGAGTAGATTTAGATGGGATATTAGGAAGAAATCCTTGGTTTGAGGGTGATGAGCCCTGGCACAGGTTACCCAGAGAGATTGTGGACTTCCCATCCCTGGAAATGTCCAAAGCCAGATTGGACGGGTTTGGAGCAACCTGGAGTAGTGGTAGAAGATCACTGGACTTGATCATGTCCAGAGGTCCTTTCTGACCCAAACCATCCCATAATTCAGTGATTCTCTTTCATTTAGCACCATCCAAAGCTGTGTTTGGAATCTGGCAGCCTTGTGAATGAAGGAATTAAATTTGCCATGAAAATATTGACAGCACATTTGCTTATGCCAACTTCCTGACTGGGTCCCATAAAATGGACTGCTTTGTTGAAATGCATGGAGCTAACCAAAGGATGGCAGGGCTTCACCCCCTCTGCACAGGAAGGAGAGGACAGCCTGAAGGCTGGACTGAATTCTTACAGCCCTCAGACCCCTCTAGCCCAGGACAGCAGCTCTGGGAGGTGTTGGGAAACACTGGATCATAAGGAAGAAAATGCAAGTGGGATGTGGGAATACCAACGAGTCTGGCACATCTGGGGTCACTCATTTAGAGCAGATGCCTCGGCTGTTCTCCAGTTCCCTAAAAAAGAAGTATCAGGAAAATAAGCCAGCTCTCCTCCTCCCTGGCAGATCCGATGTCTTTTAATCTGCTCTGTCTCACAGCTTCTCTTACAATGGAAGTTGCTGGTGGTCTGCTCGGGTTAAGCAGCAATTCTGGCAGACTTCAGAGCAGACATGATTTCCAGGTCTCGTTGCTTTGAAGCTCCCAGTTCTATCACATTCACGTAGAACTAAATCAGATTTTTTTTCTTCTCAGTGGAGGCAGAAAATCAGCCCTGTGAGCCCATCTGATTGCAGTGCTGAGGCTTGTCTAATTGAACAAGTGCTTGAGTCAACACTTGAGCAGGATGGGAAACAATGAGGAGATCACCCAGGGATTATGTCTGAGCTCCACAGCTCCTGGCACTGACAGAGCAGATGGCTGGGTCACATCCTGCCCAAGGCTGGCCAGGAAAGATGTCGATAGGAAAAAAAAATAAATTAATTTGGTTTAAATGTACTCAACTCAAAATCTACAAGTGCCTCAGGTCTCTAATTCTGTGCTTTAGAGCAGCAGCTTTGAAGATGGGATTAGTTGAGGGTTGGCTCTGCAGAATCCTGCAAGGAGCCCTGCTGCTGCTGCCTCAAAGCTGATGTGGGTAAAAAATATTTTGGGAAGGGGAACTGAGATGCAGGGAGTGGAAACAACTTGGCTGTTCCTGTAAAAGTGGGGAACAGCCAGGAGCAGTGTGGACATGGCAGGTGAGCTGTGAGCCCCATGGTGTGTCTGTGCTGATGGAGCCAGGAACCCAAACCTGAGCTGGTGGGGAGGGAGGTGGTTTGTGCAAGTGTGAGGACATCACAAACATCCCTGCAGGTCTCCAGCCTGTTTCTTATAGGATCACACTTGATCCTACAGCCAGAGTCTGTATCCAGAGAGGTTTGGGCTGGTGGCTGTCCCATGGGTATGTGGCCACCAGAAGTCCTAGTGACCTCCATGTGGCTTTCTGTCCCCTTCCCTTGGGTTGGGAGGAAATGAACACACAGAACTGCTTTTCCCAATGCCCAAACTACTTCTCTCTGGGGAAATACACCCTCAGAAGAGCCCTCACTACAATAGCAATTATCTATTTCCTCTAGCTCTGGACCCTCCTACACTTTATTTGCTTTTTCCCAAACAGCAGTGCATCTATCAGGCCAAGCTGGGAATATCAGAGTCCCTTCATCTGTAACTGCTGCTGCTCTGTAATTCCCTCCTGCCACCTCTTCCCAAGAGCACTTTTAACCCTGGAAACTCCCAATTTTGCTTTCTGTACTTAGAAATTACTTTCATTTTTTTAGTGTGTCCATAGCTTGAGCAATAATAAAAAACTGCATTTTGCATCCGGTAAAATGGAGTGGAATTGCCTTGCTGGCAGCAGTAAAAATGTTGTTGCCCTAAGATATTGCTGTATTTGCCTTCTTTGGTTCTAAAAGCTTTTTTTTTGTTTGTTTGTTTCCAGGGGGCAGCACTGGAAGAACCTTTATGGGCTCCTAATGAAGTGCAGGTGGACGATTGACTGATGATAATTAAGGTAGGAAGAGGTGCTGTTAATTTTGGCATCTTCTCATTTGTCCTGTCCTTGCAATAAAATGGTGCTGGCCAGTGGCCATTGGTCTATTTTGGGGTTCAGTACACAACCATGGCTCTATGGCCAACTTGTGCTAAAGTGTCCCTTTAAACACAGATGGAAGGGAAATCTTATTTAAGAACTACCTGGGAACGTAACTAAGTGGAAAAAATCTGACTTCCTCCCCCAAAGGATAATAAGGTCTCTGTTGGTGCAGAGTTGGAAGGGACATGACTCTTATTTGAGAGCACTCAGCACAGGGATTTTTTTGTTCTGCTGAAACCCAGTGGTTGGGTTGGAATTCAGGTTCTAACTTGCAATCTCAGAAAAAAAAAGAAGAGAACTTGAACTAAAGATATATTTTATTCGTTTATTTTCATCATCTTGAGCGTCTGTGGAAAGCTGGTCTATCTCCAAATGTGGCAAGAGAGCGCTCAGTTCTTGATGGATGAAACAGAGGAAAATCCCTGATTTAAAAGCAGTAAACTGTTGTACAAACTTGGAGAAGAAAATACAAACGTGAGCAGAGTTAAATGGATTTATAAGTAGTTTTTGTGCTGCTTTTACACCTGAATTCTTGCCTTGCTGGGTTGTTTCTGCCGTGGTGGTTGTGCTTGGAGGCATCATCAGGAGGGTGAGATGGTCACTGCTGGTCTCTGCCTCCTCTTCCTGAAGCAAAGAGGGTCACCACAGAGACTCCCAAATATCTACTGGAACAGAGGCTTTGCTTCCTCTCACAATTTGGGTTTTTACTTCTGATTAGTGGGTTCAGTTCATGGCTGCTAGGTTTTTGGTGTCAGCAGAGAGCTGTTGGAAGGAGAGGGGGAAATTCAAGCTGCAACAAGAGCAAATTCTTTGAAGGAGGCTTTACCATTCTCCAGCCTATTCCTGCTTTTTGTTTGGCTTGTGATAAGATGCACTGCTGTGGAATTTGCTTGGAGCAGGGATTTGCATGAATTATTGTTCCTTGCAACGTGCACATGTGTGCAAACCCTCTCTCCCTGTGCTCCATGGTACCCCAGCACCCCTTTGGAGGAGGATTTGTGTGCCGGGGTGCAGTGATCAGCAAAAGCCAAGTGCTTGGGGGAAGGAAGGCTGCAGTGATAAAAACAAAGTGCTGAAATAAGGGGAAAACTCTTCCAGGGCTGTGCAGCAGCGTTGGGATTTGTGTGTTTATTCTGTGGGCTGACTTCTCATCCCAGCACGATTTTGTAAAAGCAACATCCTCCTGTTAAGAAAAACTCAGCGGTGCTTGGCCTCTTGCAGAGTTCACTTTTTATTTAGGAGGTGTAATAGCATCAGTCTCAGCTGCTGATTGATGTAGTGTGGCCCAAAATTATGTACAAGATGGGAGTAAACAGTCATTGGGGATGGTGTCTTGATTCTGCACTTGGAGCTTTTCATTTGAAAGGTTTCCCCCTTCTCCTAAAGAGATCTTTCTGTAAATCACTAATTAAGCAAATGAGCTACAGTGACATCAGTCTAACTCCAAAAAGAGCTGGTGTTTTGGAGAAACCTTCAAGCTGCAGACTCCAATTATCCAATATTTAAAATTATGGTGTCTTACAGGAATAAAAAGAGCAAGGAAAGAATTACTGGAATTTTGGGTGACTTCAGGTTTCACATACTAAATCAAGTTTTTTTAATGTAATTCTGAATTCTACATTGATGCTAAATCTGGTGTCCTCACTAAATTTGACTAAATCTGATGGCATTAAAAAATTTGCTTGCAATTCTCTTAGTTCCTTTTTGTAGAGAGTAGAAAAGGTTAAGGCAAATACCTTATTGGGATGTTCATCTACCATACTTTGTGTAATGTATTTATTTTCTGAAAAATTGACTTTGATGAGGAAAACGGGGGGAAATTCTGCCCCCAGAGCATCAGGGGCAGGTGTGAGTGGATGTTCATTTACAATACTTCGTGCAATATATTTATTTTCTGAAAAATTGACTTTGATGGGGAAAACTGGGGGGAACTTCTGCCCCCAGAGCATCAGGGGCAGGTGTGAGCAATGGTGGAGCATCAGTGGATCCGTGGTCCCACCATTTGTGAGGTCCTGGGTTGGGAAGAGCACCAGTATGTCCTGAAAGCAATCAGAGCAAGGTGCTCAGTGTGATGGAGATGTGGCACTGTGTGGAGCTGTATCTGAGTGTGCAAAACTCTGCCAGAGCTGCTCAAAAGGGCAGAAACCATCAGGATGTGGAGGGGACCCTCCCTTGACACCAGTGCCATGTTTTTAAGAGGGGGAGCGCTAAAACCACAGATCTTATTTCAACAAAACCCATCCAAAGCCATCCACAACCTCTGCACCATCCATATCCTCCTCCAGCTGTGTTGCCAGCAGTTTTTGAGGAGGTGGGAGCCACGCTGGGGTGCCCTGGATTTGCAGAAGAGCTCGACACGTGTGGTTTCTTCCACCAGTTCCCCGAGCTGTTGTTTTTCGGTGCTAGCCACAATAACTGAAATGTCTTTCCTGAGAGATAAGTCAGTAATTGTGGTTGGCTCCTTCCTCTGGTGTTTGTTCTCTCAGTAACTTGAAAGTTCGTTTATCACCGTGGTGCTGCTGGTGCTCCCCTCCAGGAGTAACCTCCAGCACGGTCCCACAGCTTCTCCCTCAAGGATTGCTCCTCAAAAAAGTGCCACAGCTTCATCTTCTCCTCAGGCACGTGCAATTGTGACCAAACTTCGTGAGATGACAGGAGGTGGTGGGTCAGGACTCATCCCAGCCCTGCACTGCTTCATCCTGGTGGATTCTGCTCGGATTGGCCAAAGTGGTTTTTCCCCCACTTGGATTTGCAGTTTTGGTCAAAGCCACCACCAGCTGCAGTGCTTGTGAACCCTTTAAAGATTGCTGTCACATTTTGAGACTTGCTGATGTGCAGGCTGATCCTTGGAGCACGTTTTGGAAATACAGAGTTTGCCCAGAGACCAGAAATCACAAGTGATTGGTGCTCCTAAATCCCACTGGCACTTCTCCCCACTTCTTTCCTGTGAGACTTCAAACTTCTACATGAAATTTGATCCTGCTGAGGTGAGCTGACCTGGCCTAAAAAACACCCTGGGATTTACAGAGACTGCAAACCCTCATTCCCAGCACACACCTCAAGCACTGGGTGGTTGGAGCTGAGCGTGGAATGGGGACAGGAAGGAGAAAACTCCTGCAGAAACCACTCCAGGCAGCGTGTCAGGACCTGCAGCCCCTACCTGGAGCTGCTGGGTATAAATAAACACATCCACCCTCCTTATTTCTGACAACTGCCTCCCTGAGGAGGGATTTATTTTTTTTTCCCCAGTAGCTTGTTCTGCAAGCAGGTTTCCTCTTGCAGGTGATTAGGAAAACCTCATTTTTATGTTAATGAGGCATAACTATCAGCGCACAGACATCAACTGCTCTCACATCCTTCTGAGACTGCGATTTTTATTGAAATTCAGTCCTGAAAAACCAAAACCAGCAACTGATGTACCTGTTGCCTGAACAGATGGGAAACTGCACCAAAGGGGTGGTTGTCTTATAAAAACGTTGCCAGGGTGTAGCAACCACAGGTTCAGCTTTCAGGAGGGTTGCAGCTGCAGTCAGTTTAGGTTTTTAGTTGTGTTTGCTTGCTAAGTTTGAGGGCTTCCTCAACAACTTGTCTCCACTGAGATCAAGTCATGCTAATTTAGTTAATTGCAGCTAAGCCCAGCTGCTGCTGACACTGGTGGGCCTGCACCTATAGGAGCAAATCTTTTTCATGTTCATGTCTCCAGACAGATCCCTGCTTTGATTGTGTTTGGTCCAGTGGGTGGGTTGAGTTGATTCACATTTTCAGTAAAATAGATCCTTCATTTTGGGCAGATTGGCTGCACCATCCATCAAAGGGCTGAAGGTTGGATGGAATTTGGAGCAACCTGGTTTAGTAGAAAATGTCTCTGTCCATGGCAGCAGCATGGAACTAAATTGTCTTTAAGATCCCTTCCAAGAGAAAAGAAGAGGGAATTCGGTCAGATGTGCTTTGGGTTTGTTGGTAAAACACAAGTGCAGCTGCTTTGGTGACATTTTACCACAGTACTGGAGGTGGAGGGGCCAGAGGAGAACATCTGGTCCCAGCTGATACAAACCAAAATCCATGAAATTCTGGAATTACACCCAATTGAATTGCACTGTGTTGCCCCAACACCACAAGGAGGTTTCAGGAACACGTTTGCCCAGCCAGACACAGCAGTGAGATCAGCCAGGTCACTGCTAGCACCATTAACTTCTCCTGCCTCCTTCTCCAGAACTCAGTTCTCTGATATTATTTAAGGATTTTTGTAATCCAAATCCTTGAGGTTCCTTGCTGAAATCTAAAACAAATATATCCATCTTATCAGGCCTTTCCAAGAGCAAAGCATGGAAATCCCCTGGCAGCCTGGCACCGTCACCGGTGTTTTCCTCTCTCTGCACCAGCAAATTTCCTTTAACACTGCTGTACAAATCTGCCCTGGATTACGCAATGATGAAGAAGAAAGAATGAAAAATTACACAGGAATTTGGCAAGGGGCATGTGGACCCCTCACAGCTCCAATTGGATGGATTGTGATGCATTAATCACATGGATGTGGTGCAGAACTGCCTGTGCTTGGTCAGTTCCCTTTTCACACAGAGTCATTCTGAGGGCAGGCAGATATCTGGGTTGGGGATTTTTGTATGTGGATGTCCACAGGGAGATAAGGCAGGCTGGAAAAATTAATTATTTTGTGTATTTCCCAGGGCTGGGATCCGTTGATTTTTTTTCTTTTCTTATTTTTTTCTTTTTTTTTTTCTTTTTTGAAGTTAGGGTTGGGATTAAATGTATTGATGGTGTTTTGTGTTTGGATTCAGATTTTTATTAATTTTTATTTATATGACAATCTTACAAGTTGTGAGTTCTATAGTATATTACTAACAAATAATAAAACGATTTTGTATTTATCTTTATAATGTTTTTAAAGGAAAAACTATTTCATTAAGAAATGACACTTAAATGATTTTTACTTTTAACTTAATAATTACTTATGTCTTGTAATGTGGACTTTTTTGTTTAATTATAAAATATTGCTTAAATTTATGAAGAAGAAGCACCAATTACTGCTTTAAAACTTCTATTTTAGCTTTATATATATTATTATATTTTAAAACTTTCAACTCTTAAGTTTTCTGCTATGTGATAGTACACATTTCTATTCAAACTAGTGTTTGAATAGTGTTAGTGTTATTAATTAATTTTGGAAGCTTTCTCTATGGCTTTAGGTCAAATGTAGTGTTTTCTTGAGGTTCTTTCAACACGGAAAATCTAAAATTCTTAGCATCCAGGGTTCTAAAAGGAATTTTTTAGCTGTGGTGGCCTAAGGTGGGTGCATTTCATGGGAAGTGATACGTGGCAGCAGGTAAAAGCTGCAGGTGGGGAGAAGCCAGACAAGCTTTTGATGCGTAAATCCTCCAGCTCTGACACAAAATGTGAATTTTTTCTTACAAACTCCACCAGTTTCTCTGAGCTTTGTCAAAATACAACAACCCTCGGGTGAGAGAGGGCACAGTTGGTACCTGTGGAGCCAAGGGCTGAGCTCGCCTGGGCAAGGAGGTAAATTATAATTTTATAATTATAAAATGGCTTGGAAGGGTGCTCTGGAGGAGGAGGAGGTTGAGGAGGAGGACAGCTTTATTTGGTTGACCATTGCTGAGGGAATTTAATGCCCAAACTCGATTTTTAATGCATTTTTTAGGTGCCCATCTATATACAAGATCTTCTCCCTTCCTCTCCTGTCCTCTCTTACCCAGTGTAAGCTGTAGTGCAGGAAATGGGTGCTGTACCAGGTGAAATGTATAAAATGTACAATATTTGGGGAAGGAAATACTGTAATCTACAACTTTGCTGCTGCAGAGAGCATATTGTGAGGTGGGGATTGTGTCTGAGCTGCCTGGCCAGGTTCTGCTTCCATTTGATGTGGTTTGTGTGCCTTGCTGAGCAATTCTCTCTTTGCAGAGCTGGAGGGAGGGGAGAAGCTCTTTAAAGTGAAACATTTCAAATATAAATGGAGTTTATGCTACAATAAAGCTGTGTTTTGCCTCTTCATGGCTCTTTTTCCCCCATGGAAGGTGCCCAGCTTGGCTGCACCTCACTCAGCTCATTCTTGGCAACCTCAGGTCTTAACCTTGGGCTCAGCTTTGAGGAAGCACAAGGTCAAGCTGCTATCGCTCTAGAGGAAGTTTGTAGGTTCAAAATTCAACTAGATCTGGTCATTTAATAAAAAAATTTAAAAAATAAATAAATAAAAGCAAGCAAACAAAAAATATTAGTATGAGCTGCTTCCAGTTTTGTGCAAGGGGTAGAGAATTCATAAGAACCATAAAATGTTCTGGGTTGAAAGAGATCTTAAAAACCATTTCATCCAACCCCTTGCCATGTGCACGGACACCTTCCACTAGACCAGCTTGCTAAATCAACAAGATCATGTGAACAAGACCATGGTTTTGTGAAAAACTTTGTATTTGAGACAAACTGGTTTAGAGGATTTTGTCATAGTGGATGTTATGGCAAAGTGACAGTGCTGCTGAAAAATTAAGCAAAATTTTATAATTAAAAAAAAAACAAAACCAACCCAAAAAAAAAAACAAACAAAAAATTAGTATGAGCTGCTTAGTTTTGTGCAAGGGGTGGAGAATTTGTAAGAATCATAAAATGTTTGGGTTGAAAGAGTTTAAAACATTATCAACCCCGAATGTGTTAAATGACTAAAAATAACGTTGTACAAACCATTTTGTCAAACTTTGTATTTGAGACAAACTGGTTTAGAGGATGAAATGTTGCTGTTTCTCCCCAAAATGAGTGGATGTTATGGCACCTAAAGTGACATCTGAGCTGCTGAGGAAGCACAAGGTCAAGCTGCTGTTGCTCTAGAGGAAGTTTTTGGGTTCAAAATTCAACTAGACCTGGTCCTTAATGAAAAAAAATAAAATAAAAAAGCAAACAAAGAAAAAATATCAGTATGGGCTGCTTCCAGTCTTGTACAAGGGGGAAGAGAAGTCATAAGAATCACAGAACCATAAAATGTTCTGGGTTGAAAGAGATCTTAAAAACCATTTCATCCAACCCCTTGCCATGTGCTAGCTAAATCCACCTGACCAGCTTGCTAAATCAACAAGATCATGTGAACAAGACCTTTTGCACGATCTTGCAAAAAACTTTGTATTTGAGAGAAACTGGTTTAGAGGATGAAATGTTGCTGTTTCTCCCCAAAATGAGTGGATGTTATGGCACCTAAAGTGACAGCTGAGCTTCTGAGGTACAGGTGGGACTGAGCAGGGAGGTCTCTGCAGCTGCATCCATCTGGGTTTTGTCATTTAAGGTTCCTCCTTGCAGAGGAAACTTGTGAGGAGGTGAGAGCTCTGCAGGAGGGGGAAATGGCTGAAGGGATTAAGCAGCAGAAAGGTGGTGGAGTAATGTGGAAGCTGAGTTGGGTTTTTCAGGAGAGAGGTTGGTCAGGATTCACGCTGTGTTGGTGTTTTAATCCATATAAGAGAACTCAAGTGTGTGGAAATTCTGGGATTTTTGGGATGTTCAGCATCTCCCTGCCTTCGTCCCAAAGATGAGCTCAAAATTACAGGTGGTGACCAAGAACAGTGTGAAGGGTCTGGAGGGAAAGAGTTAAATCTGAGCAAAAATGAAATTATTTGGAAGGGCTGGAGCTCTGCCCCAAACTGGGAGGTGCAGGGAGCCCCAGGAATGGCTGAAACACCTGGGGATCCCCATGAAGGGTGGTGCTTGATGGATTTTCTTCTTCCCAATCTGTTTTGGGATTCACACTCAGGATGAGGGTTCTGCTTGCCCACTGCCAGAGCAGGTGTCCCTTACAGACATCATTCACTGTCAAAAAACCAACCTGAAACTCTCCAGCTGCAGTGGATCAGTGCCTGCAGCTGCTGCCAGGTCACCACATCTTCAAAAGAAAGAAGAACCCCCTGCAGGTGTTGGGGGGCAAGAAGACCTCAACCCCCACCTTGAGGTGTTGCTCCACCTCTTCCTCGAGGCTCAGTTTGGCTGTCCTGGAGCTCAGACACGCCTTGGGCAGGATGGAGATTTGTTTGCTCAAATGCCAGGTCACAGGGAATGAATTTTCTGCTCCTCAAGTGCTGTGAGCAGCATTGAAGCCACCCCGAAATATTTCACCAGGGATGCTCACAAGTGTCCAGAGCACAAAAACAAATTGGGAAGCCCAGTCTGACACTGGTTTTGGGGCAGTTGGTCGGTGGAAGATCAGCTTTGCTGGAGGTGCTTCCCAGCTGCTGTTTTGCTTCAGAGGTCAATCTGTTAAAAGTCCTTTTTCCAAGCAACCAGAGGCTTGATCAAAACCTATTTCATATCTATTTCTTTATTTTTATGTGCTTTGAATCCTGAAATGGATCATTTAGGAAGATGTTTTAGATGTGAGATGTTGGCTGGCAACCCAGCTCTGCATTAAGTGCTTTAAAACATTACTCCCCACTTCAATTTTATTTGCTCTTAAATAGATAAATAAAAGAAAAAGATAATATCTGCTAGACACCAGTTTGTTCATCCCTCAGGCAGGTGTTCAGGGGTTTTCATTGTTTTTAAAGTGGCTGTTTCTGGGCTTTTGGAAGGGCTGTCAGCTTGCTGAAGTCCATGATGGATCTGTAAGAGGTGCTTAATTGGAAATGCTGGTTAAATTATGGGATGCAGACAATCAGCAGGATGCTCAGCCTTTGGTCCTCTCACTGTGCTCTGGGCATCCCTGCTTTGTCATCTCATGGCTTTTGAGCCTTAGCAGGAGAAGAAATTCTTCCTCAGTGCTCCATGTCTTGCTTGTAATGAAATGACTTCATTTCCTTATGCAGCAATCACAATTTTAATAAATTTTCCCTGTCACAAAAGGAAAGAAATGTCATGAACTGATTTTCTCCTTCTCTTCACGGTGAGGCAGATTTTTGCTTTTCAAAGGAAAATGCCTTTTAAAACATTTGCACTTCCTTTCAGCTTGAATGATTTCATCCATACTCTGATTTTTATTAACAAAGGCTCACAGCAAGATGACATTCAGCCCTTTCAGCTGTTGATTTATCCCAGTCTTTATTCTTGGGAGCAAAAATATGGAAAAATTCTCTGTTACACAATTTTTAACATACATTTTCAGAGTTTCATACCACAGGGCATTGTGGGTTTGTTGTTTTTGTTTTTTTTTTTTCCCAGTGATGCTTTAACATCTGAATTTGGTACAATTCACTGCTTTTGAAGCATTTGGTGACTTTTGCTTTGTGCTTGATCCACTTTTGATGTGAATTGTCCCAACTTCTGTTTCGGGGGAGGAGCAAAGTTTTTTTTTTCTCACCAGCCCACATGGCATTGAATCCATCTGGAGCACGTGGCTGCTGTAATAGAGAAACCACACTTTTTTTTTTTTTTCACAAATTCTTCCCTGTGTGACTTCAGTAGTTAAAGCTGGTTCAATCTCCTGCCCTGGGACTGTCGTGCTGGAAGCTGAAATCTGTTTGTGTTTAAAGATGCTACTTCTATTTTGGTAGGAAAATGCATCATCAAGAAGTCTTTCTTCCCACTAGCTGCACACTCAGCCTGGAATAAGGTCTCCAGGGGCACATCCTAATGAAATAATCCACTGGGACACAAAAAAAAAAAAAAAAAAAAACACTCCTGATAGTGGGATCAAGCTGGATGCTTCCCAAAAGGAATAATTCAAAGTTTTGTGTGGCAGAGGTTGGGCACCATGGAGGTTGGTGACTGATGAGCTGGAGTTAGGAGAAAGTTGTTGGTTAAACAAAGTCTGATGTGTTACAGGATAGGAATTTTTATATGGGATGCTGTGTTTCATCAGCAGAAAATAGCAGGGATTTGGGAAATGGCAGCCCTGAAAGTCTTGGGGGTGTTGGTGGATGAAAAGCTGGATGTGCCCTGGGTGATCTCATGTTGTGGACAGCAGGGAAGGGGAAATTCAGTGCCTGAAGGGGCTCCAGGAGAGCTGGAGAGGGACTTTGGGCAAAGGATGGAGGGACAGGACACAGGGAATGGCTTCCCACTGCCAGAGGGCAGGGATGGATGGGATATTGGGAATTAGGAATTGTTCCTGTGAGGGTGGGGAGGCCCTGGCAGTGTCCAAGACCAGGTTGGATGGGGCTTGGAGCAACCTGGGACAGTGGGAGGTGTCCCTGCCATGGCAGGGGGTGACACTGGATGGGCTTTAAAGTCCCTTTCCAACCCAGACCATTCCATGATTCTGGCTCTAGGATGGTATTTTCATTCAATTCAGATAGGCTGGGATGCAGTGAGGGTCATTAACAGGGGCAGGGGGGTTAATTAACCCACAGGACACATGCAGGGGGTGTCTGGACACAGCCATTCCTCCTGGGAACACAGGATGGACACACAGGAAAGGTTCTGCTCTTGAACTGAACTTCAGAAGTTGGGAATGTGGTGAAGAATGATGGAATGAAGGAATTTCTCTCCCAAAAATCAATGCAGTTGCATAAAAGATGTGTCAGGGACTGAAGGAACTCCCCTACAGTTCTTTTCCCATCACTGTCACTGCCTTCCTCACATGGATCAAGATGAATCGAGGACACAAAGCTGGAGAAGGGGTTGGGTGTCCCTCTCTGAGAGCCACCACCCCCACCATCTGATGATCCCAATGATCCTGCTGCTCTTACACCACACATCCCATCCTTCCCAATATTCCTAGAGGGATTTACAGAGCCTCTGAAGGGCTTGAAGTGCTCACAAGTATTTGAATATCCCACAAAGTATTTATCTGCAGTTAAGGCCTTGGGAAAACATTGTGAAACACAGAGCCATCATTGGAGTCCTGCTTCCCTTTGTGTCAAACTGGCAAATGCTGGCTTTGATCCTCCCATATCCCCACGGGTTGGGGCCATCTCCTTTCTTCTGTGCACTCAGGACCCATAGCAGCATCTGGGACCCAAACAAGCAGCAGCCAGGCTCATCTCTCCAATTTTCAGGCTCTCCAACACCTTTTGTGAGATGCTACCAGCTTTGGTACTTCAAAGAAAGGTGTCAGAAATGCAAAAATGAGCAATTAAGGATTAATCTGCTTGTGGGGATGGGTATCTGCCTCCCCCTCCTGATTGCAGTGTAAATTAGTGGTTGACTTGAGGCCTGTAGTGGAGCTATTTATACCTCCAAGGTTTGAATTATAGCTGGATAGATTATATCATCCCTTTGTTTAATCCTTTTTCCTTTCTTCTGTCAGGCTTTTGACCTCAGTGATTTTCAAAGCAGTCAGATTCGCTTCCTACGGTTTTCTTGTGCTGGTATTTGTATCCAGGAAAGGGGAGGAGAATTTAGATGGCTTTTTCTGTACTGTTTTATTTTCTCTTGCTCTCCCATACTCATTTCCTCATTCAACAGCCCAGTCCTTTTTATTTTTTTTTCCTTTTTAACCTTTTCAGGCATTTTCATTCCACAACTGTCATTGCCTTTTTACGGCTTTTCATTTTCTAGGGCTTCAAAACAGCAGAGGTAAGAGGCAGCCTGGGTGAATATTCCACTTTATAGGCGTGAACTCTTCCCAAAAATCTTGGGAGTGAAGCTCTCCTGCCATGCACCTGCCTGCTGGTCAGACCTCCAGCATTCCTTCATTTCCCCCCCACCCATGGACAGAGCAGTGTGAGGGAGGGTGTTGTTGCTCTTGGATTTATTGGCTGTGATTTTGCAAATAAATGCTTTATAATCACTTCCTTGCTGCTCCTTGCAGCCAAGAAAGGGAGACATGCAGCCAGGGAAGGGCAGGCTGCCTCCCTGTGCTCTGCCTTTCCCTTTGGATATGCACTTCCTATTTCCAAGACTGCTTTTTTTTTTAGACCTCTAATAAGTGTTAGAGGGTTTAGAATATATATTTATTCTTACAGCTCTCTAAAAGTCATGTTTTAAACAAAACCACCCCAAAGTTGGCCCCAGGGCAGTGGCTGCAGTGGTTCCTGGCTCTTTGCTCTGTTGCTGCAGTTTGGATTTTCCTGTACTTCCCATCCAGGAGAAGCTGTCGGAAAAATAAAGGGCACAGGAGATGTGGAAGTCAGCTGAATATTTTTAAATATCAGAACATGCTGTACAAGGGTGGGAATTAAATGTTGCTGCTGAAGCAAGCAGGGAGTTCCTCTGCAGTGTGAGCTTCCCTCACCTCTTCCTCAATGGGTTTTCCTACCTGGAGCAGCCCTCCCACCTAAAAAATTCCCATTGGCCTTCAAATCCTTTTGTGGCAAGGATTTACACACATGGTTGAATGGTTTTGGACAAGAGGGAATGAAGATCTCCAGCAAAACTCCTGGCAGGAGTGGAAACCTTTAAAAAGTGACGCTGAGCTGGGCACCTTGGGATGGGAACAGCCTTTTATGAGTTCTGATTTCCATCCCTGTATTTCCCCATCCCTGGAATTGTCCAAGGCCAGGTTGGATGGGCTTGGAGTAACCTGGGCTGGGGAAAAGTGTCCCTGTCCCAGAGGGAGGACCTTGAAGTGGCAGCAGGCTCTTGGATCCAGTGGGTCATTATTTGCTGAAGATCAAGCCCAAAATAACAATTTTTTATAATAAATTAGAATAGTTTTTGTAATAAATTAGAATATTTTTTACCACCAGACACTAATATAAAATCCTTTGGGGAAGTAGGATGGTGGCTGGAGCAGAGTTTTCCCATCTAGTGCTTTTTCAAGGGCATTTTTTGAAACCATTGCATTTTTGACGCCCTTTATCAGTATGTGCTTAACCTCCAGCCTGGTGGATATCTGGGGCTCTGTTTGTCTCTTGCAGCCCTCCCAACATTTGTGAACAATTATTTCTTTGGAGCAGCATTAGTCCTTTTTTTCTCCAAGCTGCTGCCCACAATTTGGCCACATCTCAGCCTTTCTCCTTGGTATTTCTGGGAAGTGGAAGCTGTTTCCTGGTGCAGAAAACCCAATTATTGGATAAAATCAGATCCTTCATCTGGAATGAAGTTGGGAATATTCATCGGGCAACAACAGAATCATAACTTCATTTTCAGACACTTGGGGAGTGTTGGAAGCAATTAAGGCTGAGCAGATGGGATGGATCCCTCTGCCCTGTCCCCTTATCCCACCCTTTCTTACTCTTTTCTCTGCCTTCTTTCCCTCCTCCCTAAAAAAGGAGAAGGGGAAAGAAAAGCAAAGTAACTTATATGGATAGAGGGGAGGTGTAATTATGAGCAGTGGGACCAATTTAAAAAGGAAGATTTCAGGGAGAGTCCGAGTTCCTTTGACATGTTGAGGGGTTTTGGTAGAGGATAAAAGGAAAATAAACTAATTTATTCCTAAATTGTAATTCCTTTTTGGTATTAATCTGTTTCATTAGTGTAGTTCACAAATGCTCACAGGCAGGGGAGAGAAGGGGGGCAGCAAATTGAAATGAAGACATTTTCAAAAGGAAAATCTTGCTAGGAAAGGCTTCCTGCAGGGAGAAATCATATCCCAGGAGAAGAGCTGGCAACTCCACTGCTTTGGACTTTTCAAGTGAGACTGGATAAAGCAATTTGGGAAATTTCTTGTAGGGAGCAGTTTTTGCTGTGTGGTGGGTAGGACCAGATGGTCTAATTGATCCCTTCCCTGGCCTGTCCATGTGGTTTTCATTTCCTCCTGGGGAAAAAAAAAAACTTTCCTCCTGGGAAGGGCACTGGACTGAGGAGTGTGGTGGCCTCAGGGATCTGTCACTGCTTACAGGGTTGCTGTTCTGGGCTGTGATTCTACTACTCTGAAATATTTCCAATTAAAAAAGATTATTTTTATCCCTGCTGTGATTCTTTCTAGGCTTAAGAGGTTGTAACCATCTTTGCAGGGAGTGCTCTTCACCTTCCTGCAGCTGATGCATCTCCCAAAACTGCCTGGTGTCCATGGGTGTCAGCTCTGGAGCCTGTGAGCTGAAAATGGTTTCACTGAGATCTGAACAGCTTTTCCTTGGCTTTCACCCACAAAAAAAAAAAAATCCTGTTTCCTATTTGCTCCATGAGCTCTGAGAACGGGGAAGAAATTGGGGCAGAATGTGTCATCGTAGTATCACAGAATGGGCCTTAAAGCTCAGCCTGGTGGGTATTTGGGTATGAGTGGGAATGGTTGGAAAAGTTCTTTAAAGGTCATCTCATTCCACCCCTGCCATGGGCACAGACACCTTCCACCATCCCAAGTTCCTCCAAGCCCTATCCAACCTGGCCTTGGACACTTGCAGGGATCCACGTGGTGCCTTATGAAGGCTGACCTGGAACAGAGGCTGGACAGAGCTAAAGAATGAAGCAGGGATTTGTTAGAAGGCCTCAAGGCCTCAATGGATGCTCCTTGGGCAGCACAAGAGCCCAGCCAGGGCTGCACCAAAGATGAACCAAAATGGTCACAAAATGAACCCAACATGAACCAAAATGGTCACAAAATGCATGACCAGTCATAGGGTCTCTCACTTTGATCAGTTCTGCTTCGTTTGCATATTGGAGTTAATTGTCCAATTACAGCTTTAGCCCATGCAGTCCCATCTTTCTTGTTCTTCTCTCTTCAGCCCATGTTGTTTGTGCTCTTGGGCTGAGATTTGGATCATTTGCCCTTGGTGCCCAGCTGGAGCAGGAATTGTTTTGTCTCCCTGCTCTGTGCAGAGAGCTCACCATCCCATAATATGAAGCTGAGACAGAATCTGAAAAATTTAAAAGCCAAAACCTGAGGCATCACAGGGGCAGCCACAGCTTCTCTGGGCACCCTGTAGCTGGCCATGAACTTTTTATTTCCCCTCTCTTTTCCCCTTGGTCATCCTGCAGGTTGTTGATGTGAAACCCTTGTGAAGCAGGTTAGGATTTGCCCCAGTTGTAACATGAAATTCTGTGGCTGCTGACCCTTGGTGTGTCGTGGCTGAATCACAGCTTGATGGTCTTGAGTGCTTTGCCACCAACCTTGTTTATCTACCAAGGTGAGTGCTGTGCCTGTTGATGGGGAGAAAAGCAAGGATCTATGACTTGGTATAGATTTCCAAGGAGGAATGGGGAGATGTGGGAATCATTTCTTACCTAAGAAGGGTGGTTGTGATGAAGGAAACAGCTGTAGGACGTGGGAGGAGGAAAAAGTGAGAAAGTGGACTGTGTGTAACATTTAGGGAGGAGATGCATTGAGTCTGGTTTAGTACTGAATGTGAATTCTTGGGATAGAGAGAGCTGGAGAAGGGAAGATGAGGATTAGAGAGCATTGGATAAAGGGACAACTTGTGTGGTGCAGTTGACCAAGTCCAACTCCATGGTTGTGTTTGTTCTGGAGACATAGAGGTGCATCTGAGCACAGTCCACACATGCCTGGTTTTGAGGCCATGGACACTGCCGTGCCCATCTTTATTTGGTTCTTCACTTCAGGGCTCACATTTTCTTATTTCATGTGCAAGAATTGAACCTCAGCTCTGCTGTCCTCTCCTCAGGAAAAGCCTGTGGAGCTCTCCCCAGGATCTGTGCTCAGAGCACGTTCACTCCCTCACACAAGAGCAAGGTCAGACTTCTGGAGGATCTGGTTTACCCTCAGAAGAAGAGATGGCTTTTCAAAGGAGAAGTCCATCCTCCTTGACAGTGACTTTATAAAGTAGGGATTTGTTAGAAGGCCCCAATGGATGCACCTTGGGCAGCACAAGAGCCCAGCCAGGGCTACACCCCAGGTGAACCCAAAATGGTCACAAAATGAACCCAAGACGAACCCAAAATGGTCATAAAATGCACAACTGCTCATGGGATCTCTCACTTTCTGAAGTGAGAGACTTCACTCCCTTATACAAGAGCAAGGTCAGATTTTTGGAGGATCTGCTTTACCCTCAGAAGAAAAGATGGCTTTTCAAAGGAAAAAGCCATCTTTGACAGTGACTTTATCCCCTTGACAACTCTAAATTCCTTCTGAATTCTCCCAGTGGTCAGGGACAGCAGAAGTTGGATGCTGCATAATCTCCAATCCCCTGCTGGTTCTGCATCCCTCCTCTCAGCAGTGATTTGTAAATATTATTTTCCCCCCAGTATTTTAAAGGACATTTTCATCTCCCCTGGCAGAAGGAGGAGGATATTTCTGGCACTGCTGTTGTATCAATTTTGCTCCTTGTTTAAGATTAATATTAAAAATAATAGCAGCACCAAAGCAAACACAATTTTGGTGTTTTCCTCTTAATTTACCCATTCACTTAAAGTCTTGGAACTGCAGCTTAGCTACCACTTGAGACCCAAAATGCAAATTTAACTGAAGATCACATGGAAATCAACTCATCCATTTTCTGTGTGATGAGTGAAGGTGCATAGTGGGAAAACCACACTGGAATTTAAACCTTGGCAGAAAATAGGGAAGAACTGTGGGCTGCTGTCGTGTTGATGGCTTGGACAAGGCAGTTTTGATTTTGGTGTGTTGTTTCTATTTAGCTAATTCTTAGCAGCATAGTGGCAATTTTAGGAAAGTTATTTCAGTCAGCAGCAAAACTGCAACACAATAAAGATAGATTTGTTCCCCTGATAACAGTTTTGATCAAGGTTTCCTTTTATCCTGAAGTTTTTAAATAATTGGCCTGCTTGCTCTTGGCTTTTATTGTACTGGGGATATTATAAACTCAGATTGTTTTGTAAACCTCTAATTTTAGACACATCTCGGCGCTTATTGTTCCTTTCATCCCTTTTTTTAATACCATGGCACAATTTCTGCAGAGAGGTGGAAATCATCTGCATCCTGAGACTTTCATGTCTAGACTGGATGAAGGGCACAAAAATATAACCAGAACAATCCCCCCCAGACTTTTTTATAAAAACACTTCTCCATCCCAGCCCCAAACCCCACAATTAATCCCCTTCGCCATAACACCAGGCAAAAATAAGTGGAAGAAAATCATAAATGCAGCTTTATGGAGCGAGTGTGTGCAATCAGGAGCAGCTTTCCAAACCAGAAGCTGTGTATAAAAGCCAGCACAGGCATCAGGAACACAATTGAGTTGCTAAGGCAGAGTTTTCCAATCGTGCCCCGTAGAGCCCCGCATCGTCTCATTATTCCGCTCCAGCGTCAGCCAACAATGGGGGGAAGATAAAATTGGTAAGATAAAAGATAAAAGCCTGGCAACCCCTTTGCTTAGAGGGGTCAATTTATCCCAGCTCTTTGTAGGGCAGTGTAATTTTAGGCTTTTCCAGGGCGGATCACGCCGAAATCCTTGCGGCAGCACTTCCGTAAATAGGTCAGGAGGGGACTCGTCGAGGCTGGGATTGCACCTTGCTCGGAGGGAATTGTGTTTTCTCAGTGGAAATAAGATGGTTTTGTTATTTTATGAACTTATTCACCCAGTTCATAAGGGAAAAAAAAATATGGGTCAGTTGGGCAACAGCAGTGTGTTCCAATGTGCTGAATTTGGGATAGAAAGCTCCTGGAGCCTGGGATTAAAGTTTTCTGCAGCAGCAGCAAGGAGTGATTTTATTTTTTTCCCCCTCAGCAGGAGCTTTGGAAATTATATATAACAGGTGTTTCACCTTTCTGAACCTTATTCTGATATACTGGACTTGTTTGGCAGAGATTATAAAGCAGTTCTGGGGTTGTTTATCACCTCCAGCACTTGTGGGTGACCTTGCATCTCATCTTTGGAAGCACCTTAATCCCTGTAACATCCTAAAAGGATGGAGGATCTCAGGGTTTTTATTGGTAACTTCTGTATTTCACAATGCTGTGACAAACTGCAGGTGTTGGGCATGGTCAAGGGTTTGCCCACAGTGGCAAAAGACTTGGGAATAATGGGGTGAAGTTTTTTATTCCTCCTCTCCTCACTGACAAGCTATTAATTAATTACTCAGGGAGGAAATAGGAGGACTCTGGAAGGCAATCAGGTGCCAAGGTAAATACAGCCTGGCCCTGCCTTTAACTGACTTTCACAAGGAGTCCTCCTTGAAAAGAGTTGGATAACACAGCCCAAGGTGAATAGAAGGCTTTGAACATCCATGAGCAGGTGATGCAGACCCCTGAGAGGTTTCTTCTCTCCCTCAGTATGGGAACAAGCAGCAGGCTGGGATCTGTGCTCCCAGAGCACTTAGGATCCGTTTAAAAAAAAATTAAAATCCAATTTTCTCTGCCTTAACATGGATTTTGCTCTCAAACCACACCAGAGATAGATGGATGTGTGGGGAGACTGAGGAGTTGCATGGAGACCTTTAGTTGTTCTTCCACCCAAACCACAGATATCCTGGTAGGCATGGAATAGCCAAATGTTGGAGATGCTTCTCATTTTGCTGGGGAAAAGGAAAGAAAAAGACCACTTCTGTTAGTCCATTCTGTGGGAATGCCAGGGCTTGGTTCAGCAGGGAATTAAGACCTTGTTGTGTTTGCTTCACTTTGCAATAGAGCTTCTTCCATCTAGTGCGACCAAAGGACTTCCAGGGTAAGACTTGAAATCAAATTTTCCTCTCCCAGTAAAATCTGGGGTCATTTGAGGACTTGTGTTTGAGGTGCCTGTATTTGAGTCATTAAATAGGATCTGTGCACACAGAACTCGATAGAATTGAGGGAAAAATAAGCAAAGCAGCACTGAACCTTTTTTAGGATGACCCAGAGCAGCCACACTCCGAAGAAGCAGAAGCAGGAGCTCTCCCTTTCGTGCAGTCACCCAGTATTTCCATCAACCTGAGCACAGGTGTTTTTCTCTCTCCTTCCCCTGCTACTCAGCATAATCTGTGCTGCCACTCAGGTTACATGGCCAGAGGCTGCAGCACAAAGGAACAACCCCTCACTTTGCTCAGCCTCATCTCCTCGCTGTCACCTCTCCAGTTCCTGCCCTTTCCCATCAGCCGCTCACCCAGGAGCCTCCTTTGATCCTGGTGCTGGTTTCCTCTATAAAAATGGTGGAAAGAGCCTGACTGGCAGCTCCCTTGGGCTGGGAGAAGGGAGCTGGGTGCACAGTGAGACACACAAAAACCTGATGCTGTTATTCTGTCACGCTGAAATAATATCTGGCTCCCCGAGGCTGAAGCTTCTGACAGCGAGGGAAGATGGAGGTGATGGCAAAGATCTGGGACACCTCACTGTCCTTGGCTGCCCAGCTTGTCACCTGCTTCCAGGCTGGCTCCCTGCCTCATGGCAGGTGAGAATTCCCAGAACCTTGTAGGTGTGGTTCTGGGAATGCTTTGCTCCAGGGACCTGCTTGGTGTGAGCAGGAAGCACCAGATTTGCCTCCTCCCACCCCCCGAGTGCTCAGGTTACTGCAGGCCTTGTGCAATTTGATGTCCCTGAGTGCTCCTGTGCTTTGTGACTCATGGTTTTTACCTGCCAGGCTGTTAAACCCCCAATTTTGGTGTTCCACACCCCAGCTGTGTTCCACCATCCCATTTGAAATGGGAAAGAAGCAAAAGCCCTACATGAAAATGCTGCTGGGCCGTGAGGATCTTGTGGGACACAGGGAAAAGCCTGGAGTGGTGCTGGGCAGCAGGAACAGGTTTGGATGGATATTAGAAATAAACTCTTCCCTGTGAGGGAGGTGCAGGGAGAGAACAAAAATGCTGAGGCACAAGGTGATGCTGATTTTGGGACACTGGGTGCCTCTCTGATGGAGCATCAGACCAGAGACACAGATCATGTTCCCCACAGCTGACCGCAAATTAGAACCAGCTGTCAACACAGAAATGTTTAACTCTTGTCTTCAAGAGAGGGTGGGGATGGATGGGTGTCAGCAGGGACCAAAGGCTGCTCCAGCAGTGAGAGCTGGGAGGGTGGAAAAGTGGAGCTGATGGAGATTTATGGAGCCCCTGAAGCCCAAACTGGAGGGATCCTGTCATCACTTCCAGTGATCCTTCCATCACTTCCTGCCCTGTAAGAGCGGGAGTGGTGCACACACCCGTGGGGCAAACCAGCACCTTTCCCAGTTCGTACTGGGCTGCCCAGCTGGTCCTCAAACCCCAGACCCCAAGTTTGGGGCTCCCCTGAAGCAGTGAGGCAGGAGGGGAAGATGCCAACTGCAGGCTCTGTTTCTGGTAGCTCCTCTCTGACTTAACAGGAAAAGCCTGACCACAGAAAATGTACAATATTGTTTTTCTCCACATTTTCCTGAAATCTGTTGAAAAGCTTTGCCTGTGGAGGAAGGAGGGGTCATGTGGGGGATGGGGAGGAAGAAATAATGGTGGCTCTGTTCAATGGAACTCCCCTTACAGACAATTTGTGTTGTTATTTTCCCCCTCCAAACACATAGATCTGAACTGAAAATCCCAGGCTTAAAAGCACAGATGTTTAGTCTGACACACAAACCTGGCATCGTTCCAGCAAGTGGAACGTCTGGAAAGGTCCTGGTAAAATCTGAGGAGCTAATCTGGGATGAGAGGAGTTAAAGCTGCTCAGCAACAGCTGCATCCTTCAACCAAACCACCTGAAACTTCCCTTCCCTTCCCTCCAGGTCTTTCCCTTGGTACTAAAGCAGCTTCCAGAGATGTGTTACAGCTTCTCCTGTCCCTCCAAGTGTCCTCTTTGAGGAGCAGGGGGAGAATCAGTGGTGGGGATAAAAAACAGTCCTGGCAGTGCCACCAGGCTGGATCTGGTGAGGTGTTTTTGGGGATCTCATCTCTGTGTCCAGATAGGCCTGAGGAAGATGGTGTTGGGTTGATCCTGGCCCTACATTAATGTCACAGCCAGAGATGTGTTGGGGTGTGAGTTGGGATGGGTGGCCTTTCATTTCAAACTCATTAATTTTAATTCCAGTCCACGCCAGCAAGGATTAAAAGTCACCCCATTGCTGATGTTCCTTCTTTGACTCTTAATGATGTCTCAGCTTCTGCCATGAATAACTTGTTCCTCCAGGTGGTTTAAGAGTGTCCCACACCTGAAATGTCCTGCTGCTGACTGGAAAGGCCACCTGGAGAGAGCAGGGGTTGCCCTGCTTTTCCCTCTGCTCTCCCTTTCCAATCTTTTCCAATGGTGCAAAATCAGCTTTAGAGGCTGAGCTCTGTCTGTCACCTTCACTGCTTTGGAGCTGGGGGCAGTCAGAATTCCACTCAGGAATCCTCTGCCTTCATCCTCTGCAAAGTGGTGGTGGGGATACCAGATTTTCCCTCAGCAGAGTTAATCACTTGCACTGCTCATGGGATAATTCGTTAACTGAGAATGAAGATGGCACCATGTTTTCCAAAAACTCCAGGTGTGCCTTTCCTACTCTCCCAGAGTGGGAGGTGGGGAGCAGTCAGCATCCACATGTGTAATTGTACCCACATTTGTACATCAGAGCATCAGGGATGTACACAGGATATGAAGAGATCCCAGAACATCTGGCAAACTTGGGTTTTAAAAGCAGGCAGATCACACCCAGAACCCATGGGATGGATGCGTTTGGGGGAGAGGAGCAGAGGAAAGTTCTCCACAGAGGAGTAGAGGCTGGTTGGTTCATGTTTAAGTTAAGGCACTTGTGGAAATCACATCTTGAACTCTGAAATTATATGGAGAAATTGAAATGAAATTATATGGGGATGGTTCCTTTGAGATCAGTGCCCTGACATGAGGGTATTATTAAGGTAGGAATAGAATCATAGACTCATTTAGGTTGGAAAAGTCCTCTCAGATCATTGAATCCAACCATGAACCCAGCATTGCTGTGTTGAAAACAATCCTGTAATGAACTGACTGCTCATAACATCGCTATTGCTGTCCATGTTTTACATGTTGCCCCTTTTCCATCTGTAGAATTTTGGTTTTAAGCCTTTTGCATCTCCCAAAATGACATCTTCTCCTTTTCTCCCTCCTCTTTGGAACATTCCTTCATTTGATTTTAGAAGGGTTGCAGGTCTTCCCCCACTGCTGTGGAAGCCCAGGATGGCTTGGGGTACAACATCACCCATGTAGGATAAACCAATCCCATAGATAATCATCCAGGAATGGCTGATTTGGGATAGGGCATGGCTTGGGGTACAACATCACCCTTTTAGGATGAACCAATCCCATAGATAATCATCCAGGAATGGCTGATTTGGGACAGGGCATGGCTTGGGGTACAACATCACCCATTTAGGATGAACCAATCCCATAGATAATCATCCGGCAATGGCTGGTTGGGACAGGGCATAGCTTGGAGATGTGTGTCACTGAAGGATGGGACTGGATTTGGTTTGGACTAAGCACAACAAGGAGGATTTGAGCCAGGATGGCCTCAGGGTGCATGGCATGGAGTCAGAAGTGGTGGCACCAAGCTGAGAGGTGCCGGTGATTGACATGAGGGATAGGATGCCATGCTGAGGGACCTTGGCAGGCTGGGGAAGAGGGGCCTTGTGATCCTCATGAGCTTAAACAAGGCCAGGTCTAAGGTCCTGTGCTTGGCTTGGGGCATTCCCAGCATCAGAACAGACTGGGGGATGAAAGGATTGAGAGCAGCCCTGCCCAGAAGGATTTGGGGGTGCTGGTGGGTGAAAAATGAGCCAGCTCACAACCCAGAAATAGAATTGGGCTGTGTCCAAAGAAGGGTGGCCAGCAGGTCAAAGGAGGGGATTCTCTGCTCTGCTCTCAAGATGCTGCACCTCCAGTGCTGTGTCCAACTCTGGGATCCTCAGTACAGGAAGGATGTGGAGTTGCTGGAGCAAATCCAGGAGGCCACAAAGATGCTCCAAGGGCTGGAGCCAGCCTGGGGGAGCTGGGAATGTTCACCTGGGGAAGAGAAGGATCCTGGGGGAGCTCAGAGCCTCTTCCAGTGCTTAAAGGGACTCCAGGAGAGCTGGAGAGGGACTGGGGACAAGGGATGGAGGGACAGGACACAGGGAATGGCTTCCCACTGCCAGAGGGCAGGGATGGATGGGATATTGGGAATAAATTATTCCCTGTGAGTGTGGGGAGGCACAGGTTGCTCAGAGAAGCTGTGGCTATCCCTGGAAACGTTAAAGACCAGGTTGGAGCAACTTGATCTAGTGGAAGGTGTCTCTATCCATGTCAGGGAGGTGAAACTTGAATGGTTTGTAGGCCCCTTCCCAGCCAACCCATGCCATGACCCTGTAAAACCGAGATGAGTTTGTCAGGCTGGGCCCTCGCGCCGCCAAACACCGTCCTGGTGTGGAGCAACAGAGTTTGTGTTGTGTCCCTGCAGGCACAGAAAGCCCTCTCTGTTTGTGGGAGCTCCTGTACCATTTCATGCCTGGTTTGGGGGGTCTCTTATTTAACAGCAACACTGAGGAGCCTTCTGTGTATTATGCTTCTCTCCAGGGCATGATGGAAATGGGTGTTTTTGTAGGAAAGCTGCTTTTCAAAGCCTTTTGAAAGGAACAGCGAGGACTTTCAAGGATGGGGATGTCTCGGGTGCTGTCGTCTTCCTTGCTGTTGGAATGATTTAACCTGAGTGGAGGGCTCTGTCCTTCTGCATGGGATGGAAATGAATTTAATTCAGCATAATTTTGTTTGGCTTAGGTGCTTAACACAGGGGGATTTGAGCTCTGTCGTAGCCTCTTAATGTTTATTTTCATATCACTAAAATCCAAGTGACAAATGCTGATGTTTAATGGCTGCTCAAGGAGACCTTGTTTATTGGAAAAAAAAAAATGGGTCATAAAAAACTGAATTCCAGCATTACCTTGATTCTGCTGTCTCTTTCATATGCATCCAGGCTCTGCTGTCATCAAAGAAACTTGAAATTCCCTCTCTGTATTTGTCTTGCACATGAAATGTCCAGAATTCATCTCTTCACTGCTGCCTATGTGTGTCCAAAAATATTTGTGCAAACACAATCTCCAACCACTCCAGAGGAGCTTTGTTCCTTCCGGCAGCTGCTGCCTCTGTGGTGCCCCTGAGCACAGCAGCTCTTCCAGGCTTTTGAGCAGGTTTTCAGCACAGGATTGTCTCACCAAAGGATGGGAGCATTATTTTGGGGGGCTCTGGACTTTTTGATTTGCCCTGATGGGAATTTTACTGGTAGGTGGCAGGATGGAAGAATTAAACTGATAATAATGAAATTGCCTCAGGAACTTGAGCTGCCGGTGACAGGACAAAGGGCAGGGTTGGATATTGAGAAGAAATTCCTCCCTGTGAGGGTGATGAGGCCCTGGCACAGGGTGCCCAGAGAAGCTGTGGTTGCCGCTGGATCCCTGGAAATGTCCAAGACCAAGGTTGGACAGGGCTTGGAGACACCTGGGATGGTGGAAGATGTCCCTGCCATGGCAGGGGTTGGAACTGGATGGTTTTTAAGCTTCCCTCCAACCCAAACCATTCCATAACTCTGTTGTTCTGTTCCTGGAGATGATGGGATGCATCCACCTTCACTTTAGGGAGGGACCTCAGGCTTCTCCTGCAGCTCCATCTAGAGGGGAGGAAGATGGGCTGGTCATGGAGGCTGGTGGCCTCTGTGGACCACCATGGCTCTGCTGTCCCCTCACCCAATCCCACCTTGCCAGGGCTGTCAGTTGTGCTTTTCCTGACCCCAGAGCCACATTGCTGCTGGAAACCCTTGTGTTTGGTGGGGAGGACACCACAGCCCGACCCAGTTCCTTGCCCAGCCGCTGCTGGGGAGGAGCATTTCTCTACTGAACCCCAAAAGCAGAAGCAGGTGCTGCTCCCTTGGCTGAGGATGTGGGAACCACACACAGCTGCTCTGTGGTTGCTTTTAGGGTGGATTTCACAAGAGAAATCATTGTGGTTTGGGGCTGGGGCTTTCCTGGAGAGGAGGTCCCATCTGGACGTCCCCAGCATCTCCATGGACCTCTAGGCTTGCTCCTCCAACTCCAGCTTTCCTTTTCCTTGGTTTTATGTGATACTCTAATTTTCAATGCCATCCTGGAGGGAAGAACGCAGCAGTGCTGAATGTCAGGTTACTTTCCCTATCCAAGTCCTAATTCTTCTTTTTTTTTTCCTCTCTTTTTTTTTTTTTTTTAATATGGGATTCTCTGGAATTCCCAGCTACCCCAAAAAAAAAAAAGGCTGGTTTAGACCTTAGCAACAGAGTATTTTTGTTCAGATTGTATTTGTTCTCCTGTGAGAGCCATTGTTCTGTGCCATGCCTTGACTGCTCCAAAGGCTGGAGATAAAAGCTCTGGCTGACAATAATACAGTTGGGTTCAGCCTTTTGTTGGGGAGATGAAAATAGAGGATGAATTGTGAGTAACATGGGAGGGCTAAAAGTCAGTCGTCCCAGGATGTTGGTTAATCACTTCAAAGATAAGGAGCTGCATTTTAATTATATATTTTTCAGAACTACTGAACATGATGTTTTGTGTTGGTACCAGCAGGGGCTTGTACCCTCCATGGTGTTTAGGACTAGTTCTTACAATCTTGAGTCAGCAGGAAATATGTTTATTGCAGTGATATTAGGTTTATGGTAGGTTTATAGCAAAATCTATATATAATTTGTAGTAGCTATATTATATTAGGTTTATATTAGGTTTATAGATATATAAATCTGAGAAACAGAATCACAGGAATGGTTTGGGTTGGAGGGAAGCTTAAAGATCATCCAGTTCCACCCTCCTGCCATGGGCAGGGACACATTCCGCTGTCCCAGGGTGCTCCAAGCCCTGTCCAGCCTGGCCTTGGGCACTGCCAGGGATCCAGGGGCAGCCACAGCTGCTCTGGGCACCCTGTGCCAGGGCCTGCCCACCCTCCCAGGGAACAATTCCTTCCCAATATCCCATCCATCCCTGCCCTCTGGCAGTGGGAGCCATTCCCTGTGTCCTGTCCCTCCATCCCTTGTCCCCAGTCCCTCTCCAGCTCTCCTGGAGCCTTTTCCAGGTGAGCACCCCCAGCTCTCCCAGGCTGGCTCCAATCCTTGGAGCATCTCTGTGGCCTCCTCCAGATTTGCTCCAGCAGCTCCAAGTCCTCCTGGTACTGGGGATCCCAGAGCTGGACACAGCACTGGAGCTGCAGAATCCCCTCCCTTGACCTTCTGGTCACACCCATAAATGTATTTTTACATGATGTGTTTATAGCAGGAGCAGTGATGGGAGGTGCCCAGCTTGGTTTGGCTCCTTGACATGTGCCTGCAGCATCACTCTGCTTTAAATAAGGATACCTCTCTTGGGCATGGGAGATGGGAAGGTGAGAAAAGGCAGATTAGAAAACAGATTGAAAAAAAGAAAGAAATATAAAGGTGGAAATAGAGCCACAGGAGGCAAGCAGGATGTGGTCATTTTTCAGGAGTAGGAGAAGAATTATTTGGGAGACTGATGTGCTCAAAGTGCTGACAGTGTGAATGATAACAGGGATTCACAGAATTCCCAGAATGACCAGGTTGGAAGAGACCTTCAAGATCATCGAGTCCAACCCAACCCAAACATCTCAACTGAGCCCTGGCACCCAGTGCCACATCCAGGCTTTGTTAAACACACCCAGGGATGGTGACTCCACCACCTCCCCGGGCAGCCATTCCAGAACTTTATCACTCTTTCTGTAAAAAACCTTTTTCCTGATATCCAGCTTATATTTCCCTTGACACAGGGATCACCCCTAAACTCTGCAGGCCTTGGAAATCCTTTCCTTGCTGAGGGTATTTTGGTGGCACTCTGGGCAGCAGCTCCTTTTTGCTGAGATATTTATGTTCCAAGGGCACTTCCTGCTCACATCAGCTTCTAGCAAGGCTCCTCATCCCCCCTGGCAGATCCTCCCTCCCCAGCTGCCCTCACCTGCCATCCATGTAATTGGCAATAATTTCCCTAAATGCTCACAAAAGCAGATGTTCTCTCTGTGGTTGCATCCAGCCAGCTTACACTGCCCTGGATACACGAGCACAGAGCATTAAAGGACTAATTCCTGTAAATAAGCCTATTAAAAGGTTGGAAATAATGCCTCCAACTAAACCACCAAATGCAGCTGAATCCCACTGGTTGTATTAATTTGTTATCTGCAACGTGCCAATCCCAGTCTGCCCAGGACCTGGTGCCCTCATGCTTGGCCGGTTGCTTCTTTATGGTGGTTGGTGGGTGTCTTGTATTGTTCCCAGCTAATAAATCACATTTATAGGTAATTAACACTCCATCTAACACTTCCTCAGTATTACTGATGAGTGGGAGAAGAAATTGCTTCGTGCATTTGTGAGTGGGGGACTCTGTGCTTTCAAGGCTTTAGGTGATGCTGCTGGAGAAAATAATTAATCTCACTTATTTTCCTGCCTCAAAGCAGGGGATAAAGAGGTGGGTCCCCAGTTGTTCTCCAAGTTCTGGATGTAAGGAATGTGTTTATTACAAAGAGAGAGGTAAAACACTGGCACAGGTTACCCAGAGAAGCTGTGGCTGCCCCATCCCTGGAAGTGCTCAAGGTCAGGTTGGACAGGACCTTCAAGACCATCTCGTTCCACCCCCTGCCATAGGCAGGGGCACTTCCCACTATCCCAGGTTGCTCCAAGCCCTGTCCAGCCTGGCCTTGGACACTTTCAGGATAGGAAGCTCTTATAAACTCTCTTCAAATCCATGAACTCACTTTTCCCTGGCCCTGCACGTTCAGCACCATTTCATCCACTCACTACATTGGTCATCTGAGAAAATGGAAAAATCATGGCATTTTGATGAGCTGACTTTTTAAGGCAGCATCTCTCTGGGCTTGCAGCTCCAGAAATACCTGTCAGGCAATTTTCCTTTCACCTGGAAACACGCTCTGATATCTTATTTGTGAATTGTGCTGAAAAACAGTTGTGTCTGGCAGCACAACTGCTCCAGTCAGACTTTTCAGCTTGAAACCTTCAGCAGAAGACGTGCCTCACAATGCTTTTGGCACTCACAGAAGTCAGGGAGGAACAGGCTTCAAATCCAGCTCCCCTCCTTTGCAAACCTTGTTTATAAACCTTCACAGCCACTGGTAAAATCATGATTTTGGTTTATCTGGAAACCAGAGAAACACAGTTTTAATGAGGGATGCAGGGGATGCATCTCTGGCCCCGCTCTGGCTGCCACCATTTGTACCTCATCCTCAACCCTTGTTTTTTTTTCCCCAGTCTAATACATGCAAATATATGTAAAGAGTAAAGACTGTTCCACCGAGTCTTGCACGTTTGCTCAAAGAGGAGGAAAACAACAAGTCGATCTTACAGGGAATTTGCAGGCTGAATTTTTAAGCCCTGTCTATAAAAAAAAAAAGACCCAAAAAGAAAAAAAAAAGCAGCTGTTGGCCACGGGTGCTGACCGAGGTGATTCTTCCTGGCATCTGTTTTCCCTGTGCTCGCAATCGTAATGTCATTAATATGGAGCTTTTGGAGAACTGGAGTATATCCTAATTAGCAGCCTCTGATTTTTTTTTTTTTCCTAGTTTCATAATCAGTGATCTCGGCTACACCACAAGTGTTACTGTGGCAACAGGGCTGAACTGAGCAGCGGTGCAGAATTACCGCAGGTAAAGCGGTGATTTCACGGCTCCCGCGGCACTTTCTTAGCCCCGGGGGCTGCTCCGTGGGACGGGCTGGCTGCTCCCCGCACCTACAGGTGTCCCCGGTGGATTTCAGGGTAAGCACAAGCACGGAGATTAAGCTGCATGACCGAACGCATGCGTTTGAGTTGGGGCTGAGCCTCTGGAAGGAGATTTTAAGGCTGTCATGCGAGTGATCCCCCACCGACACCTTTGTTTTAAGTAGGATGCTCCGAGCCCTCGCTGCCTCAACGCTCCCGGCTCAGTCTCGGCGTGGAGCTGGGACTTCATCCCGCTCCTGCAGAAAGGGCTGAGCCCAAAAGGCTTTTATTTTATTATCTTTTTTTCCTTTGCGGGTTTTTCTTTTATTTTAAGCCTCGTTTCTCCTCCCCACGTGCCGCTGTCTCTCTCTGAAAGGCATTTTGCTAGGTAGGGATGTTGTCATGCTGAATAATAGCCATCCTTCATCCTGACTCCTCCATCAAAATCAGCCCGTCCTTTTCATAGCTGGAATGTGAGCTGTGCTCGTGTTTCCTTTGTACACGCCTGGGACTTAGGAGGGGACACCCTAGAACGGGATATTTAAGGAAATACGCTCCTGTGTGCCTTGACTTTTTTTTGTTTGGATTATTAATTAATGGTTTGGAATAATGAGTTGAGGCAGCTTCTCCCGTGCCTCCCTGGTGTTGTTCTCCACTTCCTGGTGCTGTGCTGCAGCTGCAGTGCTGATCCCCTGGGGAAAGCACACCAGGAGAGTGGTCTTGTACTAGCCAGGGGTTTTTACAAGCTCTGAGGGTGTTTTTGTGCCAGATCTGTGTTAATCATCCTAGAGAAAGTCTCACCTGCATCCCAGCACCTTCCTCCTGGACCAGGCTTGGACTTGGTCCTTCATCTTCCTCCTCCCTGCTCTGACAGCTCCTTCTGCTCTCCTCCTCAAAACTTCTCCTTCTCTTGGCACTCACCTGTCCCTCCTCAATGTTCTCTCCTTCAGGAAACCCTCTCCAGCTGCTCATTCTCCATTGCTACAGGCCCAGGAGGCTTTTCATCCCCTCTCTGGCTCTTCCATAATTTGTTCCCCAAGCCACCCCAGTTTATTCTGCAGCAGCAACTGGCACATATTCCCATGATCACACATCTGTGGTGCCAGGAGAAAAGAGTGGCTGAGGGCAAATTAAACCTGTCCTAATTATGAGATTTATTAGGAAAATTATTATTAGGAAAATAATTTGTATTTGCAGTTCTTTCCCTCCAAGGCACCTCGGGCGGTTTGCAGGTGGTGGCTGTGGCAGGGGTGCCCTTCCATGGACAAGGATTTGAGGGCTTTGGTCTTAGAAGTGCCACAGATCTGCTCCTGGCTTCATCCAGGGGTGTAGCCTGCTCCCTTGGCTTTTACTTCCATATTTTTAGCATGAGACCATCAAGTCTGTAGGCTCTTTGTTAGTAGTTGCTTGTTTTTAAACATGCAGGGACAGAATTCTTTCCTAAAAGCAAGATACTACAGAAGAGCAAGGTCTGATGTGCCAGTTACAGGGGACTAATTGTGGGGGTGGGAACTGGGTGATCCTTAGGGTCCCTTCCAACCCAAACCATTCTCTGGTGCAGTGAGTGGTACCCACTGTCACCGTTTCTGCATCTTTGTAGGAGGTGGAACTATTTTATGTCCCAAAAACATCCACATTTATTGTTTTTCTCTGATTTTCAGGTTTGGGGTTTTTTTACTGAAAACCTCATCAGTTTATTTTTCAGTTCCAGAATTGTTCAGGCACAAAAGTGTTCAGAAGCTCTCAGGCACATGGTGTGATTTTTGGGGTTGTCCTGTTCAGGATCAGGAGTTGGACTTGGTGATCCTTATGAATCCCTTCCAACATCCTGCACAGTGTAGGGATCTCCTCCTCAGTGCTGACTGCTTTCTTACTCCACTGTGAGCTTCAATCCCAGCAGATTTGCCTTTTGAAAAGTTTGCAGGACAGGCAGTTACAGAATCACACTGATTGATTTTGGAAGGAACCTCTGGAAGTCATCTGATCCAACCTCCTGCACCAGCAGAGCTGCCAGATCCGGTTGCACAGGACAGTGTCCAGACAAATTTGGAATATTTCCAAGGAAGGAGAATCCAAAACATGCCTGGGCAATTTGTATCAGCACCTGGTGACCCCTACAGCCAAAAAGTGTTCCCTGCTGTTCAGAGGGACCCTCCTGTGGTCACTGTGTGCCCACAGCCCCTTGTCCTGTCCCTGGCCACCACTGACAGAGCCTGGCTCTGTCCTCTCTGCACCCTCCCTGCAGGTGTGGATGGACAGGGATGAGGCCCCAGAGCCTTCTCTTGTCCTTCTGAGCATTCCCAGCTCTCCCAGCCCTTCCTGGAACCTTCTCTTCTCCTTCTGAGCAGTCCCAGCTCTCCCAGCCCTTCCTGGAACCTTCTCCTTCTGAGCAGTCCCAGCTCTCCCAACCCTTCCTCAGGGCAGAGATGCTCCAGCCCCCTCCTCCCTGGGCTGTCCCCAATCTGTCCATGTCCCTCCTGTCCTGGGACCCAGTGCTCCAGGTGTGGCTGAGCAGAGGGGCAGGATCTCCTCCCTGGACCTGCTTGGGGAGCCTCCATCCAGGTTCTGGCTGGTGGACACCTGGTCCTCTCCATCCTGATCCTCTCCATCCCCCACAATGGCTTCACACACGTTGCTGCTTCTGGGTGGGCTTTGAGAAAGGATCACTGTGGGGTGGGTTAACATCTCACTCGGGTTCATATCCACAGGAGAGGCTGATCCTGGTTCAGAGCAGCAGATTTTAACATTATCCTAACAGTGACAGATATTTCTAGGTGCCCAGAAATTCGGGTGGGGATAGGGTTGGGTTCCCTCCTTGCACAGATCATGATGTTACTCTAAAAGATAAGTGTGTGTTCACCTGTTGAACTGAAGGACATGAAAATGCTCCCGAAACTGGAGCCCCTCTGCTCTGGAGATAAATGGGAGAGCTGGGGCTGTTCACGTGGAGAGGAGAAGGTTCCAGGGAGGCCTTCAAAACCTTCCAGTGCCTAAAGGGGCTCCAGGAGAGCTGGAGAGGGACTTTGGACAAGAGCGTGGAGTGATGGGACAGGGTGAAATGGCTTCACACTGCCAGAAGGCAGAATTAGGTGGAGAAATTAATTAATGTGAGGTTGTTAAAAGCCCTGGCACAGGGTGCCCAGAGCAGCTGTGGCTGCCCCTGGATCCCTGGAAATGTCCAAGGCCAGGTTGGACAGGGCTTGGAGCAACCTGGGCTGGTGGAAGGTGTCCCTGCCCACAGCAGGAGGTTGGAACTGGATGGTTTTTAAGGTGCCTTCCAAACCATGCCATGAGCAAATCCCGACGTGCAGGAGAGCAGTGATTTGTGGAAGGTTGAGCAGGTGGAGAAAGCCAAGCTGCAGGCCCTGCCCACAGGCTCATCCTCCTCCTCCTCCTCCTCCTCCTCCTCCTCCTCCTCCTGTCCCACTCCGTACAGGGGCTGTCGCTCATGTGGAGCTGCCTGTTTATTTAATAGAAGAAAGGAGAAAAAAAACAGAAAGAAGAAAACTAAATGGATTTTCAGGAAGGGTGAATGGCTGCTGTGATTCATCTTTTCTGGTGAAGAGTGGAACAGCAGAGGGTGGGGGGATAATGTTCAGTGACACATCAAAGGCCTCGCTTCAGCTTCGGAGACACATGCAAGGAATTAGTCACTGCATTTTAGTGTAACAAAACCCTTTTTCCTCCCTGAATTCAATTCTTCTCTCCCTGTGATGGCCAACTCGCTGCAGCCCTCGGCTATTCCATGTGTGGTTTTGCATCCTTTGCATCTCATTGAGAGCTTTGGGTTATGATGAAGTTGCCCTGCTATGGACCAGCTCCTCTGCCGTGGATCACAGCTCCAGTGAGAGGCTGGAAATCCACAAACAGGATTTAAAAGGAGCAGGGAGGGGAAGAGGGAATGGCAGGTTTGTTTTCCAGGGTGGCTGAGGCATGCTGATGGCTTGCTGCCACCAAAAAGAATTTTAAAAATGACCTTTTTCCCCTTTCTTTATGCTCGTGCTTGTTCTCACCCTACTGTGAGCTGCTTCAAAGAGCCAACCTTGCTCCCAGTTCTGCACCCTCTCCTCCTGCCAACAAAAAAAGAGGAAAAGTGAACATTATTTTTATTTTTCACTGCACTTGGAGCCAGCATGAGGCAGTCTCAGTCGAGCCACTGCCTTTCAGCATCCTCCTGATGACAGCAGGGATTTCTGGGGTCCCAGGAAAGCTGGTTAGAATTCAGGTTGTGTCTCCTCAGTGCACACAGAAAAAGATTGCCTCATTTTCCAGGAATTAGGAATATGTCAGAGGTGGGGGTAAATCCTGCCTTTGATGGTGGACGGCTGTATCCGGGTTGGACCTGGGCACTTTCTACAGCAATAAACTCTAATTCTTTGCATTCTGGAAGCACGGCAGGGTGATCCTGCAGCCTGACCCCCCTGTAGCACCAGCACAGGCATTTTGAAGCTACTTATTACTTTATAAAGAGATTATTTCCTTTATTTTTTTCTCCCCTCTCCGGCATCAATCATCCTGACAAAATCTGCTTCTTTTAAAACATACATCCTGCAGCTTAAAATTCAGCTTTTCCTATAAGGAAGATCCCAAGCAGTTTATGGAAGAATGCAGTGCACATACACTATTATCTCTATCTATATACACACAAAAAAAATACATAAACATATATAATATTTATGGGCGCACCAGTAGCAATTATTGAGGTTTCCAAGCCTGATCTTTGAAAAAAGAAGGAGCCACGATGCCGAGCATCCAGACCCTGTGCAGCAGCACTGCCAGAGCCTCCAGCTCCCTTCTGCTGGGCAGAGCCGGCGCCCTGACGTCAGGGTGTTTTTCTGCAGAGCTCGCAGGATGTTGCAGCCGGCCAAGAGCTGTGTTTATGTTGATAACATTACAAGTATTTCCTCTCCGTTTCCGAAAGCAGCAGGGAGGGGGAGCCGAGGGGGAAGGGAGACTCGGGTTTCTCCAGCTTTGGGGTAGGACTCTCGAGGCCTTTTATGTTAAGGAGTGGGGAACGATGAAGTGCTGGCGTTATTTATGGTGCTTTTGGGAATAGGGAGGGTTTTAAAGCAGGGGATGGGAAGTGGGAGCTGGGCTGGCACAGCCCTCCCCCTGCACAGGGCTCTTTGCCTGCTCCCTGCTCCGGATCTGGTTTTAAGGTGATAAAGCAGCTCTGGCAGCTGATTGCCGGTCACAGGAGCAGCTCCAGGGATTTGGATTTTTGGGTAATGATGTGCACAGCAAGCTGGGATGCTCCCAGCATCCCATTCCTTCTGACAGTCACAGTAATAAAGCCATAAAAACTCAGGTTCTGCACGGACCGCCCGCATCCAGCTTTCTTCACGAAAGCGGGGCAAGACTTGGGAAAATCCATCATTATCTCCCCTTGCCAAGCCCTTCCTCCTCCTGCAATCCACTCATGGATCAATGAACTGATTAAATGTAGAATCAAGGGGGGTTTAGAGCTCCCCACCCGCTGATGTAATCCCAGAGCTGTGCTGGCAGCTCAGCAAAGGGGGGACCCTCATTGATGGCTGGACTTGATGAGCTTAAGGGTCTTTTGCAACCTAAACGATTCTGTGATCATCCCACCAGCCCAAAGGGGCTTTGCAGCCAGTCCAGGAATCTCCTGTAGCTCTCATCCATGTAGCAATCACAGTTTATGGAAATAAACCCAAACTCTTTTATCCTTTGTGGGTTATTTCCTGATAATGGAGAGCAGAGAGGGAATTCATGGCTTTTCTTTCTTTGCTCCCATCCTCTGTGTCCTGCTTTAATACCAAGGGAAAATGTGGGGAGGATCTGGCGCAGCTTGCCCAGAGCAGGAGCAGAAATGGGATGAGGGGGATCCCAGATGAACAGGGATCCTAAATGAGTGGGATCCCAAATGAACGAGGGCCCGATGTGAATAGGGACCCTAAATTAATGGGATACTAAATCAATGGGAATGCCAAACAAATGGGGTTCCAAATGAGTGAGATCATGAATTAGCAGAACCACAAATGAATGGGAATCCCTAATGGTTGTGGATCCCAAATGAACAGGTTACCAAATAAACAGAACTCAGAATTAATGGGGATCCCAAATGAACAGGATCCCAAATGAAGGGGAACTCTTGAGAAACAAATTAGTGGAAGAGAAGGGAGCCATATACACCTCAGTGAATGGTGTTTCTGTGCAAATATTCATCAAAACACAGCAAGTGGTCACTTTTTTCCCAGCAGTTCTTCCAGAAGAGAAGAGTCTTCCCCTTTCCCTTGCCACTGTGTCCTTGCTGTGGCAGTGATGGGTTCCCAGTGAGGGAAGGGGTTGTGATGATGAGATCTTGGTGCTTTCATCAGCCCTTGTGAGGTTTTCAGAGCATCTCTGTGCCATCATTTCCATTCTCTGGAGTTTAAGTGTGTGTTTAACTTCCTCCTGCTTTTGCACGTGGGTCCCATCAGGATGAGCACCTTATTTCTGTGGGATTCCACAGTGGGATGCTTGGACAATCTGCCTCCTGCAGAAAGGTAGAAAGATCATAGAATTGTGGAATTGTTTGGGTTGGGAAGGACCTTATAGATCATTCAGTTCCACTCCTCTGCTCTGGACAGAGACATCCTCCACTATCCCAGGTTGCTCCAAGCCCTGTCCCACCTGGCCTTGGCCACTTCCAGGGATCCAGGGGCAGCCACAGCTTCTCTGGGCACCCTGTGCCTCACCACCCTCACAGGTGGTGAATAAGAATAAATAAGAATTTATTCCTTATAAATACTGTTTTTTCTCCCCAAAGCCAAACCTGTGTAGACCAGGCTCTGACAAGTGTCTGACCAAGCTGAGTGGGGTGTATTAATGACCATGAGTGAAACATGTCATCAAACCACCAAACTACTGCTTGTGGGTTTTTCCTGACATCCCACCCTGGAGCACAGCCTGGGGGAGGCATTGCAGGACCAGTGCTGCTCTCAGCAGTGACAGGAGGACTGAATCAGTTCAAATTCATGCAGACAGATATTTTAACTGGTGATGAAACCCTCTGGAATGCTGGCTGCTCACACCAGTGGGACCCTTGGAGAAAGCCCTGCCCTGCTTGCAGCAGCAGGGCTGGCCATGGACGGAACCTATGGAAAGCTCTTATCTCCAGAGCTTGGTTTCCTTCTGGTTCAGGGTTTGTCTGACCTTTTGGTCACTGAGTAAGGTCGATTTTTGCCAGGTTTTCTTTTGGAGGGGGGAGGAAAAACATAAAAGTAGGTGGTGCTGGTGGGAGGATACTCCTGGGTGAGGTGGGAGGATCTTGTATTGCTGATAGCGTTTCCAGCGTGTGGATGACTTCAGTGTTGTCCTTCTGCCCGGAGTTTGGGATGGGTCTAGATGAAGCAGATTTAAATAAATAGAAGAAGCACAAACAACACAAGATCTATTAGAGGGGGAGGGAATAAAACCCGTTCTTGGCAGCTCCTCAGGTTGACTTGGCAGCGAGATCTCTCCTGGGAGATCCTGGAGATGCAACTGGACACAGGACAAAAGCCTGAAGGACGGGAGTCGTGCAGCAGCTGCTGGCCCATGGCACAGAGCAGAGCTGTGTCTGAGCCCTCTCTGGGCTCAGAGCAGAGGAGAGGTGTTGGCCCATCCTTGGAAGGCCCCGTGGCCACGTGCTGGTCTGGACTTGGCAGCTTTGGGCTCTGTCCTGGCCAGCACGATGACGTCTCACATCTGTGGGCCTCTGGATCCGTAGGTGTTTGGGAGGAGATAATGATACCCATTTCTCAGGAGCTTTCTGAGGTCCCCAGAGGAAAGAAATCACCGTAAAAATCTTGTATTAGAAAGGGCTGGGGGAAATGATTTTACTGATGTCATCGTCCTGTAATTCTGCTGGACATTTCCTGGGAAGCACGTACAGTATGGGCGTGCAGCCTGAACTTGCTGATCTTCTTGGATTATGTGTGAGTGTTTGTTCTGACCACATACACAGGGTTTGAATGGAGCTGAGTGTTCTGCCCCTGCCCAGGAACATTTCAGGTGTCAGTGAGGCAGGGGGAGCTGACCTCTCCTTCATTCCTGCCTCCACTTCTGGGGCATTTGGGATCAAGGCTCTTTGCCGTGGTCTTCAGCTGAATTGCCTTTGAGTTTGCTCAAGTACAGCCATTTGCAGACCACTGTATAAACTATTTATTGATCTCCTTTAAGACCAGATACTTGGTTTTAGTGCTCAGCTTGTTCTTCTCATGCTCTCCCACAGTTCACCCATTCCCTGCTTCATCCATGGGCACTTTGCTGCTCCATCAGACTGGGATTTCTCCATGTTCTTTCCCCTTGTTGTATGAACTCACCCATAAATCCTTCCCATCCAGATGTGTGCTGGGACTCCAGCCACACTTCCACTCCTCCCTCTGAGCTTTATAAGATGCACAGCAACATCCTCACCTTGGAATATTTTGGGATGAAATGAGGGTTTAATAAGTGTTCTGTGCTTTCCTCCCCAGGTCAACATGGATTTGTGGTTCTTTCTCCTTTTGCTCGGAAGTGGCCTGATAAGTGTAGGTGCTAACAACGTTACAACAGGTAAACTGTGCTACTCATCTCTCTTTTATCCCATCTTTAGGATCAAAGGAGTGAGTGGGAATGTGCTCAGTGTCTCATTCCTTCTGCCCTCCATGTAGCTGTAACATAAAATGTTGGAAAGAGGGTGATGAGCTTCAAGTGCTGATCAATGGGGCCCGCAGGTTTAGCTCTGAGCAATATTGTTCCTCACCTCCAGGGGCTCTAATGTTTGGACATCCCCATAAATAGCACCTGTTCAGGTGGGGTTTTTTTGACATTTGTATCTCCTGCTGTGCAGAGCATTTCCTGTCCTGGGCTCAGGATTTGTTGGGTGTTTTATACCTTATACTTACAGTCACATGAATCTTCAGCATCTAAACCCCTCAGTATGACAGAAGAGAATCTCACAGAGGTTCCCCTGTGCTTTTCCCTTCTCAGAGCCACCCACAACAGCGTCCACCTCCCCCAGGAGCCCCACCAAAGCTCCTACAGCAGGTCCTGAGGATGGGACCACGCCCAACACACACAGACTCAACATGAGCACTCCAGGGACTGTTCCTACCACAGCGCCAAAACCTCCTCCAACCACAGCTGCCAGAATCTTCCCCAATGCCACCACTGGCAGCCTCAACATCTCCTCCACCCTGGGGACAACCCAGCCTGTGCCTCCAGCCCCATCTCTGCTCCCCAGCGTGACGCCGTCGGCCCCACGCGCCACCGTCCCCAGCACGGAGGCAGAGACAACAGAGAGGAATTTCAGCATGGTGGTGACAACACAGGAGACCTCTTCTGCTTCCCACAATGGTAGGCACCTCCTCCCCCTCTTCTTCTTCTTCTCCAGGCCACCTTATCTCTGGGTTTGTTTCTTTGCTCTTCTTTTGTTTGGCTGAGCAAAAAAAAAGCCCACTTTGGGGCCAATTCCATGGTGATGCAAAACAAGAGGACTCTCAAACCTCTTCTGATCTCCCAGATCAGGAGAGGTTTGTCTGACCAAAAGTTTGGGCCAAGATCATCTAGTGAAAGATCTCCACAGGTGCACTAGATGATCTTTGCTTCCAACCCAAACTATTCTGTGATCCTCTCCTTACATTACCAATTTTCCCCATTAGTTGGGCAATTTCAATCTTTGAAAGGTCCAGATGAGAGAGAGTTGTCTCTGTTGCCATCTTGATGCCCTTCCCCTCTTGGCACATCATGAAAATGACCCCATAAAACGTTGTGTGGCTGCTCAGTCCAGGTTAAGAGTGAAAAATCAGGCAAAAGAGGCTGAGGTGACCAGAAATCTTTGCTGAGCTGTTGGTCTTCAGCCATGGTTTGCTCATTGTATTGTTTGAGACCCAGTTTGGGTACTGCCTGTCTCCAACTTGCAACAAGGAAGATGGCAGTGCCTGCTAGACCTTGGGATTTAGTGGGAAAACAGGATTGGTAACTTGGTTGTGGATTAGAAAACCCTGAAATAAGAAGATGGTGGAGTTAATGCAGGGAGGTGTCAAGTGTATATTCTTTAAGAAACAATTTCCAAGGGATGTGTGTGCCCTCTTCCTCTGGGAATCTCTGGAAACCACAGCCCCTGAAGCTGCAGTGAAGTTGTCTTTGCTACCAGCATAGGAGGGGATGTGGCTGAAGGAAGTCCAGAACCCAGCTTTTGTAGTGCTCTGCCACCCCTGAGCTCATCCAACTTCCTTCCCAACCCAAATCCTTTTTTTGCAGAGTGAAGGAGTCTGGCATAGCCTTAGACACACACATGGGCCAAGTTTGGTAGAAATGTAGGAGAGAGGGAGGCAAAAGCTTTAAGCTGCTAATATCTGGATTTTGTAATATGATGTCTGCTCATGGTGGGGCTGAATTAATCATTTTTGTGTCTCCACTGCCTTTTTGTGATTTGGGTTACCAGTTTTGGTGAACTCCCCTGGTGTATGCCATGACACATTGGCCATTGCACCATCAAGGCCACAAGTGGCTTCTCACTTGATGTCACCCCAGAGAACAAATGACAAAACCTAATTCTTTCTTTATCTGAAGTAATTTATCAAGGAACAAAATCAGTTTTAGGGTTGCCCTTGCCATGAGGGCAGCCCTAAATTAGATTTAACAGGAAATGTTGGTGTTATCATGGAAGAATTAAGTGGTGCTTGGGAAGGAGACTGGGGCAGAAGGTCGCACATTGGAGGGGCAGTTCCTCTTTGTCCAAACCCACCAGGATTGTCCTCAGCCCTGTGCTGCAGCTCTTCACACCCAGCTGATGGCCAGGAAAGCCAGGCTCTGCTCTCCCTGGCACTGGTTTGTTCCTGTGCCCTCTGGATCAGCCATCCAACCCAGCAGGTAGAGACTTCCCTTGGCTGGTCCTCGCCCCCATCCCTGAGCCCAGCTGCTCCTAATTGAACTCTTGGCTCAGCCACACTCTTAAAATGATGCACCAGTGTTATCTCTTGATATTTAAGTGCTAATAATTTACACCAGTGACTTGCTGGTTATGGGTTTAAACAGTAAGTTGTGTTTAGTGATGTTAAAGCTTGGCTTCAGCTCCTTGTTCTGCTGATAAAAACCTCAGGATTTGTTCCTTTTTCCTTACTCAGAAATTCATTTTAACATCCTGGTTTTATAGCTAGTGTTTTAAAGGAAAGATTTACAGGCAGATGATGAGAGTTACTAAATTTGTTCCTGTCTTGGTCTTTGATCCTTCCTGACTTACTAAAATGTCTTGTTCCTTTGTTGCTAAGAGACTTTTGTTTTCTTTTTCTGCAGGTAACTCTGACAGAAGAGGTAAGAATGTTACATTTCATTGCTCTTTACTCAGTAAAAACAATTCCAGAAGCATTCTGCTATTAGAGAGCTCTCCTTAGGACTTCCAAATGTGTTTTTATGAAGCCTCTGAAGCTCTTTAAAAGAGCTGGTGACACACTGATATCTTAATTTCTGTTGAGCTTTTCTTTTTAGAATGAAAAAATCCCATTCCAATTTGGACATGTCCTCTTAGGTACCAATTGTTCCTGCTCTGAGAATGTCAGCACGTCCCTAGAGCTCCATGACCAAAGTCTGAGAAGCCATTCAGGATATTTCTTTGGGGTTTTTTTTGCTGCTGAATTGTCTTAATTGACTGTGACTTACACAATTTGATCCAAACCCATCCAGCAGATGATGGGAATAATTATTGTTCTCCTCATTCTGTTGGCAAGCAGTAACACAAATCCATTTCTTGTAAGAGAACAGCACTTCAGGGACATTTTTCCATCTCTCAGCTCTGAGAACTGGCATCTCTACCAGAATATTTGCAATTACTGATGGCTTTAGCACTCCAGGAGCGGGCAGAGCTGGGCTGGCTCCCACCTGGAGGAATCAGCTGCCTCTGTCTGTATGTTTTCATCCTGGCTCTGATGGGTGCTGCAGCTTTGCAAACTCTGCCTGGTGCTGCTCTCTGTGCCTGCCTCACCCAGATTGATGCTCTGAGCACTGACTGGCAGCAGAGGGAATTTAGCAGAGGGAATAAAAGGGATGCAAGTCTGAGGGAACTCATTTGAAATTGTGGTTAAGCCTCTGCAGAAATGCTCAGTGTAATTCCCTCAGATCTGGCCTGGCTTAGGCCTGATTTTGTGCTCTCTCTCTGCCGTTGTTCATCCCTGCTCCTGAGGGCAAAGAGAAAAAAAAAGGGAATACATCTGACTTCCTAACAAGATTTATATTAATATTGCTAATATTATTGTAATTATAGTGAGGAAATCAGATTAAATAAGGGATTTTTAACAAGAGCATATGGGACAAGGGGAAATGGCTTCAAACTGGGAGTAGGTTTAGATTAGATACTGGGAATAAAGTCTTGACTGTGAGGGTGGTGAGGCTCTGGCATGGGATGTCCAGAGATTTGTGGCAACCCCATCCCTGGAAGTGTCCAAATCCAGCTTGGATGGGGTTTGGAGCAACCTGGGGTGGTGGAAGGTGGAGGGAGTGGGATGATCTCCAAGGTTCCTTCCAACCCAAACCATTCTGTGGCTGGTTTTGTGAGCAGATGTTGCCAGCTGTGAGCAGGGATGAGCTGCTCAGCCCCATCCCTCTGCCATGGCTGCACCCAGATCTGGGTGACAGCCTCTAAAGCAGCTCTGCCTGCAGCTGGGACATGCTCCCAAGCTCCAGAGGGGGGTTTGGTGCCTCCTCAGAGGAGCCAGGAGAAGATTTGAGCCTCCTGCTGCCTTCCAAGCTCAGGACTGCGGTGGGTGCTGCAGCACCAGGGGAGCTGAAGGTTGAGTCCTTGTCCCTTTTCCAGGTGGATTGCCAGCATGAAGCCCCCCAGGCTGGGGCTGGAGCAGGACAGGAGCTCTGGGGGGGTTGGCAGAGCTCAGCAGGGCTGGCAGGGAGCAGCTGGGGACCCTCCAGCTCGTTTCTTGCCTGGCCTGGGTGGGAAAGCTCCAACTCCTCATCCCACCAGATGTGTGCAAAGAAAAGCTGCAAAAAAAAAAACAACAAAATCTCCAAACTCCCTGCACCCTGCTGCCAGAGCCATCCCAACCCTCAAATCTGCATCCTGCAGCTCCAGCCCAGCTCAGCATGACTTAGGCTGAGCTTAAGTGCAGCCAAGGCAGGAAAAAATGGTCCAACTGTGGTTTAACACCACAGGTTTTGGCATGGCAGCTCTTCTTCCTCTCCTGCAGACAGGATGGAGGTGGTGGCTGTGCTCAGAAATCTCAGTGAGGGACCAGGGCTGGCTGTGGTTGGGCCAAGACCAACCTGTTCTTGGTTTTGGGAAGTGTCAAGATGGGGAATGCCAAGGCTCATCACCTTCTGAGGTGTGCAGGAGGCAGAATTCCCAATAAATTCCTTTTGGGGCTCTGGGAGAGGCAGAATTCCCAATAAATTCCTTTTGGGCTGTGGGAGAGGCAGAATTCCCAAGGAGTTCCTTTTGGGCTGTGGGAGAGGCAGAATTCCCAAGGAATTCCTTTTGGGCTGTGGGAGGTGCTGCCACATTAGGGCAGTAGATGAGAAGGACAAAAACGTGCAAAACCAGGATAATTTAATTTTTTTATTTGCCACACTGGGCCACTACCTTGAAATCACGACACAAAAATCATGTTTTAATAGAAATAACATTCCCAGACCTCACAGCACAGAGGGACAAGCACAGAAATACAATCAGAGTGCCCTTGAGTAGCACAGAGATGGACAAAATAAACCCTTGGGGGGAAAAAAAATAGGGAAATGGACAAAATAAACCCCTAGGGAAAATAAACCCAAAGGGAATCTGCTGGCTGAAATTGCTGAGACACATGGAGCAGGGATCTGCAGGGAAATGGATGCACAGAAGGTGGAAAAGGCTCCTGCCTTGCAGCCTCTTGGGGCTGTGTAGACACAGTGTGGTGGCCCCCTCAGATGGAGGGAGCTGATGGAAAATGGAAATATCCCCAGCTGGCATGGCTGGCATCCACATTTATCTGAAAAAATGCCCTGCAGGGCCCTTCTTCTCTCTGGTTGGAGCTGCTTGGCTTCCAACCCATCTGGGTGATTTGCCAGCACCAACCACTGATTCACTGACCTCCAGCACGAGATGAAAATGGCTTATTTAAAGGAAAAATAAAATCTGTTGTGGGTCATGCAGGATGGGAGTGTTTCAGAGTAATTTAAGTGGTTTTCTGAGGGAATTGTGAGGTACCTGCCCTTGAGGAGCTTCTGCAAGGGAGTCAGATTGGGTCACACTTGGGTGCCTGGTGGTGTCTGAGCTCTCTTGCTCTCTGAACTCTGTATTTCCAGGGAGGAAAGAGTAGGGGGTTGAACTAGATGGTCTTTGGAGGTCACTCCCAACCCAAAATATTCTATAATTACAGAATTGTGGAATGGTTGAGTTGGAAAGGAGCTTAAAACTCATCCAGTTCCACCCCAGACACCTTCCACTATCTCAGGGTGCTCCAAGCCCCATCCAGCCTGGCCTTGGGCACTTCCAGGGATCCAGGGGCAGCCACAGCTGCTCTGGGCAGCCTGGTCCACACCAAATCTCACCCTTGGAGCTGTTCAGATCCCAGGGGCAGCAGGAAGCTTTGTCCTCTCATCCTGTTTGACAAAGAACTGGAAGCAAAATGGTGGTGGTGTTCCAGATGTGTCTGTGGGATCTTAGAGAGGTCACAGTTTCCACCCATTTTAATATAAAGTTTCTTATCGTATACCAACCAACCATTCCTTACACCAAACTCATGGGCCTGGCAGGAACTTCTCTGGGCCCTTAAGTTTCAGGCAGGAAATTTTTGTAGATTTTTTTTTTGTAGATTTCCAGCTGACAGAGGAAATTTCTGCTGGTGCACCACATGCACATTCAGTTGTGCAGAAGGAACCCCAAAAAAACCCAGTCCCAGCTTTCTCCATCACTCTTTTCATCTGCAAGGTCATAATTTCACAGTGACCAACTCTTGGAGAAGATTAAGTTGCTCTGAGTGGTGGTTTCAGGTTTTAATCTGACCTGGGAGTGTCTGAGGCACATGCTGCTCACTCATCCTTTTCTGTTTTCACTCTCAGGCTGGAAAATTGCAACATCACTTCATACTATTTATTATTTATTATGTTTTTATTACTAATATCATCATCAGAATTGTTCTTCAAGCAGAAATTGTTAAATGATGGCTCTGGATGTTTTCCAGTGTCCATAACCACACCTTTCTCTTCCTCTTGCAGATGAGACTCCCATTATAGCTGTGATGGTGGCCCTGTCCTCCCTCCTAGTCATAGTATTTATTATTATTGTTCTGTACATGTTGAGGTAAGAGCTGCTTTAATGCTGGATTGCCTTGTTTGACAGAAACAATTCCTGAATGAACAGGAATGAGCCTTTTGTGCTGCCTCCCAAGCTAAAGGCTGACACAGCTGGTGCTTTGAAAAGAAACCTGGAAGGACAATGGATGAAAATGATGTTTGGGGTTATCTGGTGAATGATGCTCATTCCTTTCTCTGCAAAGCTCCTCCTCCTGTGGGGAATTCCTTTCTGCCTTTCAAAATGTCACTTTTAGCAGGGTGGATTGAACTGAAGCCCTGTCAGTGAGGGGAAAAGCCAGGTGAGGTTTCCTTGTGAGGCTGCAAATGATGGATTGAGTAATCCAGGGAGGCTGAGCACAAATGTGTTTCAGTGTGTTATTCCTTGATTCCCATCTTGGTAGCAAGCAGGATCCAATATCCAAACTCTTGTTTTGGGTGCTAAACCTCACATGGTCCCTGTGCACTTTTACTATGAATGGCAGGAGATTGGGAGGAGTGTTAGGTGATGCTGTAATTGAAATTACAGCACAATAAAACCTTCTTAGGTCCATTTTTTAGAATCCAAGCATCTGCCCTGCTCAAAATGAAGCATTTCCAGCTCCTGAAAGCATAACTAAGAATGTTTTTATTCACTTGCAGTAAACATTTTAATTTACTCACCAGTTTGGTGATTAAGTAAGTCTTAAAAAAAAAAAAAAAAAATTTCCTTAGCAGTGGAAAACTCCCCTCTCTCTCCTGGCTCCAGGCCTGCCCTCACAGCAGTGAACCTGAGGAGAGTTTTGCCTCAGGAGTTCAGCAGCAGCAGAGTTTGAGTCCTTCCCACCTGGCTTCCAGCCCTGAAAGAAAGAGTTTGTGTTCACTGCCCAGTGATTCAGCAAAACTCCAAATTTCAGGCAAAGGGAGCATGAGCAGCTGCTCCAAGTTAACAGCACGTGGAGCAGGGATTTGCTGCAGGACTGATCAAGCTGGGCTTTGTGTGCCCTGCTGGGTCAGCCCAGGGAGCAGGGCCTCCTTGGGGTGTCCTCTGCAAAGAGCACCCTCAAAGTTTCTCCTGGTTTCCAGCTCTCTCTGGGCTCCTGCAGCTGTTCCAGATGTGCTCAGTGAAAAGCTCTGCTCACAGGCAGGATTTCAGAGCTCCTGCAGCCTCCTGGACCCACCAGCTCATCCATGAAGCCTTGAGAAAGTGTGGCAAAAAAAAGGGAAAGCTCTTTGGGTGCTTCTAGATGGTTGTGATTATGTTCATAAGTTCTCACCTGTAGTAAGTTGAGTCAGTGTGCTGTTATCAAAATCATCCTTTATTCCTCTGTGGCCTTCTCCTCATCATTTGTTGTTCTTTTTCACATAGTAATAGGCAGCTGGATTAAACCTGGTTTGCATATATCATTTAAAGAAACTATATATAAAGAGTTTTCTTCCATCATAAGGAAGAAGTGAGATATTGCTACTTCCAGAAGTTTTTTCTGCTCTTTTTTATTTTTTCTGCTGTTAGATCAAAGTAGAAAATAGGTAAAATCTGAACCAATAACTTCCTTTTTGAGAATTTCAGAATTTTGCTAACTTTTAGTGTCGTACTCCTTCTGTCAATATTCATTTTTACTCAGGTCTCATCTGGGAGGGGACCTGGGCTTCCTGGTGGATAATTACTGACTTTTCCACTCCAATTCTCCTTGGCAGGTTCAAGAAATACAAGCAGGCAGGGAGCCACTCCAACTCCTTCCGTCTGTCCAACGGCCGGACAGACGACACAGGTGAGTCCCCCTGGTGCCACACAGGCTCTCCCCCACCTCTTATTTTTGTAGGCAAATATTTTTTCATTCCTATTTTGTTGTTGTTGTTGTTTCTGACCTCCTTTGTTCCATATTTTCCATGGGTTTGGCAGACTTGCACAGAATGAAGGTTTATTTCCCAGCTTTTGTTCCACTGATTCAATGTTTGCCCTCAAGTGGTTGATATTAAAATGGGTGATCACTTCCAAAATCACTACTCACATTCCTCTTGAGTTTTCACAGTGTTTCTTTGACTCAAATGAGAACCCTTTTTGAAAAAAACCCACATCTTTGGGGAGTAATTAAACATTTTTCTGGTCTTTCACATTAGAATGGTCTCTGATTAAAACTCAGATCTTCACACTGTGGATACCAAACTAATACTTCCAGGAGATATTTATTTCCATTATAAAAACATTTTGTACCTCCTAAACACGCACAGATGCACTTTAAAGCCTTGTGTAATGTCTAAATTCTTCTGCCCCTGAGCTGTGAGCCAGAGCTGACATTGAGGGTCTGAAGCTGGGCATCTCCATCCATGTGTAGGCACTGATTAAGATCAGAGGAGACCTCTTAAACTCAGTTCAGATGCTTTTTCAGCAGTCCTTCCACATAAACCAAACACCTTCTGAGAAGCACTAACTGGAATTCAGCACCTTTTTTATTTTATGTTGGCTGCTAAGACCTTCCCTGCCATCTTACCTCCCTGTAAACGGAGGTGTGAACTTCATAAACGCTCAGCTGTGTTGGTGTAACCCTCACGTGGCCTTTCTGGGCTCTGCTGAGCTGCACAAGCAGCAGCTGCCTCTGCTGTGTCCTCCTGGGAATTGTTTCACAGTGGTGGTGCCAGACTTTCCATGGGAGAGAGGGAGAAGTTGGAATTCAAAGCCAGGTGGTCGCCAGGCCCAGCACTGACTTGTCCTCAGTGCCCTGTCCTGCCTCTGGGACAGTGTAGATCCCAGAGTGTTAATCATCAAAAGATCACTGATTTTTTGGGGTTGGAAAAGTCCTTTAAGATCATCCAATCCAGCAGCAATGCCAAGGCCACCACTGACCATGTCCCCAAGTGCCACATCCACATGGCTTTTGTATCCCTCCAGGGATGGGGACTCCTCCACTGCCCTGGGCTGGAGAGCCCTTTCCATGAAGAAATTTATCCAATATCCCACCTGACCCTCCCCTGGCCCAGCCTGAGGCCGTTCCCTCTCCTCCTGTCCCTGTTCCCTGGGAGCAGAGCCCGACTCCCCCGGCTGTCCCCTCCTGTCAGGAGCTGTGCAGAGCCACAAGGTCCCCCCTGAGCCTCCTTTTCTCCAGGCTGAGCCCCTTCCCAGCTCCCTCAACTGCTCCTGGTGCTCCAGCCCCTTCCCCATGTCCATTCCGTTCTCTGGACACCCTCCAGCCCCTCAAGAAGCCCAGAAGTTTCCCCAGCACTGGAGATGCCCCAGCAGAGCCACCACAGGCACTGCCCTGGCCCTGCTGCCACCCCAGTGCTGCCACCAGCCAGGTGTCACTGCGCTCAGAGCAGCCTGGTCTGCTGGAAGCCATTTGGACCAAGATGCTCTTTAACACCCCCTCCAACCCAAACCACTCTCTGCAGACACGAGGACAACCCTAAAAGTGGCAGTGCGGGGTCCCTGTGCTCCCCTGGGCATGGGTGGGCAGTGCTGGCCATAGGGCACAGCTTGTGGCCCCTGTGACCCCTGTGTGAGACACAACTGCTCACTTTGAAAATTTAAAAAAGTTTATTAAACCTTGACAAAAATACAACAAAAGGACTACATAAGGAAAAATTCGCAGCACTGGGAAGTGCCCTTGTGGGTACCACATGGCCAGTTCATCTTCAAGATGGATGCTCAGTCTTTTATACCCCTGGGGGTTGCATCAGCCAGCCTTGGCCCCTCCAAAGTCTGTCAGTCAGCTCTTCTGTGCCATTTATCAGTGCAAACTGCTTTCTTGTCACTGGATTGGAGCTCAGGTGTTGCCATGCCTCACCCCCTCAGCATCCCCAAGCTTTTCCATTCCCACCTGCCCCATGCAAGGGACACCTGTGCAGCTTCTTTGTACCTGTCCTGCACAGCCCAGGGTGTGTGATGGCAGCAATACAGGGGGGAAAGGGAACTATGGGGAGAACAGAGGACATCTAAACCACAATAACATAACCATACATCACTAAAGCTTTTCTTAATATTCACACAATAGTCATCCCTTAATTGTGACAGCCAACCGTCGCCACATTTCTCTTCACAGAGAAAAGCAAGGCACAATTCTTCCCAAGAGTATTTCTGGGTTTCACATTCTCTGAACCTCAGAGAAAGAAAAAACAATTCTTATCTCATTTACTGCTCCTGTGTTGTTCACAAGTGGAATGCATGGTGGAAGAGTGTTTACCTGATGGGAATTGGTAATTGGATTCTGGTGTGAGTGTTTTGATTCACTGACCAACTGAATCCAGGTGTGTGTGTGTCAGGCCTGTCAGCTGGCAGTCACGAGATTCGGCACAGTGGAGTGCTTGGCAGATTCAGTTTAGATGTAATGTAATATAATATTATATTATATATATATAATATGTTATTTTATATATTATAGATATTATTCTATATATTCTATATATTCTATATAATATAGTATATAATATTATATTATATATGATGTAATATATATAATGTAATATTATATATAATGTATATTATATATATAATGTAATATAATATAATACAGTATAATAAAGTAATTAATTAGCCTTCCAATAGGATGGAGTCCTCCTCAACATTACTTCCCTGCCAGGGGGTGGTCATCTTGTTTCTATAGCATTACCCATCCATTATAGTTACTATAAGGTTACTATCCATGCATTATAGTTACTGTAATGGGTAGTTACCATAATGTTACTATCCATCCATTATAGTTACTCTAATGTTACTGTCCATGCATTATGGTTACTATAATGTTACTATCCATGCATTGCAGTTACTATAATGTTACTATCCATCCATTATCCGTCTGTAACACCTGGGTGTCCTTGCAGAGCCCCAGAGCATGCCCCTGCTCGCCCGCTCGCCCAGCACCAACCGCAAGTACCCCCCGCTGCCCGTGGACAAGCTGGAGGAGGAGATCAATCGCCGCATGGCCGATGACAACAAGCTCTTCAGGGAGGAGTTCAATGTGAGTGCCTCTGCTGCCCTCAGGGTTGGATTTAGGGTCTGCTTCTTGGTTTGGAATGAGAGGTGTGTGCTGAGGAAGGCAGGAGCCCCTCCTGAAATGGGAAATGTAAACCCCCTCCCTCTGAATTATTATAATTTTGAAATTAAGGGGCTGTCAGGCAAAGATATGGGAGTAGGAATAACAGTTCTTTACTAGGGAAGAAAATAAAGATAAAATTAACAATGTAATAAATCAAAACAGCGCTGACAGAGTCGGAGTAGGAGCTGGCATCCTATGTGTCAGGGTGGTGGCACAGCCCCATCCCATGGGGGCTCAGCCCTCCTGCAGTGCCAGCTGTGCTTCTGCTGGAGCAGGGATCCTGCACAAGGGGGGTGTTTTCCTCTGCAGCTCCAGGGCTGCTGGAGATGGGCCTGGTCTTCCTCTTGGAATCCAGTGGAAAAGGCAGCTGCTTCTCTGGGAATGCAGGGGAAAGGCTGATCTGGTGTCCCAGAATCTCAGATTGTATCCAGGTAGGAATGCTGGGCTCCTCCCCTGGGCGGAGCATCTCCCAATGGGATGATGGAATTTGATCAGCCATGCAGGGACACTCATTGCCCATGAACAAAAGATAATTAATAATTAATGGCCCATGAAAAGAAGAAATATCCTGGAGGGAGGATTGGTTGTGGAAGAGATAAAGAAAAGTGCCCAATGAACAGAAGATAACTGCCCCACCTTAAGAGATGGCAAACAGAATGCACACATTGCGTTGCAATCTGGGACAGGGGGTTTCTTAAAGGCTGAGCAGTGGCAGGGCTGATTCTGTCCTTGAATGTGTGACAAACTGCTCACCCTCATGCTCACTGCAGAAAGCAGAGGGTTTCTAGCAAACAGCTCTTCAGAGTTACATTTTCCTGGGTTCAGGAATGTTCCTGGATGTCTTGGGTTCTTCCAGAGCTCCCCTGCTTGCTGATTGCCTCCCAAGCTCTGCCCCCCAGCTCCCAGTCCTCATGGCCTTAAATCCACAACCAACCAAAAGAAAGCTTTGACAGAGAAACAGGAATGAGCCCTCTTATTTCAGTGAGCTGTTAACCCTGAAACACAATGGTGACAGTGTGTGGGACAAAGGCTGGCCTTCAGCTGTGAGGAGTTCAGGCATTGTGCTTGTCCCACAAGGCCAGAGCATTTCTTCAAGGATGGCCACAACCTCTTCTTGACATTGCTGGGCTTTGCAGCTTGTGACAATGGATGTGTTTTGCCTTGTCGATACAAAAAGAATGGAATGGAATGGAATGGAATAGAGTAGAATAGAATAGAATAGAATAGAATAGAATAGAATAGAATAGAATAGAATAGAATAGAATAGAATAGAATAGAATAGAATAGAATAGAATAGGTTCATTAAGGTTGGAAAAGCCCTCTAAGAGTATAGAGTCCAGCCATTAACCCAGCACTGCCAAGACCACCATTAAGTCATGTCCCCAAGTGCCACATCTACACTTTATTTTTTTTTAACACTTTCAAGGATAGTGACTCTACCACTGCCCTAGGCAGCCTGTGCTGGGGCTTGACAACTCTTTCTGTGAAAATATTTTCCTAAATATCCAATCTAAACCTCCCCTGGCACAACTTAAGATTGTTTCCTCTCCTCCTGTCCCTGTTCCTGGAAGCAGAACCCAAACCCCCCCTGGCTGTCCCCTCCTGTCAGGAGTTGTGCAGAACCACAAGGTCCCCCCTAAGCCTCCTTTTCTCCAGGCTGAGCCCCTTTCCATCCCCCTCAGCTGCTCCTCATCAAACCTGTGCTCTCAACCCAGGTCCAAGCCATGATATGGCACCATGAGAACAAGGAGAAGATAAAAAAAAGCCACTGCACTTTGTCCAGCTGCTACAAAACTTGATCCCTTTCCTGGTCGTGCTGTGATGAAACCAAATAGGTGCAATGGATGCCCAGGGAGGGGGATTTTTAGGGTTATAAATACCTGATTGCCCTGGACACTTCCTGCCATCCTGTCAGCTGGAGGAAGGGATGGTGGATACTTCCAGAACATTCTTTGCTGTTCAGAGAGGATGTGGAATAACAGTGCTGGGGAAGCACCTCCTGTGCTCAACTGGGAAACACAGGGACAGTGTCCCCTGTCCCTCCTCCACCAAAGGCCCCCTGGGGCTGCTCCTGCCATCACTGGGTGGGCTGGGGCAGGGGGGCTTAATCAGGTCACAATTAGCAGCACTGTTAATGGGGGAATCTCACAGGAGGCTCCTTGGACAGGAATCAGGGCTGAGCTCGTTGGTGCTGCCAGGTGGATTCGGAGCTGGAGGCTTTGCTGCCACCTCGTGTCCATGGATCAGGAGATTCCAGATCTCTTTCCAAAGGGATTGGCTCTCTCTGGTCCAGCCCAGCTATTTAAATGGTCACTTGAAGAGTTGCTGCTGGGGCGGAGGTGAGGGGTGTTGGTCATGGGGACACGTCCAGAGGGGCAGGATGCTCAGAGGTGGCACTTGCCAGCACATTGTTCCTGCTGTGCCATGAAAACCTCATGGAAAACCATTTTTTTTCTGCCATTTCAGGCTCTCCCAGCGTGTCCCATACAGGCCACGTGTGAAGCTGCTTCCAAGGAGGAGAACAAGGAGAAGAACAGATATGTGAACATTTTGCCCTGTACGTGTCAGAGCTGCTTGGATGGGGGGGGAAACACTCAGGGGTTCCTGCCAGGGCTACCCATTCCTGGTTTTGGGATGGGCAAGGGCACAGATGAGGGCATTTCACCTCCCAGGTGGGTGACTGTGTCTACTTTAGCTTTGGATACCTGTGAGGAGAAGCTCCATGGAGCCAGGAGGCCGTGGAGAGTGAAAGGAATGGGAAATGCCAGAAGGGACAACTCTTGCCTGCTGGCATTGGGCAGTGGGCTGGCTTGGGGTGCCCTCAAATATGCACTCTGTAGGAAAAAAACTACCTTAGACAAGATCTAGGACCTCTCTGGGTTTAAGCAAGAGGAATTTGGGGGCATAAAGGTGTTTTTGCAGCAGAGCCAGGAGCATGGGCTGCACTCCAGCACCTGGATTCTCACTAGGCCAGGTAGCAGCAGAGTGGAGGGGGTTGTCTTTAATGCAGAGTTTTAATTTCCCTCCAGATGATCATTCCAGGGTTCACCTGACTCCTGTGGAAGGGGTCCCTGACTCCGACTACATCAACGCCTCCTTCATCAATGTGAGTTTTGGGATGTGGAGGGGAAATCCCTGCCAGGAGCAAAACCAAGCAGGCTTTGGAGAGCTCTGGGGAACCAAGAGCTGGGCATTTCTGATCAACAAACAGCTGAAAAATCATAGAATCTTTGAGGTTGCAAAAGCCCTCTAAGAGCCACAAGTCCAAGCATTCCCCCAGCGCTGCCAGGCCACCACTGAACCATGTCCCCAAGTGCCACATCCCCAGGGTTTGAAATCCTTGAAGAGTGTGGCCAATTGATCATCAGTGCTTCCCAGGGCTGCATGTGGGAAGGGGATGGAGAAGAAATCAAGGAATCCAGCTGAAATGGAAGCAGCATTGTCCTGCTCTGCCCCTGGGAGGAGATGGGTCCTTTGTGGTTGTCACCATGGGGCTCCAACCAGCTGGAAGGGTCATGTGAGAGATGCAGCCACATGAAGCAAAGCAAGACTCAAAAGAGCTTTTTCCTTCCCTCTCCAGTAAATAAAATACACAAAACCAGTGCCTATGAGTTCTACAGCCCCTCTTTTCCAAGGATCAATGCTGATTTTCACATGATGCTCTGGATGCAGGGTCTGACTGCAGTGGAAGGGCTGTCAGGCTGCCACTCCCTTCACTAGTGCCTTGTGCCAACAAGTGGGGTCATTCCTGCATTATGTGAGCATGGGGAGAGTTTCTGTGGGAAAACAACCCTTTGCACAAGGATTTTCAATGATTTCAGCCCATCTTTGGAGCAGATTTTCCTCTCAGAGGCTGCAGCCCCTTCTCTGCACAAGGGAGAATGAGCAGCAGAGCAGATGCCAGCTCTGTTTGTTCCTTTAGATGCATTTAATGACTCTTGTGTTAGAGAAATATTAATTTCTCCTCCTTTTTCTTCTTTTCTTGCAGGGGTACCAAGAGAAAAACAAATTCATTGCTGCACAAGGTAAATTCTTGACTATTGCCATTGCTCTTTTGGGGGCAGCTGGGCTGGGTCCCTCTGCTCAGTGGAGCTGTGCCCCTCTACCCACAGCACAGCATCTTGCAGAGCTCCCCTGGTCTAAAGGAGGCCTGGCTGCTCCACAGATTGTTCCCAAAATTATTTTCCCAGTCAAAGAGCAGTGCTGGATGTCTTGGTGACAGAGAGAAGTCCTTCCTGTGCAGTCCCATTGCTGGAGGGTGTTACGACCTCTGGAAATTCTGCCAGGGAGCTGCTTAATTAAATCCCCCCAAATCACAGATTCATGGAATGGTTTGGGCTGGAAAGGACCTCAAAACTCATTCCACCCCACTACCATGGGCAGGGACACCTCCAGCTATCCCAGGTTGCTCCAAGCTCCCTTGAACACTTCCAGGGGTGGGATAGAGAGAAACATCCTTATGGTCTTCAGAAGTCCAAACACATCCCTAAAACCAAAATTCCCACTCAGAGGGTGGGGATCATGTCAGCAACAGGATGTTACCTGCCCATGGGAGTGTTTTGTGTTTCCTCTCTGGACTTGCCAGTGGGTCAGGGCATTCCTGGCCAGTTTCCCTGGCTCTGGCTGGAGAAGGAGGCTGGATCAGGTCCCTCAGCACTTCCAGGCTCAGGTTAAGCTTTGGCTCTGCTGTTCTCTTGGCTCACCCTGAGCCTCAGGCTTGGCAAGGGAGTGTAGGTTGAGTTAGCTTCGTGTCTGGCAGGCAGCAGGGAACTATTCCTGTGCCACACTGAAATGGGATCCCATGGCTAAAACCCAAAATCCCAGGGCAGGACTTGTGCAGACTCTGGGACAGCCACATCTCCCCTGGGTGACCTTGGGCAAGTCCGTGCTCTGTTTGTCTGATTTCCCCTTCTTGAGCTAAATATGGAATTCCTGACCATAAAACAAATCCAGATATTCCAGGTATTGTGTGATAGGATTATTCCTTGCATCAGGCATGCCCAGACACCACAGCACCTCCTGTGACCTATTGACAAAAAATGTGTTGGATCATCCCCGACATGTGGCATCACACGCTGGATCTTGGCCCCAAATTGTGAGAGGTTGATCCCAAAGAGGATTTTTTTGTTTTACCTTCCCCTCAGGACCAAAGGAAGAAACAGTGAATGATTTTTGGAGGATGATTTGGGAGCAAAACACAGCGACAATTGTCATGGTGACCAACCTGAAGGAGAGGAAAGAGGTCGGTGCCAGAAGCTTTCACAGGCTGGGATTTGACCCTATGGGCATATCCTGGAGCCATTCCCAGCCTTGTGGGGGTGTCCAGAGCTCACCTGCACCTGTTTTTTCCCCCCACAGTGTAAATGTGCTCAGTACTGGCCGGATCAGGGCTGCTGGACCTACGGGAACATCCGAGTGTCCGTGGAGGACGTGACCGTGCTGGTGGATTACACCGTGCGCAAGTTCTGCATCCAGCAGGTGCCAGGGGTCCCCTCCCCATCCCATCCCTCCCCTCTCCACTCTGGGCATCCCAAAGGTGTTGGCTCAACTCCTCCAAGGCTCTGTGAGAGCACAGTTGGGATGAAATGACCCCCAGTGTGTCGGTGTTCGCAGGGGTCTTATGTTGAGGGAAGAGATGTAGATCTGACTCCATGTTACAGAAGGCTTGATTTATTATTTTATTATATATATTACATTAAAACTGTACTAAAAGAATAGAAGAAAAGGTTTCATTAGAAGGATAGGCTAAGAATAGAAAACAAAGAATGATAACAAAAGTTTGTGTCTTGGCTCTCTGTCTGAGCCAGCTGTGCTGTGATTGGCCATTAATTACAAACAAGCACGTGAGACTAATCAGAGATCCGCCTGTTGCATTCCACAGCAGCAGATTTACAGCAGATAAACCATTGTTTACATTTTGTTCCTGAGGCCTCTCAGTTTCTCAGGAGGAAAAATCCTAAAGAAAGGATTTTTCATAAAAAGATGTCTGCGACACCCCAGCACCCATTTTTAACCAGAGTTGTTAAGAATTTATTCGTCCCAAGAGCCTGTTCACAGTGGTACCACATGGCTGTGCTGAGAGCAGGAAAACTGAGGGATGCCAGGGCTGAAATTCCATCCTGAGGTACTCCAGCACTTGCTGTTAGCAGTGTTTGTTCCTGCCCTCACCCACAGACACTTAATGCCTGAAAACAATCAGATTTAACCCCTCAGCTGAGACAAAATCCAGCGCTCTATGTGTTGGGTTTGATTGCTTTCCCATCTGTCACCTCATTTCCTTGTTCTCCAAGGAGACTCTGGGTGTTTTAGTCACTCTGTTTGTTTTCCTGTCTCTCTCAGAGGCAGGCAGGGAAGAGTTGGTGCCTGTAAACCTGTCTGGACTTTGAGGATGATCCTGCTGAGCCTCATCCTTTATTCCAATGGCCTGGATGTGTGTGTTTTCCTCCCCTGCCTTTAATCCAAGGATGATCTGGCCAGAGGAGTGCGAAAGGATGGAGAAGCAGCTTCTGTTTGAGCTTGTTGGGGATGAATTATGGCAGCTGCTGCCAGGCAGGATCCACAGGCTGGCATCTCACACCCCTCAGATGTGGGATGTGGTGCTGGGTGGTTAAAATGTCATGTTTTTAGAGACTGATCTGTCCCAAAGCCTAAGGCTGTGCCCTTTCAGCCATGGATGCTGCTGCTTAAGCTCCATCTCGGGTCTGCAGCTCCCTCTGTCTCTTCATTTTGGGGGAAGAAGGGAAAGCTGAGTATTCCTCCTTAACCTGAGTCCTCCTTTGCCCTGCAGGTGGGAGATGTCACAAACAAGAAGCCTCAGCGCCTGGTCACCCAGTTCCACTTCACCAGCTGGCCTGACTTTGGGGTGCCCTTCACCCCCATTGGGATGCTGAAATTCCTGAAGAAGGTGAAGACCTGCAATCCCCAATATGCAGGAGCCATAGTAGTGCACTGCAGGTGAGTCCTGGAAAGCATCTCCTATTTAAAAGGATTTTTTTTTTCAGTCAGGACTTTTTCATTATCTTTATTTAAATTTCCTGTGTTAAACAGGGGTGTTCCTCATGGGGACATGCAAAAAAATGCATGAATTGAAGGAAGTCTTGGAATCAGTGATTTTAGGGTGTTACAACCCATCTGGAGGGGTCATTTGGGTAGGCTGGATGCTGAGTGAGCCAAGGTGAGCACTGATGACATCTCCCTTGGCATGAGAAGATAACATCCCTCTTTGGGAGAAGGCAATATTGAGCTGGCAGATTGCCTGGAGCAATGGACTCACCTGGAGTGGTTTCAGGCACAGCAGCAACCCTGGGGGAGCTACAGGGGTTTCCACATTGCAATAAGGAGAATCCCCATGGTTAAAGGCAGAGATGGTCACATTTGCACCGTACTAAGTTCATTTTTTTTTTAGTTCTTGGGAAGCAAGAAGAAAGGACACAGATGGGCAACCAGCCCTGTATGACCCTCTCTGCTGGTTTCTGCTCTGCCTCAGAGGGAAGGGAGTCCCAGTGCTGAGCAGGTCCTTTCCCTGGAGAGCTCAGCATCTCCTTCCTCTGCCCCAAACCAGGCCATGGCAGAGGGTGGAGCTGGCTGTCCTTGTCCCAGCCTGGTGCACTGTGCTCCCCTTCCCTTATCTCTGTCTCCCACTTGGGGCTTGGTGACTCTCCAGCTGATTCCAAGAGCTTTGTCTTCCCTTCATGTCTGCTGGTCTCATTGAAGACAATCCAATCCCACCCCCTGCCATGGGCAGGGACACCTCCTACTGTCCCAGGTTGCTCCAAGCCCTGTCCAACCTGGCCTTGGGCACTTCCAGGGATCCAGGGGCAGCCACAGCTTCTCTGGGCACCCTGTGCCAGGGCTCCTCACCCTCCCAGGGAACAATTCCTTGCCAATGTCCCATCCCTTGTCGTGCAGTGCCGGGGTGGGACGCACGGGCACGTTCATCGTCATCGACGCCATGCTGGACATGATGCACACAGAGAGGAAGGTCGATGTCTACGGCTTCGTCAGCCGCATCCGGGCCCAGCGCTGCCAGATGGTACAGACAGATGTGAGTGTGCTGCTGCTGCCCTGCCCTCTGGGCTGGCATTTCCTTCATTTCCTTCACCCACTCAAGGCCTGTGTGAGGGTTGTGTCATCTCTCGTTTTGGGTGATTGTCTCAGTTTGGAAAGCCAGGTGTGTGCTAAGGAAGGCAGGAGCCTCCCCTGGAATGGAGACTGTTAACCCTCCCCACTCCACTGAATTGTTATAAATTTGAAATTAAGGGGCTCTCAGGCAACAAAAATGGGAGCAGGAAATAACAGTTCTTTAATAGGGAAGAAAATAAAAGGATAAATAAACAATGCAGTAAACTAAAACAATTCTGACAGAGTCAGAACACAACCTGACACCCTGTGGGTCAGGGTGTTGGTACCAGTCCAATTGGAATTGTGGCTGCAGCCCTCCTGGAGTGTCAGGTGTGGTTCTGCTGGAGCAGGGATCCTGTAGAAAAGGGTGTAGTCTTCCTCTGGGAATCCAGTGGAAGAAGAGGCAGCTGCTGTTCCTCTGGGAAATCCAGTGGAGAAGCTGTGCTGGTGTTCCAGAATCTCCAGATTATATCCAGGTAGGAATGCTTGGCTCCTCCCCCTGAGCAGAGCATCTCCCAAAGGGATGCTGTAGTTCTCATCAGCCATGCAGTGGCATTCAATAGCTGTTATCAGCAGATGTCACCTCCCAGGGGAGGAGTGATTGTGGTCACTCAAAGAGAGAGATAAGGAAAACTGCCCACTTGACAAAAGACAACTGCCATACAGATGGTAATAGAATACATCTTGCCTTGCAATCTGGAACACCTGCCCTCAGGGCAGGTATTTCCTTCACCCACTCAAAGGATGTGTGAGGGTTGTGCTGTCCCTCGTTTTGGGTGATGCTGCTCAGGGTCCTGCTCTTTTTAATCCCCTTTGCAGAATCATTAAATCATTTAGGTTGGGAAAGACCCTTGAGATACAGTCCCACTATTCTCCAGCACTGCCAAGGCCACCACTGATCCATGTCCCCAAGTGCCACATCCACATGGTTTTCACAGTGGTGGTGCCAGACTTTCCATGGGAGAGAGGGAGAAGTTGGAATTCAAAGCCAGGTGGTCTCCAGCATTGTCCTCAGTGCCCTGTCCTGCCTCTGGGAGAGTGTAGATCCCACAGTGTTAATCATCATAGGATCACTGATTTTTTGGGGTTGGAAAAGTCCTTTAAGATCATCCAATCCAGCAGCACTGTCAAGGCCACCTCTGACTATGTCCCCAAGTGCCACATCCACATGGCTTTTAAGTTCTTCAAGGATGGGGACTCCCAACACTGCCCCAGGCAGCTGTGCCAGGGCTGGAGAGCCCTTTCCATGAAGAAATTTATCCAATATCCCACCTGACCCTCCCCTGGTACAGCTTGAGGCCATTCCCTCTCATCCTGTCCCTTGTTTCCCCCTGGATGCCCCCTCCTGTCAGGGAATCTTGTGGAGCCACAAGGTCCCCCCTGAGCCTCCTTTTCTCCAGGCTTGGAGAACATTTTGTGTCACTTCTGCTTTGCTTGATGTGGTAAATAAAGAAACAGTCCCCATTTGGTGGCAGGAAGGTTGTCACTCAGTTTTTTGGGGTCTCAGAGAGTGGGCAGGGGTCGGTGGGTTTGCACTCAGCATGTGCTCACTGGGCATGGAACATGGCAGGGGAAAGAAAGCAAAGTAACTTGTATGGCTAGAGGGGGAGGTGCAGTTATAAGCAGTAAGACTAATTTAAAAATTAAGATTTCAGAAAGACTGAGACTTGATTTTACTCCTTTCTTCTCCCTGCAACCCTGCAGATGCAGTATGTGTTCATATACCAAGCACTTCTGGAGCACTATCTGTACGGTGACACGGAGCTGGAGGTGACCTCCTTAGAGATCCACCTCCAGAAGATCTACAACAAAGTGCCAGGGACCAGCAGCAACGGGCTGGAGGAGGAGTTCAAGGTGAGTGTGGCTGTTGTCCTGTCCTGGTGGATCTGCTGGGATGGTGCAGGGATCACCTGGCACTGGGTGGCTCTGAAAATCCCCTCTGCTTTTCTCCTTGTCCTGCAGAAGCTCACTTCAATCAAAATCCAGAATGACAAGATGAGAACGGGCAATTTGCCGGCCAACATGAAGAAGAACAGGGTGCTTCAGATAATTCCATGTAAGGCTTGTTTGGCTGAGGGTCTGGTGGGTGTGGGGACAGGAATTGGGCTGGAGAAATGGGGCAAACAGGGACCTTGTGATGTTCAAGGAAAAGGGCAGAGTCCTGCCCCTGGACTGGGGTCACCCAGCTGGGTGGAAAAGCAGCTTGGAGGAAAGGACCTGGGGGTCCTGACAGACTGCAGCCTGAACCTGAGCCAGCAAAGTGCCCTTGTGACAAAAGGGACAGTGGTGTCCTGGGCTGTGGGAGACAAAACTCTTCCAGCAGGTCCAGGGAGGGGATCCTGCCCCTCTGCTCAGCACTGGGGAGGCCACACCTGGAGCACTGGGTCCAGGACAGGAGGGACATGGACAGACTGGGGACAGCCCAGGGAGGGGGCTGGAGCATCTCTGCCCTGAGGAAGGGATGGGAGAGCTGGGACTGCTCAGAAGGAGAAGGTTCCAGGAAGGGCTGGGAGAGCTGGGACTGCTCAGAAGGAGAAGAGAAGGTTCCAGGAAGGGCTGGGAGAGCTGGGACTGCTCAGAAGGAGAAGAGAAGGTTCCAGGAAGGGCTGGGAGAGCTGGGACTGCTCAGAAGGAGAAGAGAAGGTTCCAGGAAGGGCTGGGAGAGCTGGGACTGCTCAGAAGGAGAAGGTTCCAGGAAGGGCTGGGAGAGCTGGGATTGCTCAGAAGGACAAGAGAAGGTTCCAGGAAGGGCTGGGAGAGCTGGGACTGCTCAGAATGAGAAGAGAAAGCTCCAGGAAGGGTTGGGAGAGCTGGGAATGCTCAGAAGGAGAAGAGAAGGCTCTGGGGCCTCATCCCTGTCCATCCACACCTGCAGGGAGGGTGCAGAGAGGACAGAGCCAGGCTCTGTCAGTGGTGGCCAGGGACAGGACAAGGGGCTGTGGGCACACAGCGACCACAGGAGGGTCCCTCTGAACAGCAGGGAACACTTTTTGGCTGTAGGGGTCACCAGGTGCTGATACAAATTGCCCAGGGAGGTTGTGGAGCCTCCTCCATGCCTGAAGATAGACTCAGACTTTCTCTGGACACAGATGGGCAACCAGCCCTGTATGACCCTCTCTGCTGGTTTCTGCTCTGCCTCAGAGGGAAGGGAGTCCCAGTGCTGAGCAGGTCCTTTCCCTGGAGAGCTCAGCATCTCCTTCCTCTGCCCCAAACCAGGCCATGGCAGAGGGTGGAGCTGGCTGTCCTTGTCCCAGCCTGGTGCACTGTGCTCCCCTTCCCTTATCTCTGTCTCCCACTTGGGGCTTGGTGACTCCCCAGTTAAAGGCCATACAGGTTATCCCAAATCTCAGATGGTTTTGTTCTGTTCCAGATGAGTTCAACCGAGTAATCATTCCAGTGAAGAGAGGGGAAGAGAACACAGACTATGTAAACGCTTCCTTCATTGATGTGAGTCTTCTCCAGTCTTCTTCCCATCTTCTCCCAATGGAAACCACCTCATTCTGCTTCCTTTGGGAAGAATTTATCCCAAACACCCCTTTTATGGGTTTTGTACAGCTCCCTCCCTGTGACTTTGCTTTGTATCACTGGATGGTGCTGGTTTCTTTCTCCAAGAACCACCCAGGTATATCCAGCTCCTTGTGGGAGAGGAGAGTTGGAACCTGAGCAGAACTTCCAAATCCTGAGCTCATTTCTGTCCCTCTGGGCTCTGCTGATGGCTGTGGAGAAAGGATCCATGTATCCATGGAAATAACACTGGCCATTTGATCAGAAAACATCCACCAGATTAGCTTAGGGAGCAATACACAATCCCAAAACCTTGGAGAGGAGCCAGGTCAATCCCATTACACCTGTCTGGGTGGTGGCAGGAGGAGAGGCAGGGAGGTTAAGTGCTGTCCTCACTCTGAGGAGGAGATAAGTGATTGCACATTCTTCTCTCCTGAGCAATCCTGTGGGCTCCAGAGAGACATCTCAGATGAGTATTGATCTCCATGCAGTGATGCCAGTGCTGGCCAAGGCACAGACCCTGCTCTTTTCCAGCCCAATTTCTGTTTTCCTCTCCTAATGACACAGGGCTCTTTTTTATTCCCCCAAAAAGGCAATCGCTTTAGTTTGCTCACTAAAACCAGTTTATTGCCAGTTCTAACATCCCTAATTAATTGTCCCCCAAAATCTCCTTTGCTGGCTGCCTGCTGTGGCTGTGGGAGCAGCCAGGAGCAGCTGCCTTGTTGTGCATCCAGATCAGAAAATTTCCATGGCATGTAAGCAATTTGGGCTGAGGATTCAATTTCCTGCCTCTGCTGAACTTTGCTTAAATGACAAACTCCAAATGACGAAGCATCTGCAGTCACAGTCTGCAGGGAGGGCACAGGGCAGTCACAGGGGTTTGGAAACAAAAACTCTTTGTGGCTGTGGAAGAGCCAGAGTCATCCAGCCTTCCTGCTGGTTTTCACAGATCGTAGAATGGTCTGGCTTGGAAGGGACCTCAAAGATCATCCAGTGCTGTTTAGTTTTGCTTGCTTCTTCCAAAAATCCCTGTGACATTTTCGGGATCCCCTGTGGCAGGAAGGAAATGATGAATCTGACTCCATGTTCTTAGAAGGCCAATTTATTATTTTATTATGTTACATTAAGGAATGCTATACCAAATTTATACTAAAGAATAGAGAATGGATACTTACAAAAGGTTTAACAAGATAATAATAAAAACTTGTGACTGACTCCTCAGAGTCCGACACAGCCTGACCATGATTGGTCATTAAGTCAAAACAATTCACATGTTGGATAAACAATTTCCAATCACATTCCAAAACAGCAAAACACAGGAGAAGCAAATGAGATAATATTGTTTTCATTTTTCTCTGGGGCTTCTCAGCTTCCCAGGAGAAGAAATCCTGGCAAAGGGATTTTTCCAGAAAATATGATGGTGACAAATCCCAAATAAAAATCATACCTGGAGTACTTTGAGTTAAGGCAAAGCTCTGCTCCAGAACTTTCAATATTGCTTAGGTGTGCTGGAAACTCAAATGGATAAAGCTATGTGTGTGTAGGGGGTGTGATCCTCCCAAAATGGAACTGAGCTTGGTGGGCCAGCTGTGTCCACGAGGTTCCTGCTGCTGGTGCACTGACCCTGCTCCCAAATTCCAGGGGTATCGCCAGAAGGATTCCTACATCGCCAGCCAAGGACCGCTGCAGCACACGATAGAGGACTTCTGGAGGATGATCTGGGAGTGGAAATCCTGCTCCATAGTGATGCTGACAGAGCTGGAGGAGAGAGGCCAGGTAAGTTCCTGGGTTATCTGCACTAAACACCAGGGAGATAAAGAAATGAAGGAACAGAAGGAGTTTGGAATGGGATGATCCTTAGGGTCCCTTCCAGCCCAAACCAGGCTGTGATTCTGGGAGTTTGTGAAGCCTGTGGGATCCCACTGTTAGCATTCAGAAACACATAATCACAGAATGATTAAATGCAGGGGCTTTTATTGAGGAGCTCTGGGTGTCAGGGGTACAGACCCAAAGCTGACTCCAACATGGTCTCTCCAACACATTTTTATACCCTTATCTTTATATAACTACATAATAATTATTAAACTTATATTGTTCTATTGTATGCATTGATCTCATCCAAGCATGGATTCTTGTAATCTCCATCAAACCCCCCAAACATAATTTCTCATGATTCTTGTTACTGTGAGGGGTCCCAGTTGTTAGTTTTTCTGGGTCTGGATTGAAGGCACTTGAGACAGTAATTCATGTTCAGACTCAAGTGTTTATTATTTCTTATCACTAAAACAGCTTCACCCCTGTGAGTTTGGCAGCTTTTCATTAGAAGGCACAAAATGGCCAACAATCTCTTGTTACAAGGTCTTTTAAGACTAAACTATCCAATTAAGAACTGACAACTAGATTATTTCCCTTTTAACCCAATAACTGATCCCACAGAGCTCACAATGCAGACTTTTCTGCCCAATTACCAAATGCCACCCAAACCTATGGAGAAGGAGGAAGAAGAAGCATGAAGAAGAAACCCAGGACAACACCCTGTGCCTTCCATCTCCCTTCCATCTACAACACACTAAAAATCCCAAAACCTAAATTTCTCACCAAGTGATAAACCTACACTGCTCTCTATAATCTATTTCACACTTTTGTGGATTCTGCTTTACCTTGAAGTCTGGAAAACTTTCTCCATGAGTGAGGGTCAAAGTCAGTGCTCCCCTGGGGGTCAGGGCACCCCAGAGCAGACAGAGAAATATTCACAGTGCCATGGGTTTCCACAGGTACAATTAAACAATAATCATATCCAATTGCCAAACAATCATTACAATTAACAATCATATAATTTATCATAGTCATTAAACGATTATACAAGTGCAGTTTTGCATGATCCAGTAAAGCTCAACACCACCTGGGGTTGGGCAGCTGCCAGGAGATTCTTCTATCCAAATCCATGGGAAGAATAGGGATTAGTCACCCTGTAGCCTCCTTTGTAAGAGCCTGAATGAGAGATGAGGGACTCCAGGGGCTCTCCAAAATGCAGTTTATTCCATCCAAGGTGTCACAGCAGTCCAGGTTTGTGGGTGACAGAGCTGTGCCTACAGCTGTCAGCTCCAGCTGCAGGCAGGCCTGAGACCCTTAGTTTAGTTTACAAATACATTCTATACTTTTCTTTTGCTCACAATGCATTCTATACTTTTCTTTGCTGAGCATCTTCATACAGTAGAATCAATCTATACCTTAACTTTTATCTCTAGCCTATCATAACTACTGTAATTACCATATTCATGTTACTGTTCTCCAATCACTAAAAGTCAGTACATTACAGTTTAAGCTAGAAGTTGTTTTTCAGTTTTCTTGCAGTAGAAAATTCTGAGACCTTTTTTCTACTTGCAACATTTGCTGATTTGTTTGCCTGTGCTCTCTTTCTGCTTGGTAAAAACATCTTCTTGTTTGAGGTGGCTTTATCCTTTGCTCTGTCATAAAAACCCCTTCTAACTAACACACCCTTTGCTTCCTTGGTTATCCAGTAAGAGTGGCTCAGCAATTCTTTTCTTCTATATCCAAACTTGCTTCCATCTCTATTCCTTCATCAAACTCTACACCCAAAAATCTTTCTGCTAAGCACACACATCTGTGAGACTTTCTTATCAAAACTTTCATCCTTCCCAACCCTCCTGTGCTGCCTCCTCAGGAGAAGTGTGCCCAGTACTGGCCGTCCGACGGCTCCGTGTCCTACGGGGACATCACGGTGGAGCTGAAGAAGGAGGAGGAGTGTGAGAGCTACACAGTGAGGGACCTGCTGGTGACCAACACCAGGGTAAGAGCCTGGCTGCACCCCCTTGGTGTGGTGGGTGGTGTTTGAGGGTCCCCAGGACAAGAGAAGAGATGAGAATCTTGACCTTCGTGTTTCAGAAGGTTGATTTATTATTTTATGATATATATTAAAAGAAAATGATGTATTAAAAGTATGCTAAATAAATAGAGAGAAAGGATTTCATCAGAAAGCTGGAAAGGAGTGAATAATAAAATCTCGTGACAGACTCAGAGAATCTGACACAGCTGGCTGTCATTGGCCATTAATTAAAAACAATTTCACATGCTGGGTAAACAATTCTCCAAATCACATTCCAAAGTAGCAAAACATGGAGAAGCTGAAAGGATTTTTCAGAAAATATGTCTGTGACACCTGGGGACCTCTGCATGCTCCTGGGTTTCACTGCCATGAGCTGGTGTTCCATCAGCTCCCCATTGTCCCAAAGGGATTTTATCCCTATATCCCTGTCCTGCTGCTCATTCCTGCTGCCCTCACCAGCAAGCCTCCCTCCTGCTCCCCATTCCCCACACTTCCCCTGCTCCTTACCCTGGGAATGCCATTCCTCCACAAGCAGCTTTCCTACAAGGATTTTGCTTGCCTCTTCCAAAAATCCCTGTGGTATTTTTGGGGTCCCCCATGGCAGGAAGGAAATGATGAACATGACTCCATGTTCTTAGAAGGCCAATTTATTATTATATTATATTATATTATATTATATTATATTATATTAAAAAAAATAATTATAATTAATTATATAATAATATATTATATTATATTATATTATATTATATTACATTACATTACATTACATTATATTATGCTATACTAAAACTTATCTCCCTCCGGCTCCCCATTCCCCACACTTCCCCTACTCCTTGCCCTGGGAATGCCACTTCTCCTCAAGCAGGAATTGTTATCCCAAAGCCCTGAGCCCCTGGGTTCCTGGGTACAGATCCCTCAGCCTGACCTGGAGCTGTGCCCTCCCCACAGGAGAACAAGAGCCGACAGATCCGACAGTTTCACTTCCATGGCTGGCCAGAGGTTGGGATCCCCGGAGATGGGAAGGGGATGATCAACATCATTGCAGCGGTGCAGAAGCAGCAGCAGCAGTCTGGCAACCACCCCATCACTGTGCACTGCAGGTAAAGCCTGGCTGGAGCAGCTGGGCCACCCCTCTGAGGGGATCTGCTCCACCAGGAGCTTGGGAGATGGTCACAATCCCAAATTGTGTCCTGGATAAAGTGGGAGAGGGTGGGGTGTGGTATTTTTGGGGTTGTTGGGAGGAATGATGAATCTCATTCCATGTTCTTAGAAGGTTAATTTATTATTTTATGATCTATATTATATTAAAGAATACTGTACTGTATTAAAGAATACAGAGAGGATACTTAGAGAAGGTTAAAAGATAATAATGAAAACTCATGACTCTCTCCAGAGCCCTGACACAGCTTGATGGTGATTGGTCATTAAATAAAAACAATTGATATGAAACCAATGAAACAACCATCTGTGGGTAAACAATCTCCAAACCACATTCCAAAGCACCAAACACAGGAGAAGCAAATGAGATAAGAATTGTTTTCCTATTTCTCTGAGGCTTCTCAGGGATTTTTCCAGAAAATATGGCAGTGACACTGAGGCAGGGCTGTGGCTCCTCCAGTTCTCCAGAGCTTCCCACGGGGATTGTCCTCTGGGCAAAGGCAGCAGGGGTTTTCCCTCAGCTCCTGGTTTCTCTTTCCCAGTGCTGGAGCAGGAAGAACGGGCACCTTCTGTGCGCTGAGCACTGTCCTGGAGAGGGTGAAGGCAGAGGCCATCCTCGATGTCTTTCAGACAGTCAAGAGTTTAAGACTACAGAGGCCACACATGGTGCAGACACTGGTAGGTGCCTCCTGCCCCACCAGAACCTCAGCAAGGCTGGGCTGGGGGTCTCAGTGTTGAGCAAAAACCTCTTTGGTTCAAGGTTTTTGCTCTCCATGAAAGAGGGAATGAGGGGAGATGTGGGTTCATCATCCCTGGGAGTGCCCAAGGCCAGGCTGGATGGGGCTTGGAGCAACCTGGGACAGTGGAAAGTGTCCCTGACCATGGAAGGGGGTTGGAGCAATCTCAAGGTTCCTTCCAACCCAAACCATTCCAGGATCCATGATTCTGTGAGGGTGGGCCAGGAGCTGCCTCCCCTTCCTCTTGTTAAGGCATCAAATGCCTTTTAAGCACTGAGAGAAGTTGTAGGAACCTCCTTGGGGACATCCTCAGCCACAGTCCATACATTAATGAGCTGAAACTCCTGGAGAAGTGTCCTGGAGTGGCTGTGGAACCCTGCACATTGGTAGAGTTGGGGCTGGGTAGGATCTTGCAAGAGGGATTTGCTCAGGGCTTTAGAAGAAAAATCTTTTGGGATCCAAACAGAACCTCAGAGAGGGAAGGGGAAAACAGAATTCCTTTTGCCATGGGTACCCCAGGAAGGGTTTGGGGGTCACAGGGAGGTGGGACCTGCTCTGGACACCTGCCCAAGCTGTCTCAGGTGTGGATTTTCCTGCTGTGAGCCTGTTGTCTCTGAACTCCCACAGGAACAGTACGAATTCTGCTACAAGGTGGTGCAGGAATACATCGACGCCTTCTCAGACTACGCCAACTTCAAGTGAAGAAAAACAGGAACAAAAAATCCACACCCACCCTCCCTGAAATGACAGAAGAGTTGCCTTCTTTAATATTTTGTAATATTCTGTTTGTTAATATACCCCCCCAAACAAAACAAAAACAAAACCTATGTGTATATATCTTAACTGTTTTAGAGGTTGGTACCATAAGCTTCATATTAGCTGGAGATTTTATATGTAGCAAAGTGTTAGTGCAGATACTGTTGGCTCCTTTTTTTCCAATGTTTTATTGGGGAATTAAATAGCTTGATGTTTGGATTAATATTGTCATACCATCTCTCTTCTAGAGAGTTGATACAGCCTGTTATTTTGTTTGTAAATCTCTTTTTTCTTTTTTTTTTCTTGAGGGAGTAAAACCTTTTTAAAAAAAAAAAAAAGGAAAGAAAGATATCCTGGATCTCATCTGAAACAAAACCCAAACCCTCTCCACCACCATAACCCTACCAGCACAAGCTTTTCCAAACCTGCAGGGAAATGGTTTCACATTTTTCTGCTGGTCAGCTCTAAAAAAAAAAAAAATAAGGAGAAAAAAAAAAGCTCATTCTGTGTGTGTGTTTATATATAAATACCCTCATTTTTGTACCAAAAGCTAAAAACTTTGCTCCCTCAGGGTCAGGCCACCATGTACTGCTGGTTTGGAAACTGTAATTGCCACACAGCAGCACCCAAATGTTGGGATTTCGACCCCAAAAAAGCAAAGCCCAGAAAACCAAAAGGATTTTTGCTCCCTGAAGGAAAGGTCTGTGTGTTTGGAGCTGGATTTTAGAGCAGGGATTGGGGTTGGCCCTGTGGCCCTGAGCTGAGGGTGGTCACTGCCATCCCTGCTGGGGCTCTGTGCACCAGGTGAGCTCCAGCCTCAGCTGCTGGGGGAGATTTCCAGTTATTTTTCCTGGCATCCTAAGAGATCACAGAATGAGGGAATGGTTTGGGGTGGAAGGGATCTCAGAGAATATCCAATCCAATATCCATGACAGGGACACCTTCCACTATCCCAGATCTCTCCAAACCTCATCCAACCTGGCCTTGGGCACTTGCAGGGATCCAGGGGCAGCCACAGCTTCTCTGGGCACCCTGTGCCAGGGCCTGCCCACCCTCACAGGGCAGGATTTTTCCCAAATCCCCACTCCAGGCCTGCTCTCTTTCAAGAAGAATCCAAAGGCTCAAGAAATATCCTGAGGACCAGGGGTGCAGCACTTGTATCTTAGGAAAAAAACAGGTTAATATGGGTAATTTTATATATTTCTTATGAAGCAGAGGCTGAGGAAACACCTTCCTTGTCCCTCCTGCAGTCAGGGGCACCATGGCCACGTTAATGGGGGAGCTCCATCCCCTCTGCAGGCACTGGGAGAACTGGTTTGGAGCAGAGGCTTCACCCCAAGGATTTCTCTGGACACCCCTAACAGTGCTGGGGAGCACAGGATGGGTGGCAGGGCCCAGGAATATTGACAGGGATGTTCTAGGCTCAGGATATGGGGTTGAAATTTAGGAAATTCTGGGGAAAACCAGCCCAGGAGTCAGAGTATCCAAGTTTTTTTCAGCTTTTTCCATCCAGGCAGGATTCAGTGGAGGCACACAGGCAAGGGGGCACCCTCAGCCACACAAAACACCCCCAAAAGTTGTTTTGCTGCTGCCACCATCCCCACTCCATCACCTGGTACCCCTCATGAGCCCCAACATCACCCCATTGCCAATAAATTCCAACTCCTAAATTCTGGGGGCTTTGGGCCAAGGCTGTCAGACACCCTCAGAAATAAATGTGGTGACCCCAAAGAAATGGGGACCCTCCTTGAACAGGGGGGCTTCATTTGTCCCCACAGATGCTCCACCCAGGAGCATGGACCACCCCAACAAGTCCCTCCATTTCCCCTTTTTTCCTTCATTCCCAGGATCTCAGGGGGTTTGGGGAAATTTTGGGGTGCCAGGAGCTGCCTTGAGCTTTTGCCACAGCATCTGCCCTGGCCCCATCCTGCATCCAACTGCAAATATCAGAGAGATGAGCAGCTGCTGGAGATAATCCAGGGCCAGATCCTGCCTAAATCCCCTTCCCAAACTCTGGCACATCCCCTGAGCTGGGAGCTGTGGGCTCCATGGCCACTGCCAGCCTCCAGCCCCACTTTGAGGGTGACAGATTTGAAATGGGGGCAGAACCAAGGAAACGGGGGCTGGGAAACTGAGGCACGGGGAATTTGCTTTCACCAAGAGCATCCCTGGAGCTGCAGAGGGACAATCTGCATCCATCCCTTTCCCAGCTGCCAGGAAATGGGAAATGAGCTCGTTCTGGGGGGTCCCCAGGGCAGAATCCCCAAAAAGGGGTCTCGGGGTGCTGTTCTGTGGTGCCAGGGGGATTTGGGGACAAAGAGGCACCGGGCACCGGCACGGGGAGGTCAGTGCCATCAGCGAGGTCACTGTCCCCCGGGGGAACGGTGGCCGGGCCGACGTCACTGTCACCGAGCCCTTCAAATAGCGGTGCCTGCCCTGCCGGCCGCTGCCACCACTGTCACCACCGCCACTGTCACCGGCACCGCCACCGCTGCCACCTCCGGCCACCACCGGCCCCCGCCCAGGTGAGGCTGCCCCGGCCACGGCACGGGCCCCGGGTTGGGGGGTCCTGCTTGCCCCAAATCAGACCCCAAATGGGATCTGGGGGGGGTAGGGGGAATGTCCATGCTGGATCCAAACCCCAGCAGCAGCCCGGGGTGCTGAGCCCCTCCGGATTCTCCAGCCCCAAAGGGCACCCAGAGTGCTCATCCCCTCGGGATCTGCATCCCAAACCCACCCATGGGTGCTCATCCCCCTGGATCTCCATCCCAAACCCACCCAGAGTGCTCATCCCTTCTGGATCTGCATCCCAAACCCACCCATAGGTTCTCATTCCCTCTGCATCTCCATCCCAAACCCACCCCAGTCCGCCCACGGGTGCTCATTCCCTCTGGATCTGCATCCTAAACCTACCCCAAAGAGATGCTGGGTGATCCCCTTGGGATCTGCATCCCAAACCCACCCCAGTCCACCCACGGGTGCTCATCCCCTCCGTCTCCATCCCAAACCCACCTGTGGGTGCTTATTCCCTTGGGATTTCCATCCCAAACCTACCCAGAGTACTCATCCCCTCTGGATCTTCATCCCAAACCCACCCATGGGTGCTCATCCCCTCTGGATCTGCATCCCAAACCCACCCATGGGTGCTCATCCCCTCTGGATCTCCATCCCAAACCCACCCCAAAGTGATGCTGGGTCATCTCCTCCTGCATCTGCATCCCAAACCCACCCCAGCCCACCCGTGGGTGCTCATCCCCTCCATCTCCATCCCAAACCCACCCCAAAATGATGCTGGGTCATTCCCTCTGGATCTGCATCCCAAACTCATCCCAAACCCACCCATGGGTGTTCATCCCCTCTGGATTTGTATGCCAAACCCACCCATGGGTGCTCATCCCCTTGGGATCTCCATCCCAAATCCACCCAGAGTGCTCATCCCCTCTGCATCTGCATCCCAAACCCACCCATAGGTGTTCATCCCCTCTGGATTTGTATCCCAAACCCACCCACGGGTGCTCATCCCCTCAGAATCTCCATCCCAAACCCACCCACGGGTGCTCAGCCCTGCCGCAGCCCCCCGGGGATGTCCCCGGAGCGGATGCCGGTGGGACAGTGCCACCCGTGTCCCCGCAGCCCCCCGGCCATGGCACCCCGCGGGTCGCTGCTGCTGCTGGCGCTGCTGCTGCTGAGCTGCGCCCCGCCCCGCGCCCGCGGCCAGCACTGGTCCCACGGATGGTACCCGGGGGGCAAGCGGGACCTGCGCACCCCCAGCGACCTCCAGGTAGGGTGTCCCCCGCGGGTCACCCCCCTCCGGCTCATCCCCGTCCCTGCCGGGGTGATGCCCACCCCGCCTGTGTCCCCATGCCCAGGGTTTGTGTGTCCCCCGCACCCTGTCCTGGGGTTAAAATCCTTCTGGATTATCCCTGCCCGAGTTACACTGCCCCAAATTATCCTCCCTGGATTGTATCCCCTCGGAATTACATCCCTGTCCCGCGATTATCCCCTCCGCTGGATTCTTGGGTTTATCTCTGCCCCAGGTTAAGCCCCACTGCGGGTTTATCACCCCCACGGGTTAAAATCCCCACCCAAATTTATTCCCCTGCCTGAATTATCCGGGTTTATCACTCTGGGTTATCCCCCTCCCTAAATTATCCGGGTTTATCACTCTGGGTTATCCTCCTCTCTGAATTATCCAGGTTTATCACCCCCACGGGCTAAAATGCCCCCCGTTTATCCCCCTCCCTGAATTATCCGGGTTTATCACCCCCTCAGTTTATCCCCCTCCCTGAATGATCCCCCCCCTCCCGGTTCACCCCCTTTTCCCGTGTTTATCTTCCCCTCCCATTTCCCTTCCTCCCCGAATCCCCCGCACTTTATCCACCCTGAAATTCCCCCCACTCCCGGGGTGATCCCCCCCCCCCCGAATCCCGGCTGCTTTTCCCTCTTTTTTCTCCCCTCTCCTGCAGGTCCCGTCCCCTTTGGGGCGCTGCCGTCCCCTCCCGTGTCCCCCCCGGCGGGAGGAGCCGCTGCCGGTGAGCGGGAACGGGGCTGGGGGTCCTGGGGGGGTCCCCGGGACCGGGTCTGACCCATCCTGGGGGTCTCCGGGAGCGGGTCTGACCCATCCTGGGGTTCCCTGGGACGGGGTCTGACCCATCCTGGGTGTCCTGAGGGTCCCCGGGACCGGGTCTGACCGACTCTGGGTGTCCTGGGGGGTCCCCAAGACCGTGACTGACCGATTCTGGAGGTCCTGGGGATCCTGGGGGTCCCCGGTACTGGGACTGACTAATCCTGGGGGTCTCCAGGACCGGGACTGACCCATCATGGGGGTCCTGGGGGGGTCTCTGGGACTGTGTCTGACCCATCCCGGGGGTCCCCGGGACCGGGTCTGACCGGTCCCCCCGCCCCTCTCCCGCAGCCCCCGGCTCTGCGCCCCTGACCGGAGCCAGCGACCCCCGCGGGAGCGAACCGGGACCCCCCCGTGGGGAATAAAGGGGCTGGGGGGGGATCTGTGCGCAGTGATGGTGATGGAGGGGCTCGCGGGGGGGGTGGCATGGGGACGATGGGGACAGCGGTGTCCCTTGGGGCTGTGGGTGGCAGGGGTGGCGTCCCTTGGGATCCTTGGGTGGGCAATTCGTGTCCCCCCGGGGCGGGTGTCCGATTTTGGGGTGCCGTGTCCTGTGGGGCTGTCCCTGTCCCGTAGGTGCCCGTGTCCCACGGATGTCCCTGTCCCCTATAGGGTGTCACTGTCCCCGCCGCTGTCCTTGTACCACGGGTCTCCCTGTCCCCGCCGGTGTCCGTGTCCCACAGATTTCCCTGTCCCCTTGTAGGGTGTCCCTGCCCCACGAATGTCCCTGTCCCCTGGCTGTCCCTGTCCCACGGGTGTCCCGAGTAAGATATCCCTGTCCCCACCGGTGTCAGTGTGTCCCACGGGTGTCCATGTCCCCTGTAGGTGTCCCTGCCCCACGGGTGTCCATGTCCCCTGGCTGTCCGTGTCCCCGCTGGCGTCCGTGTGTCCCACAGATCTCCGTGTGTCCCACGGGTGTCCTTGTCCCGTGTAGGATATCCCTATCCCGCCGGTGTCCCTGTCCCCTGGCTGTCCCTGTCCCGTGCAGGGTGTCTCTCCCCCACGCGTGTCCGTGTCCCTCTCCCCTCCCGAACTCCATTTCCCATCATGCCCCGCTCCCCGCCCTCCCCGCCGCGCCGCGCGCAGATGTGACGTCACTGTCCGCGCCGCGGCGTCCCTCAGGCGCCGCCATGCTGCGGGCGCTGAGGCGCTGCTGCCCGGGCTCCGTCCCGCTCCCGGGGCTGCCGGCCGCTCTGGGCCCCGGCCCCTTCCCGGCCCTCTGCCCCGCCTGGGCCCCGCGGGCGGTGCCGGCGCGGGGCCGCAAGACCCGGCACGACCCCCCCGCCAAGTCCAAGGCGGGCCGGGTGAAGCTGCCGCCGCCCGTGGACCCCGAGGAGCTGCTGGTGGTGCTGGAGCGGTACCGGCAGCACCGGCTGGTGCTCAGCGCCCTCCGGTACCGGGGGCGGGGATGGGCTGTGGCCATGGAGATGGGGGCTGGAGGCGGGGGGGTTTGTGGGGCAGGGGAGGTCGGACATGGGCTGGGGCTGGTTATGGGGCTGGGAGGGGCTGGGGTGGTTGTGGGTTTGGGAAGGGGACCGGCTGTGGGGCAGGGGAGGGTTGAAGGGGTAGGTACGGGGTTTTGGGGCTGGGTGTGAGGTTTTTGGGGGCTGACTGGATTGGGTACAGGATTGGCTGTATATGGGGCTGTGAGGCTGCTGTGGGGCAGGGGAAGGTTGGGGGTGGTTCTGGGGATGGAGTTGGAGGATGAATGAAGTGCTGGAGGGCTGATGTGGAACAAGAGAGGGCTGGCTGTGGGGTGGGAGGCTGGATATGGGGCTGGGAGGCAGTGGGGTGTGGCCTTGTGGCCATTTGGGGCCGCTGTGAGGGACAGGGCGGCTGTGGGGCAGTGGGTGTGGGGCACTTTGTAACGGGAGCAGGGAGATCTGGGGGGTGGCAAGGGTGGTGGGGTTTGGACTGATGAGGGGCAGGGAAGAGTGAGGGTGGCGGCACTGGGAGCACTGTGGGGCACTGAGGGGCAGGGTGGTGGCACTGGCAGCACTGAGGGGCACTGAGGGGCAGGGTGGTGGCACTGGGAGCACTGAGGGCAGCTTGCTGGCGCTGGCTCTGCTGTGGAGACCCCGCTGTGCTGGCAGCCCCGGGCAGGAGCTCAGGGCCCTCCCCCGGCCCTGCAGGGCGGAGTTCAGGGCCGAGGTGCTGCAGAAGAAGAGGGAGGAGCGCCTGGTTGCCGGGGGCTCGCCGGAGGAGCTGGAGGAGCACCGGCGGCTGATGGCCTGGAACGAGGAGGAGAACGGCCGGCAGAGGGCCCGCAGGTCAGCACGGCCCCTGCAGGGCACGGGGGGCTCTGCCCTGCCCGCTTGGGCCTCTGCTCAGGCAGAGCTGAGTTAGTCTGGGCTAACATTCACAGAGAAGGTTGGGCGGGGTCACTCTGGGCTGGGTTAGGAACTGGTTCATGGTTCCCGGTGGGGAATGGTCACACCCAGCCACCAGAGGTGTCCCCAGGGGTCAGGGTGTCCCCAGCCCTGTTTGGTGTCTTTGCTGATGATCTCCATGAGCGGGTTGAGTTCACCACCAGCAGATTTGCAGGTGGCACCGAGCTGGGTGTGAGTGTGGGTGTGCTGCAGGGCAGGAGGGCTCTGAAAGGGACCTGCACAGGCTGCATCCAGGGGCTGAGTCCAAGGAAATGAGGAACAAGATCGAGTGTGGGGTGCTGCACAACAACCCCTGCAGTGCTGCCGGCTGGGGACAGAGGGGCTGGACAGCAGCCAGGCAGGAAGGGACCTGCAGGGACAGATGGACAGCAGGCTGGACATGAGCCAGCAGTGTGCCCAGGTGGCCAAGCAGGCTCCTGGCCTGGATCAGGAATGGTGTGGCCAGCAGAAGCAGGGAAGGGATTCTTCCCCTGTGGCCACACCTGGAGTGCTGTGTCCTGTTCTGGGCCCCCAGTTTAGGAAGGTCTTGGAGATGCTGGAGTGTTCCAGGGAAAGGCAGCAAAGCTGGGGAAGGGTCTGGAACTCAGGTCCTGGTGGGAGCAGCTGGGGGGACTCAGCCTGGAAAGAAGGAGGCTCAAGGGAGACCTTGTGGCTGTCCACAACTCCCTGGCAGGAGGGTGCAGCCAGGATGGGTCAGGATCTGCAGCCTGGCAGCAGAGGAGAAGAGGACACAGCCTTTCCCACCCTGACTGATTCTGTGATTCTGGGAAATCCTGACGTGGTTAAATAAATCTGCCTGTGCAGCTCTCATGGTTCCTGTGCCTTTTGCTGCTGAGGGCCAAGTCAAGGTGCTCTGGGTGGATGTGTCACCTCCTCCATCACATTTTCCTTTCTGTCTGGCAGAGAGGAGAGACTCAGGAAAGAAGAGGAGGAGCAGAAGAGGAGGAAATCAGAGATTGCAGAGAAACAGGCCAAGAAAATGGAAGCTTTCCTGGAGGAGAAGGAGAAGGAGGTTCTCCAGCTGCAGGTAGGAGCAGCTGGTGCCTCCTGGGGAGCAGCTTGCCAGAATTCCCTGCCAGGGAGCCATGTGGGAGCCGTGGGCTTGTTTGCCACGGATTTCTCAGCTGGCAGCTGGGAGCACAAGCGTCAGCACCTTCCAGGGGTGTTGACAGCGCGTGGATGGCAGAGAGCTTGAGCCAGAGCTCTGGGAGCAGGCTGGGATAATCCTGAGGGGGACAATCCTTGTCCTTTGCTTCAGGAGGAAGCCAAAAACTTCATCACCCCCGAGAACCTGGAGGCTCGGATCGAGGAGTGCCTGGACAACCCCCGGAATTACAACTTTGCCATCGACAAGGACGGGCGCATCGTCAAGCGCACGGTGCTCTCCTAGCAGCCCTGGCTGAGCCCCTCAGAAAACACACACATCCTTCTTTGGAATGTATAAATTGGCCTCAGAAGTGGTGGAGAAGGGCTCTGGCTGTGCCGCCTCCAAAGGGTTAACGCCTGCAGGAGAGGGGGTGAGGGAAACTTGGAGGCTCCAGCAGCCTGGCTCAGCCCCTGTTGCTGTGCCTGTGATCCCACCTCCCACGTGTTTGGATCCCTGCTGCCTTCACACACAGCATGTGGGGAGGAGCAGGAGCAGTCCCAAGGCAGAGCCTGGCTCAGCTCCTCGCTGTCAGCTCCTCTGGCTGCTTCCAAAGGCAAAGGAGGGCTGAATGAATTTGTAGGAAACTCTGACCTTCCCTTTTTTTGTTGTTGGGGGAAGGAATTAATTGTAATCCTGATTTCACTCTTCAAACCCTCTACACATCCCTTGGTGTGGCTGAATAAGAAAATGTGTCTGAATGATCCAGGGTTTCTGGTGTCTCATTATTCCTCCCTTTAGGCTTAATTTATTCATCACCACTGAAGGTGTAGATAAAATTGTAATGACTTTGGGTGTTCTGGGTTGTTGGGGTCTTGCAGGCTGTCAGGTTTGTCCTAAAACTTCTGGTTTTGGGCTGAGCCTGGAGTTTGCTGTGGTTCACCAATGGTCTGCAGGTCCCTCTCCCTCATTCCCTCCCTCCCTCAGTTCATTGACCTGAAACCCTCACTTTTTACCTCCACTTTTCCCTAAAAGTGTCTTCTTCTCCCAAGCCTGCACCTCAACCAGGCGAGCACACAAAACCCACAGCTTGTGTCTGGACTGTTTTTCTGTCCAAGTTTTATTTCTAATTAATCTCATCACTTCAGTCTGAGTCACAGCCCCGAGGTTGGGCTGGGACAGCGATGGATGCAGGATCCTGCAGGTTCTCTCCTGGGTGGGCTACACAAACAGCAGCTCCTGGTCACAGGATGAGTCAGTGCCACAGCCCTCTGAGGGGAGAGAGGAGAGAGTGTGGTGTGAAACCAGGCAGCAGCACCCACCACACCCCAGGGACCCTCCAAAACGGGCCCCAGAGATCCCTGAAACCGCCCTCTGAACCAGCTCCCAGAGATCCCCAAAACAGCCCCCAGGAACCCTTTGAACCAACCCCCAGGGACCCTCTGAACCTGCTCTCAGAGATCCCTGAAACAGCTCCCAGAAACCCCCAAAACAGGGGATCCCCCAGGAACCCCCCAAAAACAGCCCTCAAGGACTCCCCAAACCAGCTCCCAGAGATCCCCAAAATAGCCCCCAGGAACCCCCCAAAACAGCCCCCAGAAATCCCCCAAACATCCAGAGACCCCCTGAAACAGCCCCCAGAGGCCCCCCAGCACTGGGGTTTAATGAGCTCCTGCTCACTCCATTCTCTGAAGCTTCCAGGATTTACAGCAGGATCCCTGCCAGTTTAATTTAGGGAGGAGGGCGGGATTTTGAGGAAAACTAATGAGAGGAGGGGATGTGGCTCCTGCACTTGCTCAGCCTTCAAAATTTGTTGTCTGCTTCCCTCCTCCCCAAACCCTCCCGGTCTCATCCCTTCCCTGCGGTCTGGACAGGTCCTGGAGCGTGCTCTGGTGATGGATGGACACACGGATGGGACAAAGAATCCCTTGAGCATCCTCCCCTCTCCCACTATTCTATAGAACCCTGAATTCCCTCCCGGCTGTGCGAGGGCTCGGGACAGCAATCCCGGGATGCCGTGCCGCCCTCACCCGTGCTGCAGCAGATGCCGGGAGCGGCGCAGCTCCCTCCGGAGCCGCAGGGTTTGCGTCCCGACTCGCAGGGCGTGGGCAGGAAGTTTTCCTCCTGGCAGCGCAGCGCCTCCGAGGTGCCGATGTAGCAGCCCAGCTCCGCCCCGCAGCAGATGTTGGGCCCGAAGCAGTGGCCCTTGTTCCGGGGGCCGCAGGGCAGGCACTGCTCGGGGAACGGGGGGAAGAAGGTTGGGAGAAGGGAAACATGGGGTTGGGAGTGCTCCAAGCTCCCCAGGACTTACCTTCCTGATGTCCATGTCCAGAACAGCTCGTTTGCCCCCGATGGGGCAGTTCTGGATGTAGCAAGCAGAGGAAATAGTCAGGAGCCCCAGGAGGCAGAGAGCCAGAGCCTTGCAGGACATGGCAGCGGGACAGGGGGGATTTTTGGCTGCTCATCCCAACAGCTGGCCCTGTATTTATAGTCCTGGCTCCTGCTTAGGGATTCTGGCACCAGCGTCACCAGTGTTCCTTAAAAACCACAAGGCATTGCTTCCCACAGCAGAGGGCTCAGCTAATAGCTGGAGGTCGAGGACGTGAGGTCAAGGACAAGGCGCTGGTTTTCTCCTCAGTGATGAGTCTGGCAGGGACGTGTGGAGGTTTGTGGATGGAGCTGGATGGACTGTGGAGTTTGTGGATGGAGCTGGAGGAATGCGTGGAGTTTGTGGATGGAGCTGGAGGAATGCGTGGAGGTTGTGGATGGAGCTGGAGGAATGCGTGGAGGTTGTGGATGGAGCAATGCGTGGAGGTTGTGGATGGAGCTGGAGGAATGCGTGGAGGTTGTGGATGGAGCAATGCGTGGAGGTTGTGGATGGAGCTGGAGGAATGCGTGGAGGTTGTGGATGGACATGTGGAGGTTGTGGATGGAGCTGGATGGATGTGTGGAGGTCGTGGATGGAGTTGGATGGATGTGTGGAGTTTGTGGATGGATCTGGATGGATGTGTGGAGGTTGTGGATGGAGCTGGATGGACTTTTGGAGGTTGTGGATGGAGCTGGATAGATGTGTGGAGTTTGTGGATGGAGCGGGAGGAATGTGAGGAGGTTGTGGATGGATGTGTGGAGGTTGTGGATGGAGCTGGATGGACGTGTGGAGGTCGTGGATGGAGCTGGAGGAACATGTGGATGTTGTGGATGGAGACGATGGATGTGTGGACATTGTGGATGGAACTGGAGGAACATGTGGAAATTGTGGATGGAGTCTGAGGCTTGGGGCCCTTCTCTGGCAGCCCCTTTGGGCTGCTGAGCTGTGCTGTGTCCCGTTGGGAACCGCTCTGGCATGGAGAGGGTAGGGATGAAGGAAGGCAGCTGGAGGTTGAGTCCACCCAGGAGCGGGGTGAGAAGGGTGTGTGCTTCCCTTGCCTTCAAATCCCTTTGGGTGGGAGGAAGCAGCCCCATATCCTCTGGGATCAGCCATGGGAATGTCCTTGTTGGCCTTGGCCTTTGGGGGATGCTCAGCACTGGGCTCATCCCTCTCTGGGGTGAGAGTGACGCCCAGCCCATCCCCACCCACCTTCATCCAACAGCTCCAAAGCCACCTGAGAATGCCAAACCTCCCTGCAAAGGCCTGAAACCCCAAATTTCCCCACTGCCTCTCCTTGGAGCTGCACACAGGGATTCAGGGTGGTGTGCTGAGCCCCATCACCAGCAGACAAAGTCCCCCCTCCTCCTCCCTGAGAAGCAGCGCCGAGGATGAGGCCGAAGGCTGACGCAACCACCCAAGGTCCTGCTCACCCCGGCCCTTGCCTTCCTTATCCCAATTAGGAGCTTCCAGCTTGAATAAATTTCCTTGCTGAGGACAAACCTTGACGTCCACTGAGATCATTAGCCTGCACTGCCTTAATTGGGAATTAGGCAGCCCAGAGCTGGACAGCCGTGACCTTTTCCTATCCCTCTGGCTTGCTTCAAAATTCACCACTTAGCGAGGCTGCCACGAGGGCAGCCAGGTCCCTGTCACCCAGCCTGGGTCAGTACCAGTCCCTGGGGACAAGGCAGGCACTGGGATCCATGGTCAGGGGTTGGAAATGGGGCTCAGCTGTCCCAGGAGCTCAGCTCCACCTGCAGCACAGGGTGGAGGGAGGGAATTCTCATCCCAGAGCCCCTGTGGCTGCTCCAGGGATGCCCAGACCCCGGCTGGATGTGTCTCAGGTAGAAAAGTGGGGAAAACCTTCAGTTATCAGCCCCTGGTGCTTTTTGGGGGCTCGATTTTTGCCTGATTTTGAGGTGTTCATCAGACAGAGCAATCCCAGCTCAGCCCCACATTCCCAGTGCTGCAGGAATGTTGGGGGTTCACATCCTGGAAAATCCGAGTGCTGGAGCTGGGCTGAAAGCCCAGTTCCCTCATCCCAGCTTGGAGTCCCTCATCCATGCTGGTGTCACCCCTTTCCCAATGATTTTGGGGTGATTTGGGATCACCCCCCTTCCGCAGGGCTGGGATCAAATGCTGGCTGTGGGAAGCAGGTCCTGGATAGACCCTGCATGTCCTGGATCGATCCTGCAGGTCCTGGATCGATCCTGGAGGTCCTGGATCAATCCTGGAGGTCCTGGATCAATCCTGCAGGTCCTGGATCAATCCTGCATGTCCTGGATCTATCATGCAGGTCCTGGATTGGTCCTGCATGTCCTGGATCAATCCTGCATGTCCTGGATCAATCCTGGAGGTCCTGGATCAATCCTGCAGGTCCTGGATCAATCCTGCATGTCCTGGATCGATCATGCAGTCCTGATTCTGTTCAACTGAGGTCCTGGATCAATCCTGCAGGTCCTGGGGCTGCAGGGAGTGTCCCTGATCCCGGTGTCAGGGAGCTCCACCTCCGGGACGCACCACCTCCCTCAGGGACGCTATAAAGGACGAGCTGTCCCCTGTGCCCTGGCCAGTGGCAGCCCGGAGAGACCTCGGAGCCAGGACCCCGCAGGGTAAGAGAGCCGGGAGAGGGCTGGGATACCCCAAATCCTGGGGGTGACTGTGGGATAGGGGGGACTGATCCTCCCTGTGGGTGTCCAGAGGGGATGGGGAAAGTTGAGACCAGCCCTGGAGGGGTCTTTGGAGCTGGGAGCCCAAACCTCTCTGCTCTTGAGGGATTTGGGGTGCTTTTTCCTTTTCCTGACTTGTTATCATTTTTAGCAGATGCTGTTCTGATTGCTGAAGGCAGCGAGGCCCCGAATCTGCCCCAAAGAGGGGCTTGGCCACGAGGTAAGGTGCCAGCGGCACATCCCAGCTGTCCCCAGTCCCCTGGGTCTGGGGGTGCTGCTGGGTGGGACCCCATGGCCAGATCCCAAATTCCAGCTCTGCCTGGGAGCTGAAAGGACAGAGCCCAAATCCTGCACCCAGCCCAGCCAAACCACCTGCACTCTGTGGGGATCTGGGGACAAAAGAGCCTCCAACACCCCCATCCTGAGCCCCAGCCAGACCCCCTGAATCTGGGGACAAAAGAGCCTCCAACACCCCCATCCTGAGCCCCAGCCAGATCCCCTGGATCTGGGGACAAAAGACCCTCCAACACCCCCATCCTGAGCCCCGGGCAGATCTCCTGGATTTGGGGACAGAAGATCTTCCACCATCCCCATCCTGAGCCCCAGCGACATCCCCTGGATTTTGGGACAGAAGATCTCCACCATCCCCATCCCGAGCCCCGGGCAGACCCCCTGGAGCCCCCAGGAGCCACCCCCAGTGCCCAGGACGAGGCCACCACAGTGCACGAGGGCTTTTATTGGGTCAGGTATGTACAGAGCCGAGCTGGGGGGGTCTGTCGGGGTAAGGGGGGGCTCCCCACGCCCTGGCTCAGAGCAGGGGGTGCTTGCCCTGCTGCTGCTGCTGCCGGTTTGCCAAGTGCATGAGCTTGAGGAGCAGATCTCCGGCCGAGCCGTCCAGCAGCGTCAGGTTCTTCTCCTCCGCCGCCTCCTGAGCGCCCTCGCCGCCCTCGTCCAGGCAGGCGCTGTCCATGGTGCACGTCTCTGCCGCGCGAAGCAAAAGGTGGAGTGGCACGGGTTATTTGGGATCATCAGGGGGGTGTTTTCGGCTGGGGAGGGGGTTGGTGGCAGCCTGGGGTGCCAGCACAGTTTGTACCCCGAAAATGATGGTTCAACTCCTTCCCCTGTTAAGGAACCCCCAGGCAAACCTGATCTCCATCACTTCATCTCTTTAGCTCTCCTGTTAAGCAGGGGGCAGGGATGGGGTTTCTGGCACGTCAGGGAGGCTGTGCTGGCCAGGAAAAGCTCATGGTGGGTCAGGAAGGAGCTGAGAGCCCAATCCTTTAGGATCAGAATGGTTTGGGTGGGAAGGGACCTCTAAGATCATCTTGTGCCACTCCCTGCCAGGGGCAGGGACACCTCCCACTATCCCAGGGTGCTCCAAGCTCTGTCCAACCTGGCCTTGGGCGCTTCCAGGGATCCAGGGGCAGCCACAGCTGCTCTGGGCACCCTGTGCCAGGCCTCAGCACCCTCACAAGGAACAATTCCTAATTCCCAATATCCCACCCAACCCTGCCCAGAGAGGGAATTGGGGTAAAAGTGAGAGAAGTCATGGCTTGAGACCACAGGATGATGGAATGATTTGGGGAGGGACCTTAAATCCCATCCAGTGCCACCCCTGCCGTGGGCAGGGACACCCCCACTGTCCCAGGGTGCTCCAAGCCCTGTCCAACCTGGCCTTGGGCACTTCCAGGGGCAACCACAGCTTCTCTGGGCACCCCATGCCAGACCTCCCCACACTCCCAGTGAGCAATTCCTCCCTTACACCCATCCTGAACCCACCCATCCCCACGTTACCTCCCAACACCTCTTCCCCTCCACTTCTCACTTCCCCCTCCCTAAAACCAACCCACCCCACCAGAGAAGCTTCACCTGCTGAGCTCTCCCCCACCCCTCCACCCTCCCGGTGTCCATGCCCGGTTACCGGCGGTGCAGCAGATGCCGGGCGCGGCGCAGCGGCCCCCGGAGCCGCAGGGCTGCCCGTCGGGCTGGCAGGGCGAGGGCAGCGCATCCTCCTGCGCGCAGCGCCGCGTCTCCGCCGTGCCCAGGTAGCAGCCCAGCTCCGTGCCGCAGCAGATGCCGGGCCCGAAGCAGCTCCCTCTGTTGCCGGGACCGCAGGGCAGGCACTGCGGGGAGGAGCTGCCTCAGTGACCCCCAACAAACCCTTCGTGCAGCCCCTGGTGTTAGAAACCCCCACGAGAATGCAGCCCTGTGGATGGAGCTGGAGGAACGTGTGGAGATTGTGGATGGAGCTGGATGGACATGTGGAGGTTGTGGATGGAGCTGGATGGACATGTGGAGGTTGTGGATGGAGCTGGATGGACTATGGAGATTGTGGATGGAGATAGATGGATGTGTGGAGTTTGTGGATGGAGCTGGAGGAACGTGTGGAGATTGTGGATGGAGCTGGATGGATGTGTGGAGGTTGTGGATGTAGATGGATGGACTATGGAGGTTGTGGATGGATGTGTGGAGATTGTGGATGGAGCTGGAGGAACATGTGGAGGTTGTGGATGGAGCTGGATGGACTATGGAGGTTGTGGATGGATGTGTGGAGATTGTGGATGGAGCTGGAGGACCATGTGGAGGTCGTGGATGGAGCTGGATGGACGTGTGGCGGTTGTGGATGGATGTGTGGAGATTGTGGATGGAGCTGGAGGAACATGTGGAGGTCGTGGATGGAGCTGGATGGACTATGGAGGTTGTGGATGGATGTGTGGAGATTGTGGATGGAGCTGGAGGACCATGTGGAGGTCGTGGATGGAGCTGGATGGACGTGTGGCGGTTGTGGATGGAACTGGATGGACATGTGGAGGTTGTGGATGGAGCTGGATGGACGTATGGAGTTTGTGAATGGAGCTGGATGGATGTGTGGAGTTTGTGAATGGAGCTGGATGGATGTGTGGAGTTTGTGGATGGAGCTGGATGGACGTGTCGGAGGTTGTGGATGGAACTGGAGGAACATGTGGAGGTTGTGGATGGAGTCTGGGGCTTGGGGCCCTTCTCTGGTGGCCCCTTTGGGCTGCTGAGCTGTGCTGTGTCCCGTTGGGAACCCCTCTGGCATGGAGGGGGTAGGGATGAAGGATGGAAAGCAGCTCCCCACCAGCTCCTCTTCCAGCTCCTGGAGGTGCCATGCTGCCACCAGCAATGGTGGCCTGGTGTCCCCGCTTTGGGGTGTCCCCATGACCTCCCTGTCCCCTGTCCGTGCTCTGTCCTGTCCTGCTCCCCCCCAGCCCAGCAGGACACTCTGCTGTGGCCAAGCTTGAGCCACAAAAGGACATCAGCCTGCAGGTGCCACTTTGGAGCTGTCACTCCTCTGCCACTGCCCCATCGTGTGTCCCCAGCCACCCCAAAAACCTCTCTGCTCCCGGGAGGGTGGCACAGTGCCACGGTGCCAGTGGTGCCCAGAGGTGACAGGGAGCTTCTGTACCCCCCAGAGCCTCTCTGTCTCTGTGTATGGAAAGCAGCTCCCCACCAGCTCCTCTTCCAGCTCCTGGAGGTGCCACTCTGCCACCAGAGCTGGTCTCTGCCACCAGCAACGGTGACCTCGTGTCCCAGCTTTGGGGTGTCCCCATGACCTCCCTGTCCCCTGTCCCTGCTCTGTCCTGTCCTGTCCCCCCCAGCCCTGCAGGACGCTCTGCTGAGCCTCTTCTCCAGATGCCAACATCACTTTGGAGGGGTCTCTCCTGCCCCACTGTCCCACCCCAAAACCCCGCTGCTCCCGGGAGCGTGGCACACTCAGAGGTGACGGGGAGCCCCCCCGGAGCCCCCTGTCCCTCCCGGAGCCCCATCCCTGTCCCCAGGTTCCCATCCCGTACCTGTCTCAGAGCTGTGTCGGCCAGCGCCCGCTTCCCGCCGCGGGGGCAGTTCTGGATGTAGCAGGCGGAGGACAGGGCGAGGAGGCAGAGGAAGGAGAGGGGCAGCGAAGGCTCGGCCATGGTGCCAGGGGAAGCTGCTCCGGCTGCGTCTGGCCCCGTGCTGAGAGAGCTGCTATTTATGCTGCCATCACCCCTTCCCCGGGGAGGAGGAGGAGGAAGAAGAAGAGGGGTGGGTTGGGTTTTTTGGTTGTTTTTCCTTTTCTTTTTTTTTTAATCCGTCTTCTTTCTTTTCTTTTTTTTAATGTTCCCCCAAATCGCATCCAAACAAATCTGTAACTGAGATGATTCAGTGCAAAGCACTCGGGGCTGGTGAATCCCATCCTTGGCTGCTCCGGGGGGCACGGGCGGCCCTGGGGTGGGCTTGGGAGGGGCACTGGATGGGCTGGGGGAGGGCTCAGGGTGAGCTGATCCTTCAGAAGGTCTGGTTTGGGGAGGAATGGGGGTTTGGGGACAGATGTTCATTCAGGAGATGTGGTTTTGGGAAAGATGCAGAGTTTGGGAAGGTTTTGGTATGGGGGTGATGTTGGTTTGGGATGGACGTGGATTTTGGGATGCAGTCTGGGGAGGGATGTGAGTTTGGGGATAGATGTTTGTTCAGGAGATGTGGTTTTGGGAACAATGCAGGTTTTGGGATGCAGTCTGGGGAGGGATGCAGATTTAGGGACAGATGTTCATTCAGGAAATGTGGTTTTGGGAAAGATGCAGGTTTTGGGAAGGATGATGGTATGGGAGTGATGCTGGTTTGGGATGGATGTGGATTTTGGAATGCAGTCTGGGGAGGGATGGGGGTTTGGGGACAGATGTTCATTCAGGAGATGTGGTTTTGGGAAGGATGCAGAGTTTGTGATGCAGTCTGGGGAGGGATATGGGTTTGGGGACAGATATTTGTTCAGGAAATGTGGTTTTGGGAAGGATGCAGGTTTTGGGAAGGATGATGGTATGGGAGTGATGCTGGTTTGGGATGGATGTGGAATTTGGGATGCAGTCTGGGGAGGGATGGGGGTTTGCAGACAGATGTTCATTCAGGAGATGTGGTTTTGGGAACAATGCAGATTTTGGGAAGGGTGTTGGTTTGGGGGTGATGCTGGTTTGGGATGGATGCAGATTTTGGGAGAGGTGCTGGTTTCAGAGGGATGCTGCTCTGGGAGCAATGCTAATTTGGGGAGGGATAAGGGGTTTGGAAGGTGCTGCTTTAGAGAGGGTTGTTTATCTGGAGGATTCTGATTTGGGATTGATGCTGGCTTGGAAGGATGGAGGTTTTGGGAGAGGTGCTGCTTTGGGAAGGGATGCTGCTCTGAAGGGGTGATGGTTTGGGAAGTGGGGGTGGTTTGGAGCATGCTGGCCCAGGAGGGATGCTGCTTTGTGGGATGCTGATTTAGGGAGGGATGCTAGTTTAGGGAGAAATGCTGATTTTTGGGATGCTGCTTTAGGGGGGGATGCTGCTCTGTGGGATGCTACTTTAGGGGAGGAATGCTGATTTGGGGTGCTGCTTTAGGGAGGGATGCTGGTTTGGGGGATGCTGATTTGACTGATGCTGCTCTGGGAGGGGACACAGGAGGGGAGTGATGGGGTTGGGGCTGGGAGACAGCCCTGGGTGCACAAACACCCCAAACCCAGGGGCTGGGCTGCAGCATCGGGGTGCAGGGCAGGAATCTGTCCCCAGAGTGACCCATCAGTGCCACCCACGGCTCTCCTGCCTCTTCCCCCTCCTCTCCAAGGAAGCAGAAGGCAGGGAAAGCACTGGGAGAGGGGAGACCAAAATGAAAGGCACCTCTGGGGCTGGCACCAGCACACTCATGTCACCCATGGGCTGTCACAAACATCTGTACAGGGAAAACACCATCAACAGCCCCCTGCCCCATCCAGCCATGGACATTCCTGCTGTTCCCAGATCCCTTTTCCGAGGGCAACCTCAGCAATGTGGAATTAATGTACAGAAAGGAATCTGGTGCCTGTGAGTATCCACCCTCTGCTTCTCCCCCAAGAAAATGCTGGGGCTGGCTCACAGGGATCAGGAGGGTTTGTCTGGGGAGGGAGCTGGACAATGTGGGGGTGCTGCCAGCTGTGGTCCCACTTTTGGGGTGGTTTTATCCTTATTTTCACATAAGGTGGGGAATTGAAGAAGAGAACCATAAAAATCAGCCTGTTTTCCCCCTGGCCCTCATTACTTTCCCTCATTTTCTCCCCTTCATTAACATCCCTTTTCTGCTGGACAAACACCCCAGCCCCCGTTAGAGGGTGCTACCCTATGTGGGGAAGGGGCTGCTCTGCCTGAGCATCCCAAAGGAAACGTTGATCCCACTGCAATCCTCCCTGGAAAGCCTTGGTGTTTGTTCCAAAATGCTTTGAAAAGCTCCACAGGAAGCAAGAACACCCTAGAGCACCCCCTAAGGGAAACTGAGGCACGCAGGGAAGCGTTTTATGCATCAGTGCTGGGGGTCCCAGCCCACTCCCAGCTCCTGCCCAGTGATTTTGGAGCACAGATCAACCCGGGGGAGACAATCCCGGGCTTTGGGGCTCTGCTGGGTGACACCAGGGCCATTTCATTTTCTCCCCCTCATTAACATCCCTTTTCTGCTGGACAAACACCCCAGCCCCCGTTAGAGGGTGCTACCCTACGTGGGGAAGGGGCTGCTCTGCCTGAGCATCCCAAAGGAAACGTTGATCCCACTGCAATCCTCCCTGGAAAGCCTTGGTGTTTGTTCCAAAGTGCTTTGAAAAGCTCCTCAGGAAGCGATGCTGGAGGGAGCTGAACCCCAGAGCATCCTCCAAGGGAAACTGAGGCAGGCAGGGAAGCATTTTATGCATCAGTGCTGGGGCTCCCTGCGATTTTGGAGCACGGATCAGCCCGGGGGGTGACAGTCCTGGGCTTTGGGGCTCTGCTGGGTGACACCAGGGCCATTTCCTCCCCTCGAGGAGGGTGAGGGTGGCCGCAGCCCCTGACTCAGCCCTCGCTGGGACCGAGGGAGCGGCAGAGTTCCCAGATTTGCCCCGTGATGCTGAATCACCCACGTGGGGGATTTAACACCGACATCATCAACACCATCCTCATTTCCCCATCCAAACCCATCCCTTCACAGCGGGAGCCCAAACCCTCTTACGTTGCAGGGCCGAGGAGGACGCAAAAAGCCCTCGGCTGGGAAAACTTTTCTTTAAAAGAGCCCCAAATGTCAGCTCTAAATTGGGTGTTAGGGGCTCGTGCTCCGTCTCTTCATTACTGTATCGTAAAATTACATTAGCCGGGAACGATCTGCATTCAAATGACTCTGTGTCTGGAATGATAACGCAGGAATATGAGATTAAAATGTAATTATGCTCTTTAAAGTCAAGGAAGGTTAATAAAATGTTTTTTCCGAGTTGCAGAGGCTCCGCAGCGGCGGAATCACTTACGGGAATCAAGGGCGGGATGAGGTGGGAATGGGGAGGGGGAAAGGGGTGGGAAACACAAAAAAAGGGGGTTTGGGAGGAAAATATTGGGGTCACCTGGGGTGAGTGATGGGACAAGGGATCCCAGTGGTGGGCAGAGCCAGCCCTGCTGGGCTGTGATGCTGCCAGGTACCCGGGGTGCTGCTGGGCCCCCATCCCACATCCCCCAAATGAGACCTTGGAGCTGCTCAGAGTCCGACCCCAAATCCTCCAACCGCAGCCCCAGGGTCCCTTCTCTGTGTCCCCAGCATGGATTGGCTGTGCCACGTCCCTGCTCTTCCCCAGAGGATGCTCTCGCTCCCCTGACAGCCCCCAGAGGCTGTGGCTGGTGCCAGGGCACTGAGCAGGGTGTCAGCGCTGCCATCCCCATCCCAGCTCCCCTCGGGAATGGGAAAATCCCAAAGGGATTGGGAATGGGGCAGCAGCCTCCAATCTGCCCCCTTGCTCAGCCAAAATACAGCCCCAGCTCTTGTCCACAGCAGCAAAGGGGTTGGGGCTGCCAGAGGGGCTCAGCCATGGAAATCATGGAATCTTTGAGGCTGGAAAAGCTCTCCAAGATCATCAAATCCAACCATTCCCCCAGCACTGCCAAGGCCACCAGCATGTCCCCAAGTGCCACATCCACATGGCTTTTAAACCCCTCCAGGGATGGGGACTCCAAACTGCCCTGGGCAGCTGTGCCAGGGCTGGAAAACTCTTTCCATGAAGAAATCTTCCCAAATATCCAACCTGAGCCTCCCCCTTCCTTCATTAACAGCAGGAGCTTCCCAGAGGGGTTTTGTCTCCGTTTTGGAGGCAGGAGAAGGGATGGAGGTGATGGAGCTTGGCTGCAGCACCCAGAGCTCCCAGGGCCAAAGATTCACCAGGATAAATGAGAACAACAACATTCCATCAGGATAAACCTGGAATGCTGGAAAATGGGGATGAGTTTCACTGATTTTAGTGACAAACATTCCATCAGGATAAACCAGAGGGATGCTGGAAAATGGGGTGAATGTCACTGATTTTAGTGACAAACATTCCATCAGGATAAAAAAGAGGAATGTTGGAAAATGGGATGAATTCCACTGATTTTTGCATTTCCTGCCTCTCTGTGGCTGGAGGGGGATGCAGCAGGGAAGGAGAAGCTTCTTGAAGGCATCACATGGAGAGGGTCAGGCTGGCAAGGGAGAGCTCCCTGCCCCTGCCTGGGGCTCTAATGCTCCTCAAATGGATCTGTCACTGCCTCCCTGGCCCCGTGGCTGATGGAGGGGAGGGGGATCCTGCCCCTCCTCCCCTCACAGCACAGCTCAAGATGCTCCTCTGCCTCCCTGACAGCTGGAAAACAGCTTTGATGCCTCTTTAAAGGCAGCACAGGCAACGTCAAGATTGGCTGGGGCACTGCTTTGATCATTTCCAGGGCCAAATCCATCCTGCTGGGCTGTGGATGTCACACAGGGAGGTCACTGACCAACAAGGGATGGATTTGTCAAAAAAAATCTTGAAGGGACAGCATGAGAGGAAATGGCTCAGGCTGCAATCAATTCCATTCCCCAGCTCCCAGGGAGAGCACAGGCCTGGGGCTGGAAATAAAGCTGCTGGTGGCATCCATGTGGGAGATTGGGCAGGGATGCTGGTTTGGGGGGTGCTGATTTGGGGGGTGCTGGTTTGTGGGGTGCTGATTTGGGGGGTGCTGGTTTAGGGAGGGATGCTGGTTTGTAGGATGCTGGTTTGGGGGGTGCTGGTTTGTGGGATGCTGGTTTAGGGAGGGATGCTGGTTTATGGGGTGCTGGTTTAGGAAGGGGTGCTGATTTTGGGGATGCTGATTTGGGGGGTGCTGATTTAGGGAGGGATGCTGGTTTTGGGAGGGATGCTGATTTTTGGGATGCTGCTTTAGGGAGAGATGCTGATTTGAGGGATGCTGCTTTGTGGGATGCTGCTTTAGGGAGGGATGCTGGTTTGGGGGATGCTGCTTTAGGGAGGGATGCTGATTTGGGGTGCTGGTTTAGGGAGGGATGCTGCTTTACGGGAGGGATGCTGATTTGGGGTGCTGGTTTAGGGAGGGATGCTGATTTGTGGGATGTTGGTTTAGGGAGGGATGCTGGTTTGGGGGATGCTGATTTGACTGATGCTGCTCTGGGAGGGGACACTGGAGGGGAGTGATGGGGTTGGGGCTGGGAGAGAGCCCTGGGTGCACAAACACCCCAAACCCAGGGGCTGGGCTGCAGCATCGGGGTGCAGGGCAGGAATCTGTCCCCAGAGTGATCCATCAGTGCCACCCACGGCTCTCCTGCCTCTTCCCCCTCCTCTCCAAGGAAGCAGAAGGCAGGGAAAGCACTGGGAGAGGGGAGACCAAAATGAAAGGCACCTCTGGGGCTGGCACCAGCACACTCATGTCACCCATGGGCTGTCACAAACAGGGATTGCTGTGGGTCCAGGCAGAGGGAATTCCTGGCTCTGCGTCACCACCACCACCCTGGGGTGCAAGAGGGTCCCTGCTGCCCACAGGGGTCTCAGTGCCCTGGGATCAGGGGGATTCACACCCAGCTGGGGCAGGTGATCCTTCCCTGAGCTCCAAAATGTGGGTGCAGAGAGAAATTCATCCCTGGATCCCCTGCAAGAGGGGACACAGAGGGTGAAATGTGCTGCCAGGGGTGTCAGAGGGTTAAGGAGGAGGAATTGGGGGATGAAGGCTCTGAGAACCTGCAGAGAGGGGGAGATGAGCCCTGCTCTGATGTCCCAACACCATCCCTTCCCTTCCCTTCCCACCCCTGCTCCACCTGGCTCCTGCCCCTCCCTGCAGAACAAAGGGAACCTGGAGGAAATTTGGGATGGAGGAAATTTGAGATGGAGGAAATTTGAGATGGCTCCCACCTGGATCCCTGCCCACCTCAGGACAACACAAGGAACTTTTGAGCACGGCAGAAACTTGTCAGAACCGCTGGCTTTGGAAGCATCCAGGCTTTGCTGGCTCTGGTTGATGGCTCTGGGATCCTCCCCCTTCCCTGGGGGAGGTGTGAGAGCTGAATCAGCCCGGGATGGCTCACTGCAAACACGACGCCAGCACTGCAATGGAGTGCATTCACTGCCTCTGAATCGTGGGCTTTTTAGGCATTTGGTGCCTATTTTCTAAGTGTTTATTATTTTAAGAAGTGTGATTTTCTATTTTTGCAGGGAATGGAGATGGGCTGTGAAGTCACAGGGTCAGGATCAGCACAAAGCTGGGCTCCAGGCCATGAGCAGCTCCTTCCTGTGCCAGAACACCACAACTTTGCTCAGGTGCCTCTGGAGAGCAAATAAAGGTGTGACCAAGGTGAGCTGAGGCAGCTGGAGGCTCGTTATGGCCCAGAACATCAATTAAGTGGCACCAGCAGGGGGTTGAGGAGGTGACAAACCTTTGATGTCACCTTACCCTGCCATATCCAGAACAGAACATATCCAAGTTGTTTTTTGTCTGGCTCTTTTCTCTCTGAAGCCCCCTGCCTGCAGTTCCTCAGTGTCGGTTTGACTTTTTCCAGCCTGTTTATTTCCTCCTCTGCCAAAAGATTCACTCCATGACACCATTAAGCCTCAGGATGAAACCAATTAGCAGCCAGAGAGAGAGAGACAGACAGAACCTGACTTTAAACATTTTATTAAGGCTTAAATGTCTATCAGCCAGCCAGGAGCTGGGCTGCTCACACGACATAAACCGAGAGGGTGGGATGGGATGGCTTTTCTACAAGAGTCTGGATGAGCAGGGTGAGATCACTGCCAGCTCCTCCCACCTCAGCCACCGCCCATTCCAGGATGAGAGAGGGGAGGGCCAGGTGGGCAAGGGGAGGAGGTCAGAGGAGGGAGTTTGTGTGTGCTGTCACTCACAAGGGCTTTTACCTGCTCCACAACCGGCTGGCTGCTGGTCAAACGTGGCGTGAACTCGCAGGGGTGGGGTTGGGAAGCTGAGCTGGTCCAAAAGGCACCTGTGCTAAACCTCTGAGCCCCGGGGCAGTGCTGCAGACCAGTCCTGCATAAATACATATTCCTTGATAAAGAAGCTATGGCTTTTGTCATCCTCGGGCTCTAACCCCCCCCAAAAGCTCCACTAGACAGAGTCCTCTCTCCTCCGCTCTGCGGCTCCTGGGCGGCTCCCTGTGGACACGGGGCACAGCAGCAGCTCCTTCTCGTCCTCCCGGGCTCAGAAATGAACCCTCCTGACGTCGTGAGTGGCTGCTGCCCTCTTGCAGCTCCCGCAGTGGATGGGGGATGCCGGAGCCCTGGGCTCGGCCAGGCAGGGCCGGCACAGGAGGTGCCCGCAGGGCAGCTGGTACACGGGCTCGGCCTTGAAGTAGCAGGAGAAGGATTTGCCACAGGAAGCACATCCCTGGTTCTGGCTGCTCCTGCCGTGCTCTGCAAAGGCAGAAACACAGAATCAGAATCACAGCAGGTTGGAAAATAATCAGAATCCGAATCAGAATCAGAATAAGAATCAATCAGAATCAGAGCAGGTTGGAAAATCACAGAATCAGAATTAGAATCAGAGCAGGTTGGAAAATCACAGAATCAGAATTAGAATCAGAATCAGAATCAGAGCAGGTTGGAAAATCAAAGAATTGGAATCAGAGCAGGTTGGAAAATCTCAGAATCAGAATCAGAATCAGAGCAGGTTGGGAGAAACTTCAGAGATTACTGAGTGAACCAACAGCACCGTGTCCAGGTTTTCCTGGTGGTTCCAGCACCTCCCTGGGCAGCCCTTTCCAATGTCTGATCCTGAACCTCCCCTGGCACAGCTTGAAACAAAGGGACAGGAGAAGTGGGTGAGGCAGGGAGTGAGAGAAGTGCAGGCTGTGCCCCAGGTCCTGCAGACTCAGGGCACAGCTGTGACTCAGGACTGTGCCACTTCCCTGTCATCACCACAAGGGTCCAGCTTGCAGGGCATGGTGTGCTCAGAAAGGGATGGATCACATCAGCACTGCCACAATCAAGCTTTTAATTGAGGACAGATGACTGTAAAAAAGGGCTTTTCGCTTTTGCTGAGATTAAATCACCCTCCCTGCAGCTTTTCCACAGCCATTCTCAGGTGGAGCAGCTGAGGGGTCACTTTGCATTCCTGTCACACACCAGCCAGCCAGCTCAGCTCTCAAACAGCAGGAAGAAGCTGAATGTCACTGTGAAACAGCAAAAGCTGCTTGGGGATGGGGGAGAGAGGGAAAAACACACAGGCAGATGGACAGACAGACAGACAGAGCCCTTCCCAGGGTCCCTGTGGAGCCCCTCCTCAGCCATGGGCAGCAGAGCCTCACCCAGGGGAAGAGAAGCCAGGACATGGGGAGGGACATCTGAAGGTTCAGAGCTTCCCTGCACCCAAAAGGAATCATTCTGGGAATGCAGGCACAGCTGGAAGGGTGGCTGGGCAGCAGCCTGGATGATGGACACTCCATCCTGCTGGGATCCTGGGCACACACACCTGGCTGGCCTGGGATGCTGCTGCTGCTGCTGCTGTGACCTGCTCCTGCTAAGGGCTGGATGTCACATGGGGTTTCAAAGAATCATGGAATGGTTTGGGTTGGAATGGATCATAAAACCCATCCATTCCATGAGCAGGGACAGCTCCCACTATGCCAGGGTGCTCCAAGCCCCTTCCAACCTGGCCTTGGGCACTGCCAGGGATCCAGGGGCAGCCACAGCTGCTCTGGGCACTCTGTGCCAGGGCCTGCCCACCCTCACAGGGAACAATTTCTTCCCAGTATCTAATCTCACCCCATTCCTTTAGTTTATAAACATTCCCCCTTGTCCAGTCTGTATAAAAACTGACTCTCCCTCTTTTTTCCAAGGCCCTCTGAAACACTGGAAGGCTGCAGCATTTGCTGGATTTACAGCTCTCCTGCAGCATGCCCACACCAGACTCATCCTCCACCCACTGGCAGCTCCCCAGCCTGCTCCACACTGCTCACAGGCACCACTGAACCTCTCAGCCCAAACTGCAGAGCTCTGAGAACTCTCTGAACTGAGCTGGAGCAGGCTGAGCACTGTGTCCATCCCAGATCAGCCTGGGGCAGCCAAGAACACAGGAAAATCACAGCACTGCTGCCACAGCCTGCTCTGACCCTGGGCATGGACAACATCCCATCCCTTGTGGGGGTCAGCAAGGCCTGACCTGCCTCAGAGGGAGAATAAAGCAGCAAAACTGCTGAGACAGAGGCAAGGATTGTGAAGTGAAGCCTGCTGGGAGACAATGAAATATTTTTAAATTGAATATGTCATAGACTGAGGTCTGAACAACGCTCCCTGTTATCCCAGCCCCAGCTCCCAAAGGTGCTCCAGAGGTGCCTGCTGCTCACCAAGGGCTGTGCCCAGGCTCCAGGACGTGCTGCAGCCCCCCTCTCCTGGAGCCTGCTGCTGGCTCTTCATCAGCTTGGCCGTGAAGGAGGGCATGGAGCTGAGAGCAGAGGTCAGGGCAGAGTCCAAGCTCTCCGACAGCTTCTGCTCGTGGGACACCAGCTCTGCAAGGGAAACACGGAGAAACCAGGTGTGCAAAGGGAAACAGAGAAACCAGGTGTGCAAAGGGAACACGGAGAAACCAGGTGTGCAAAGGGAAATAGGGAATCAGGTGTGCAAAGGGAAATAGGGAAACCAGGTGTGCAAAGGGAACACAGAGAAACCAGGTGTGCAAAGGGAAATAGAGACAAAATCTGCAAAGGGAAACAGAGACACCAGGTCTTCAAAGGGAAACAGGGACCAAATCTGTAAAGGGAAACTCAAACACCAGGTCTGCAAAGGGAAATGGAGACCAGGTGTGCAAAGAGAAACAGAGAAACCAAATCTGCAAAGGGAAACAGGGACCAGGTCTGCAAAGGGAAACAGAGGGACAAGGTCTGCAAAGGGAAATGGAAACCAGATGTGCAAAGGGAAACACAAACACTAGGTCTGCAAAGGGAACACAGAGAGCAGGTCTGCAAAGGGAAATAGAGAAACCAGGTGTGCAAAGGGAAATAGAGAGAAACCAGGTGTGCAAAGGGAAATAGATAAACCAGGTGTGCAAAGGGAAATAGATAAACCAGGTGTGCAAAGGGAAACAGAGACCAAATCTGCAAAGGGAAACACAAGAACCAGGTCTGCAAAGGGAAACATCAGGTCTGCAAAGACAAGAAAAAGATGGAGAAGCAGATGCTGGGAAAAAGAATCTGTGATGCAAACACTGCCTTGGCTCTGAACCTTGAAGGATTTTAGGAGCCCTGCCACTTGTTTTGTTGAAAGGTGTCTTTTCCCCACCAAGGGGCTGGGATTTGGGGTGGAGTGCCTCATCTCCTCTGGGTCCTGGAGGTGGAAATGCCCTATGGATCACCACCATTCATGTGGTGTCCCAGTGCCAACTTATAAAGGACCAGAATCATTTAGGTTGGAAAAGTCTTCCAAGATCATGGAGTCCAGCACTGCCAAGACCACCACTAAATCATGTCCCCAAGTGCCATAGCCACATGGCTTTTAAATACCTTCAGGATGGGCAGCCTGTGCCAGGGCTGGAGAACCCTTTCCATGAAGGAATTTTCCCTATTACCACCCTAAACCTCTCCTGGCACACCCTGAGGCCATTTCCTCTTGTTCCCTGGGAACAGGGCCTGACCCCCACCTGGCTGCACCCTCCTCCCATGGAGCTGTAGAAGTTGCATGACTGAAAAAGGGCCAAACTCCAAATAACCCAGGAGGTTGTTTTTCCCTGAAATCCCTCAGCTGGCTCCTGAGGATCCACCCCAGAGCTCCCAGCCTTGCTCCATGCAGCTCACAGAGAACATTTAAACCATTAATAAAATCTGTAGGACTTGTTTTTCCCCCTCTGTCCCAGTTGTGAGCCACAGGGCCGGGGCTGGACCCTCCCTGCAGGGCTGCCCTGTGCAGCACCGACGGCGTTAATTAAGATGAAGCATTAAGAGAATGTTGTCTGCATCACTAATTCTGTTAAATCCAGCTCCCAGAGGAAGAGCTCACAATTGGTGCTGCACATTTCCTCCACCAATCAAGGCTGATGAGCCAGTGAAGCATGAGCTCCATGGGCTGAGCACTCTGCTTTTATTTATGTATGGACACGGCTGCCCCGGGAGCTCCAGGACCCACAGGGCAGCTCCTGCTCCTGTGGGGCTGGGGCACATCCTGGTGGGAGCTGTCCCACATTTCCACAGCCAAAATAACCAAAGATTCCTCCTAAAACAGGGAATGAGCTCTAGGCTGAGGGATCAGAGCAGAAAGGTGCAGTCTGACCTCTCCCTACTCTTCCTGGTACCACCCGACATCAATTATTTTCAACTGAAGAATTTATTTAAAACCAAACAGCCTCCTCAGCTTTGTCCTCAAAATGTTTTTGGGCAGAATGAGAGAAGGGTGAAGGCAGGGACAGGTCTCAGCAGCTCTGGGTCACCTTTTGACATGTCACAGACCACACTGGGTTAGAGCAGAGCAGGAGACTGAGCTTACCTGCCCAGAGAGCCAACCATGAAATACCCACACCTGGATTTACACCCTTTGTCCCCAGCTGCCACATCCTCATGGCTTTTAAATCCCTCTAGGGGTGGGAACTCCACCCCTGCCCTGGGCAGCTGTGCCAGGGCTGGACAACCCTTTCTGTGAAAGAATTGTTCCCAATATCCAACCCAACCCTCCCCTGGTGCAACCCCTGCTCCCTCCTGTCCCTGATCCCTGGGAGCAGAGCCCGACCCCCACCTGGCCCCAGGAAGTTTTTGACAACAACAAGGTCCCACCTGAGCCTCCTTGTCTCCAGATTTACAGGACATTTTGCATTCCCAGCATCACTGACAGAAGGATGGATGAAGGGAAAGCAGCACCTTTCCCTTCCCCTGCAGTCACACATTTCTTGTCTCATTTAGTCTCTGCCAGGTTTTCTGCTTTAACCACCCACAAATTCTGTGCGAGTCTCTCCCAGGCTGAGCTGTCCCTGTTCTCTGCAATTCCTTTGCTGTGGTTGGTTCTGTGTCCCATCCCTGCTCTCCTTCCCACCTCCCTCCTCATGAAGAGCCAGGACTCCCTGTGCCATCACCACTGCAGCACCAGACATTTCTTTTCCTGTTTTTGCAGGACACAATAAATCCCCCTGGATAAAGAAACTTCAGGATGGTGAGGAAAATATTGTCTCCACATGGAAGGAAGAGAAAGGGAATCCAAACTAAAAGGGGAATGGGGTGACCTGAACTGTGAAACACTGAACAAGAACATGGGAGGTGGATGAAATGACCCAGCTCCACCAGCTTGGAAGCTTTCTAGAGGTGTGATGGGAACTTGGCACTGGATTTGTCCTGGTTTGAAACCCCAACCTGGAGCTGTCCCAACACTCAGGGAACAGAGGTGACCTGGGGAGCCACGATACCTGTGGAACAGTCCATCTGGATCAAGTGGGAATCACTGTCAGTTTTCATTTTTTTAGCACTGTTCTCTGAGGTAGAAGTGACAAGTAAGTTTGTAGCAGAAAAATAGGGCGGCTGCAGGGAGCCCTGATCCATGCAGTCCATTTTCCTTTTCAGAGAAGACATGGTGATGGAGGAGGGCACCAGGCCCTCCGAGGAGTGAGCCCTCCCCAGCAGGTTGGTGCCAGGGATGCTGTGCTGCAGCAGGAAGTGGTCTATCCTGGCCTTGAGGGTGGGGTGAGGTAGGGGCTGGGAGTGCTGGCTGAAGGCCACGCCCGTGAAGGGATCGCTGGGGACGCGGCCCCAGGACGCCTCGCTCCGGTTGCACTTCTCCAGGGTGCTCTGGTCAATCACTTTCCCAGAGGGCAGGAGCATGGGTAAAGTCATGATCTCCAGTGTGATGGGGTCCAGGAATTCTTCAGGGATGTCTTGGACCACGTCCACCAGCTTGTGCAGGGTCTGCTGCTCGTTGGCACTGAAGGGGACGCAGTCGCTCTCCATCGGCGTCCAGAGCTCCGGCTTGAGGCTGCCGACGTCCTGGGCCAGGAACTGGGAGGCCACCTGGAAGACCCCCTCGATGACCTCCTGTGGGCAGGACTTGGCAGGTTGTCCCCACACCTCCAGCCTCTTGATGCTGGGCAGGCCCCCCCCGGCCACGTGGGTGATGCAGATTTTGAGGTGGGACACGTTGCTGAGCGAGGCTGGCCCTTTGTTCCAGAGATCTTGGGACACCGAGCCGGGGTAGGAGAAAACATTTTCCATCTGATGGAAGGGAGGCCTTGGCTTGAAGCCTCTGTGGCCAAAAGTCACTTTGCTCTGATTTTTTAAGACAGCTTTGCCCACCAGGGTGAAGGTGTCTTTGTCCGACACAGGCTGCCCGGCCAGACCTGAGCACTGCCCCTCAGGGCTCTGCCAAGAGGTTTTGTTGCATGAGGTAGAGGTGTAAACTTCCAGGCCAGAGAAGGTCTGGTAGCCCCCAGAGGAGACGTCAATGTTGATCCTGCAGATCTCCACGTTGAAGGGGAAGGAGATGGTGACGTGCACCGGGGGTTTGATGAAGTACTCGCTGCGGAAGCCGCGGTTCCTCCTGGCCAGGTCCTCGGAGATCAGGTTCTCCACCTCGTAGCCATCGGCAGAGATCTGCGTGCCAGACCAAAACTGGGGTCAGGGTGGAGCAAGGAAACACAAGGAAGGCAATTTCACCTCCAGAGATTCTCAGGATGACATCGAACAGGAGCCAAGGCTGAGGTTTGTGTGCAGCTCAGACCCCGCTGTCAGGCAGAGCAGACCCACCACTCCTTCCACCCCCACCCTCCTCCATCACCTCTGTGTCCATGGGCAGACCTAACTGCTGGAAGAGTGGAAAATTAGGGATAATTCGTGGTTTTGGTGAGATAAGTCAAGGAGGAGAGGGTGGCTGGGAGCAGAGGATGAGTGTGTCTCCTCTTCCAGTCTCCCTTTTCAGGTGGGAATCTCCTGATTTTCTTTGTGCCTACTTATCCACGTGGAAATGCACTTGGAATGACAGTTACAGGGCCCCAGAGGAACTCTGGGTGTTAATCAGCCTCTGGGAGCCACCCCACCTATCCCTGAGGGAGATCCATCAATCCAGGCTGGGTCTGGTTTGGAATATCCAATCCCACCCTCTGCTCTGCTCCTGGGCAGCCTGGTTCAATCCATTCCCTTTCCTGGAAGCCCCAGGCACTGAGAAATTTGCAGCACTTGCTGAATGGACAAATAAAAACTAGGAAAATCTATTTAATCCACCTGTTTAATATGGTCTTGATCACGACAATCACACCCAAACTCTGTGGCATGGCTGGGTCTCTCCACAAGAAATTCCAGCAGCACAGAACTTACAAAGTCAAGGCTGTCCTGGATTTTGTGGTGAGTTGGTGTGGAAACTTACAACTAAAAACCAGATTTGAATGAAAACTGAGTTTCTTAAAGAGATTCTGACGTGCTGAGTGAAACCAGAACTACTTGGAAAGTAACTTCACCGAGTTATCATTTCACAACTTCACATTAATTGATAATTTCACATTATCAAGAGCTGTGAGTTCCAATGGGCAGAGGGAATGCTGCAGGGAAAAAGGGATCTCAAGTCAAAGAATTTACACCTGGAAGCACATCATGCTGTCTGGTTATGAGATCCTGCAAAATTGGGGCTTTTCCCTCCAGTATTTAGTGTGCGCCACATCAGAGCAGTGATGCTGATTATCCCAGAGGAGCAGTGAACCAGCTCCCCCTCAGGATAATTCCATATAATCCCTGCATCCCTCCCACTCCCCAAAACCCCCTCCTCGCTGTTTTACCTTGTTGCAGTGAATTCTTGGCTTGAATTGTGGGAGACAGACGTTTATTACCATCTTGGCAGCTGGAGAGAGGTCACTTGCTGAGCATCAGAGTCAGCTTGGAAAAAAAATATTAAAATAAAGGGAGTGAATATCCATGAGCAGTGAAAGGATCTTGTGTTTTGGGTGAGTTACAGGCTTGGGATTTCCTAAAATGCAGCTCAGATCTGAGTCCAGGAGGTGAAGCCAATAAAAACCAAATGAATGTGGTGGAGAGATGAGATTGAGGGAAAAAAAGTCACATTAATATTAATTAGTGAACATGTGGAGAAAAAGCAAGAAGCAAATGGCTATTTTAACTAAAACCACCTATGAACAGACCAGCAGTTAGACCTGAAGGTTTATCAAAGATGCAGGAGTTCTGTAGGTGTAGAAAAGCTCCAGCACAGCACAGGAGGCTGTCACAGTGAGTCAAGATTAACCACAAATATTAATAATTAGTGTTAAATAACTCCAAGGGAGCAGAGGGCACCGAATAGCTCTGAGGGAAATGTCAACACCAAATCCTTCTGCCAGCATTCATTAAAGAAACTCAACTGAACACACCTTCTTTCCCATTGAAAAAAAAAAGTTGACTGGAATTGGCTGTCTCAGATCTCTTTTAAGAATGAAATTATCTGTGAGGTGAGAGCTTTAACCTCATGTTAACCCCAGCTTTAAAATGTCATTGCCCTGGGCAACCTTGCAAATCAGGGACTCGCTGCCTCCTTCAAGAACAAGCAGCTCTTTAATGATTTTCCACTGATCTCTTGGTTCAGCCCAAATGGAATTGGCCTTCTGGGGGCACGTGGAAAAAGGCAGAGTTAATGAGCTCCCTGTGCTGCATCTGCAAGGAGAAAGGTGGAATTCAAAGCACAAATCCCACAGATAAAACCCCAACCCAACATGGAATTCACACCTGCAGAGAGCAGGGCTTGGTTACAATGCCTTGAAAATGAAGCAGGTGGGAACCTTACAAGAGGAACAGGGACTTCTATGCCAAAATTTGGTCTGGCAGCCATCAGGAGCAATTCCTGCCCCTCAAGGAGCAGGACAAGCACACACCAACTCTCCTCCAACATTACCTTCCTGGTTTTCTGAGTCTGAGAGGTTTCCAGAACTGGGCTGCCAGCAGGGAACTGTTTAACCTGGTCTGACTTTTGGCACTCACATCTTGTAGGAGACTGAGTTCAACTACAGGCTGTGCCTCAAAACTGCTCTTTTTGCCTCATTTTGAACCAAATTTGGAAAATTCACTTGGCCCTCAGCACTGGTGTTATGACAAGTGGCAAACCAACGCTCCTTGCTCCCTTCTTTGGGAAAACTCAGGATTCTCCCCCTGTTCTATCTCTGCTCTCTTTCCTGGGCTGAAGACTTCTCCTGCAACATGAGGAGCTCTGTAGGGGTAATTTATAGGATTTTCTCCTGCTTGTGACCCTGAGAGACTTAAGTTAATTTTTCCAGTCTCAATACCTCAGTAAGAAAATGGATTCTTTTCTTCATATTTTCTTCTATTTTTTTCACTGCACTCCCTTCTGCTGAAAGACTCTGCTACAAATCTCATGGCAAAAGTCGAGTCACTGAGTTGCTTTTACCCATGGCTGGGGTTCTTTTTCACTCTCTCTCTTCAGTGTGTGCCTTCCCTAAGGTGAACAAAGATCTTTGGGCTGAAGCACTGAAACACAGACCTGAAAAAAATCCTCAGTGGTTTTGAACAAGGAATTTTAAACCACACTGTCTGGAATTTGTCACCACAACTCTTCCTGGTGTCCTGTGTGGGACTATGGAGCTGCTGCATTGTGGACAGCAAATAAAGTCTTTGGAGCATGAAATGAATGTCCTGAGGTCAGAGCACCTCAAGCCTCAGTCCCACTCAATATCCACATTCCATCCTAAAGGAGAAAGCCAGGCTGTGCCCTCAGCCCCAGCCCCACGGGGATGGAAACACAAGGAAATAACTCTGTGTGTGTTGCTGGCACCCAGCTCAGCCTCATGACTAAATACCCTCAGTTCCTGCTCTCACAGAGGCACCAAATCCAACCACTCTCGTTTAGGGCGGAGAAAGAAGCAACCACAGAGAAAAATGAATCATTAGGAGCTTTTATTTGTGGTGGAAGCATCTGAGGATCCAGGTACAAAAGGACAGCACGGGAAATACAGAGCAGAAATGGCCACACAGAGCACAACTGAGCCAACACTCAGAGACCATTTTATCCAGTACTCAGCCATGGAGATGCACAGGGGAAGCTCTTTTCCCACTAGGCAGCCCTGGTGAGCAGTGCTGGGCAGAAGACTTTGTAGTGGAGGTAGCTGAGCATGGGAGAGCATGGGAAGTACAGATATCACCAGAGCAGAAATGGCCACACAGAGCATAACGAGCACCATCAGTTTTATCAGTACCAGCATGGAGATGACTGGGGAGTACCACAGCCCTGGTGAGCAGGCTGGGCAGAAGACTTTGTAGTGGAGGTAGCTGATCTTCTCGGAGCGCGTGCGCTTGAGCAGAGGGAACCACTCCCAGAAGGGAAGCTCCACCACGGCGTGGCCCAGCAGCCGCAGCTGCCGCCGCTTCAGGCAGTGCAGCCCCAGCAGCCGCCTGGAGCCGTAGCAGAAGTGGTTCCTGTTGGACACCTGCAGTGCCAGCCTCACTTCCCCAGACTGCCAGAGCCCTGCTTTAGGCTCAGCCTGGGATGTGGCACCTGCAGAAAGAGCTCCACCCACACACGTTGTGTCCCCTCTCTCCTGGCTGGGAATCCTGACTCCATTCCCCACCTCTGTGGGACTCTGGTTATGAGCTCTCCCCTGTATGAGCTGAGACATCAAATCATCTGTCAGATTAACTCCCATGTCTCTCAGCTTCTTGGCTGCCACAGGGTCCTTGAAGTTGAAAGGGATGGGACGTCCATCCGCAGACAAACGCACCTCCAGGTCGCTGGACCTGGTGTGGGGCAGGATCATGTGGTTCTTCACATACTCAGGGCCTCCCAACATGCTCTCCAGGAGGGATGTGGCTTCCACGATTTCAGGCCTGACGTAGATTTCCCTCTCAGCAAAGCTTGAGACCATCTCAGTGAGCTCCTGACAAAGCTCAGGTGTGAGGTGGCTGCCTTGGTAGGTGGGGCACTCGATTTCAACGCTCTTACCAAGGGTGAACAGGTCCTTGTGGAGCTCATATTTGCTACCTCTGGTTTTCTGGACAAACTCCTCCCTCAAAGCAAAGTCTATCAGCTCCTCTGGGAAGCGTTTGACAAAAGCCAGGCCAAGCAGAGCAGTGAGGAGATGCTCTGGAAACTTGCTAAACTCATGGAATTTTGCATGCAATTGCTTTATCAGGCTGGAGTAAAACTCCTCCTCGTTGGGAGGTTCATAGTCCAGGCACCCAAACGACCACAGGAATTTGGCAGCATCCTTGCTCCGGCAGTAGGACACCTTGGAAGGCAACGAGGCGGCAACAGCAGCCAAGACATCCTCATCAAAGAAGTGCAGGGATGAGTAGGTGAGAGTGATGTGCATGATGCCCTGGATGTTTGTGGCGGGGATCCGAGCAGGAATCACCCTGCCCAGCTCCCTCATTAGGGGCAGGTGGTCCATGCGGGTGTAGCGCAGCATCTTGAGCACGTTCACCAAGGCGTAGGTGCTCATGTCCTCCATCTGCAGGGCCACCCTGTCTGCAATCCTCCTCATGACGTGCTCAGAAATCCCACTGAGGGATTTGAAGAGCCCCAAGCAGATGGCACCCAGCTCCTCCAAGGTGAAGGCGTCCAAGTGCTTCAGGATGGTGCTCTCCACCTTCTGCGCCAAGTCCGCGGGCGACCTCCGGCCTTCGCCATGATGTAAAGGAGCTGCACAAACTGGGGCAGGGTGACGTCCTTCCAGTGCAGGTTGGCATAGCTGAACAGAATGCCCAGGTAGGAGGGCACGCTGCGGTCCAGGCAGCGCCAGCAATCCGCCACCAGCAGCAGCTGCTCCAGGCCCATGTCCCACGCCCGGCGGCAGAACTCGGCCTCGCACGCGTTGAGCAGGGGGTGGGAGGCTGGCATGGCCAAGGGGACACAAGCCTTTAAAACGTGGATGAGATCTGGGGTGCTGAACAGCCTGATGGTCGTGACAGCTCGGTGACACAGGGCACTGAACCTGGCATCGGACCCCAGCGCCGCGCGGCGCTCCGCCGGCAAATGGCTCAGCTTGAGGAAATAATCCCTGAGAACCCCAGGGCTGCCCTCACAGCCAGCCACACTCTGTAAAATCCAGTCCCCTTCCTCTGCAGGGAGGGGCTGTGCTGGCTCAGCGCTGTCACAGGTGAGAGCTCTGTACTCAGGCCTGCCCTTCTGGAATGTGCGCGGGTCCTCCTTGGAGTCGTGCACTTCCCGCTTCTCCTTCTCTGTTTCCTCCTTGTACAGCCTGGTCTGCTCCAGGAGCGTGGACTTGGGCTTGGGCAGGGCATTCCTGCCAGGTGACAAAGCTTGGGAAGAGGCAGTGGGGAATGTCAGTGGAGCCTGTGCAGTGCCAGGGCTGGTGAACGTGTCACCCAGTGCCTGGCTGCTGTCCCTATCCCCGTGCTGCTGGGAGCCAGCCCTGCCTTTGGCATAGGCAGCTGGATTGTACAGCACTCTGTAGTCCTGGGGCTTCAGCAGCTGGATTGTAGCCCCTGATTGAGTCCCAGTCTTGGCTGCTCCTGGTTTAGCTCTCTTTTCCTTCTTGCTTTTGCTGCTCCCACGCTTGGCTGCGGTGGAAATCGCCGTCACCCTGCTCAGCCTGGGCAATCTTCGGCACATTAGCACCGTAGCCATGGGTCTCAACTTAGTGGGGCTCAGAACTGCTTCCAGGTACTGAAAAAAGGGCAGATGGAGAGTCAGTGGCCTCCACTGAAATAGGAGTCTCCTTAAGCCAGCTCTCATAAGCTCTTGGAGATCTATTTCACACCCAAGATAGCTCAGCTACCTCAGAAGGCATAAAATCAGCAGGATGGCTTCTGTGGCATTGTTGGAAACAAAAAGGTTTTAATAAAAGGCAAAATAACAAACTCTTTACAGAGAAAAACCGATCCAGGTGCAAGAGGCCCTCCTGCCCCTGGTAAAACACCTCACAAAAGTGATTATTTCATTTTGTTCTCTTCTTTTTCTAATAAATTGCCCAGGTGGGACTTTTTGGCTCCTGTCCAATTAGCCATCCTTAAGTCTGAGATGAAGTCCCCCAGGTCCTATGAGATGCCTTTTTCACCTAATTGAAGAGACAAACTTCTAAGCTTCTTTCCTTTTTAAGGAGACAAAAGATAGTTTTGTCACTCCATCAACAAAGGGCACATTCCTACACTCCACCTCACAGGCAGCACCTTTTAATCAATCCTTCAGCTACCCAAAGGGAGGTGGCACTGGTCAGGGCAGCTGGGTCCCTGCAAAGCCACCATGGAATGTCACCTCATGCAAAGGCAGCTCAGGATGAGCACCCAGGAGAGCTGGGCTTGGAGTAGAAGGCAGCCAGGCATGATCTGCTACTCAGCAGACACAAGAAACCTGGCACAGACTAGGAGAGTTAAGAAAAAAACTTTTTTTTTTTTTTTTTAAGAGAGCCAAGCTGCTTTTCTTTCATTCTGAACAATGAAAATGTGTTTTTGGAGAAGAGCTGCAGCTTCAAGAGGCTTTGTGTGTTCAGACAGAGCATTCTGCTGCTTTGGTCATGGTGCTCTGAATCACTGATCACCACCTCAGAAGTTGTCCAAATATCCAGGGTGCCACACAGCCCTTTGCACCTGGAGGCAGGATGTGGAGCAAAATCTCCTCAGAACCAGAGCAGAGAGTGAAAACTGGCCCAGAACCTGCAGATGGAGGTTGGAGAAATGAAGAAATGTGGGGGAAGAGCAGGGGAGAAGTAACACAAATCATTACGTGATGCTACATGCCAGGAGCAGAGCTTTAAGCTTCAGAATTGAGAGCATTTCCCAGAGTTTTAGGGTACAGGATGTTTAAAAATGGCTGGTGCCTTCCCAACTCCTGCCTGAAACAGCGACAGCTCGGAGGGTGAGGATGAGAAATCCGTGGGAGTCCAGCTGGGTGCTGCCAGCCTGCACTGAGCCCTGTTTACCACCCTTGAAATGCTGATATAAAAAAAATAAAATAAAGCACCAGGTGTCAGATTTTTCCCTCAAATCCTTACCCCAGCCAAATATCCATCACACAGGTGATGGATAAAAACCCCTCAGTCCCACATGGAGCTGGGCAATGAAATGTGGATTTGTGGAGAGAGCCATGCAAGGATGAGGGCACAAAAGAGGCCAATGTGGTTTTAGGATGATCTGTAAATGTTGTGAGCTGCTCAACAACCCACTGGGCACCTGATCTGTGTCTCCAAACACCCTGAGGCAGCCCCAGGAGCAGATCAGGCTCTGTCCCACAGCCCCCAGGCTGCTCCAAGGCTGTGACTGTCCCATCCCAGCATGAGGAGTCAAATCCTGCCAGGCAGGAGAGGCTCTGCCCCTTCCTGCCTGTCTGAGGGGCAGGGAATGGAAAAGCCTCCTCAGAAGCTGGACAGGAAAACACAAACCAAGAGCTGGATTTCAAAGTTCTCCTGCTCAGCTCAAGGAATGTCTGATAAAATGATCATTCCTGGCTCTCCTGGCGGTGGTGTCCAGCCTGAAGTGGCCTCAGGTGACAGATGCTGGAGACAGGGGACAAAGCTCAGACTGCACCTGCCTGGGGGAAGGAGAAATCCCTCCAACATCTCCTCCTCCAGCACCTCACACAGCTTGGACCATTAGAGAGACTGGATCAAGCTCCAAAAATCATCTTGAACAAGAGGAGGTTGATCCAGGCAAGCTTTTCCCAGAGATTTCCTTGTCTGACTCGACTTTTGAGTGTCTTTATCCATTTCTCTGCTAACAAGACCCAGGTTATTGATATAAACCAGCTCCTCCCTGCTGTGAAAGGTGATTTTCCCCAGGAAATCCAGCCCTGCTGCTCCCAGAGCCCCTCCCAGCAGCAACAGCCCCAGTTCAAAGCCAGGGAATCAATCAAAGGCCTGGGGAAGGCTCTGAATGTGCTGCTGAGAATATCCTCCAGGCACTGACTGTGGAGCTGTGACACACTTGGGAATCCAGGCAGTGCAGAGGCTGCTTCTCTCCTCCTTTGCTCCAAATCCAGCCAAAAAGAGAAGACCACACACAGCTGAGCAAGGCTGGGATGGGACAAGACAGTTCCAAGCACCCTCAAAGGCAACAGGGCTGCTCCATGTGATTTTTCCATTATTTCTCCCACCCCTGGGCAAATCTTTTTGATCTTCCCAGTTTCCAGCTCATTTCTCCTCCAGCTCATACCCATACCTTCCATGGATTTACCTCTTTTCACCTTGAGCAATTTTTCCTTTTTCCTTTCCTTTCCTTTCCTTTCCTTTCCTTTCCTTTTTCCTTTCCTTTCCTTTCCTTTCCTTTCCTTTCTTCCTTTTCCTTCCTTTCCTTCCTTTCTTCTTCCTTCTTCCTTCCTTCCTTCCCTTCCCTTCCCTTCCCTTCCCTTCCCTTCCCCTCCTTCATTTTCCTTTCCTTCTCTCCCTTCCTTTTCCTTTCCTTCCTTTTTTTTTGAATAGGTTGTTAATTTTTTTATAAGTTGTTAATTTTTATTTTTTGTGGGATAGTTGGTTTTGGATTTTTTGTAGATTTGACTTTAAAATTTTAGTGCTTGGCTTTCAAGTCTCCCCAGGTATTTTTTGTTAAAGGTTTTAGGATAAACTGTGGTTTTTGGTTGTAGAGTAGTTTTTTTAGATTTGGTTTTGTTTTGATTGGTTTATTGTATGAGTGATTTTTTGTCTGATTTGGGTAAAGGTTTGTTGTTGTTTAGGGTTTTAGTGGAAAGTGTTTTTTATATGGGTGATTAGGTTTACAATTTGGCTGTATTTAGGAATGTGCATTCCTTCCTTTCCCTTCCTCCTCCCACCTCACATCCCAACTCCTCCCCAGCTCTGGGCAGGTCTCTGCACAATTTTCACATCCAGCAGCCCCAAGGAATTTTGGAGCTGGGCCCAGCAAGCTGGGAATGCCCCTGGAGGAGCTGCTCAGGCATGGGAACACCTCTGTTTAGGTGTCACAGCTGGAAAAGAACATTCCCAGGGGAATGCCACCCAGCCCAGGGGCTCAGCCCTGTGCAAGGGGAGGTTGGTGCATCCCAAAAATGCTGTCAGGGCTTCTGGAACACTCTGAGGGGTTTTTGGAAGCCCCTGACCCTGTGCTTCCAGAGGGAAGCTCCTTGGGATGTGTGAGGAGTGAACAGGGGATAAATATTGGGGATAAAACAGCTCCTTTTGGCCAAGAGCCTGAGTGAACCCCTGGGCTGGGCTGGAGAGGGGAACAACACAAAAGGGATTTTATTTTCCCACAGGTTGTGGTGTCAGGGCACAAAATTGTCACTTTTTGGGTTGTTTGTGCTTTTTCCTTCTCTTCTGAGATTACAGAATGGTTTGGGTGGGAAGGGATTTAAAGGGATCATTTAAAGGATTTAAAGATCATCTCATTCCACCCCCTGCCATGGGCAGGAACACCTCCCATTGTCCCATCCAGCCTGGCCTTGGGCACTGCCAGGGATCCAGGGGCAGCCACAGCTGCTCTGGGCACCCTGTGCCAGGGCCTGCCCATCCTCACAGGAAACAATTCCTAATTCCCTATATCCTAATCAAATCTCCCCTTTTTCAATCTGAAGCCACTCCCTGTGTCCTGTCCCTCCATCCCTTGTCCCCAGTCCCTCTCCAGCTCTCCTGGAGCCCCTTTAGGCCCTGCAAGGGGTTCTGAGCTCTCCCTGGAGCCTTTTCCAGGTGAGCACCCCCAGCTCTCCCAGCCTGGCTCCAGAGCAGAGGGGCTCCAGCCCTGGAGCATTTCCGTGCAATTCCCTTCTCCCGGGGCAGGGCTGGAAGCCCCAGCCCCGTTATTCACCCCTATGGCTGCAACTACACAAACATAACACACAAACATAAACACACACATTACACACAAACACAAACACACACACATATACACATGTCACAGAATAATGAGGTTGGAAGAGACCTCTAAGATCATCCAGTCCAGCCTACGCCCTCACACCTCAACCAGACTATAGCACCAAGTGCCATGGCCAGTCTTTTTTTAAACACACCCAGAGATGGTGATTCTACCCCTCCCTGGGAAGAGCATTCCAGTATTATTCTTTCAATGAAAAAATTCTTCCTAATATCCAACCTATATCTTCCCTGTCATAGTTTGAGGCTGTGTCCTCTGGTTCTGTCAGACACAGACCTCACCTGTCCACAACCTCCCTTCAGGAAGGTGTAGAGAGCAATCAGGTCACCTCTCTGAGCCTCCTCTTCTCCAGGCTGAACAGCCCCAGTTCCTCAAACGTTCCTTTAGAACAAACGCTTACACCCCCCGGTATTCCCAGGGGGTCTCCCATCCAAGTACTGCCCAGGCCCGACCCTGCTTAGCTTCCGAGATCGGGCGTTCTCAGGGTGGTACGGCCATAAGCAATACACCTGTATCAATATACACCTATAGGTATATGGGGCCGCGCAGCCCAAAGCAGGACGCGGGCGGCCCCGCCGGCTGAGGGGGCGGCTCGGGGAGAAGGGAAGGGGCTGGGGAACGGGGATGAGCATGGGAAGGGGCCGGGACTCACCGAGGCCGCTCCGGCGCCACCGCCGCCGCCTCCTCCTGCCCCTTTCGCCTCCTCCCGCCGCTTCCGGTCGCGCGGCGGTGACGCCACTTCCGGTTCCCGGCGCGCGCGCAGCCAGCGGGTGGCGCCAGGGGTGCGTGCCCCCGTCCCCTCAAGGCCACGTGACATACCGGAAAAATCACGTGATAGCGTCGAGTCACGTGGGGCACAGTGGGCGCCGCCATGACGGGCCTGGGGCGCCATGGCTGCCCCGAGGCCCCGACCCTGGGACCGGCCCGAGAAGCTGTGGCTGCCCCGGGAGCCCTGGCGGTGCCCAAGGCCAGGTTGGGCAGGGCTTGGAGCGGCCTGGGGCAGGGGAAGGTGTCCCTGCCATGGCAGGGGGTGGATCAATGCTCTTTGAGGGCCCTTCCCACCCAGAGCATTCCGTGGCTTGTGGCATTCACATTTTCTGGAAAAATCCCTTTGCCCAGGATTTTTCTCCTGGGAAGCTGCGAAGCCTCAGAGAAAAAGTGAAAGCAATAATTATCTCATTTGCTTCTCCTGTGTTTTGCTCATGTGGAATGTGTTTGGAGATTGTTTACCCACAGGTGATTATTTAATTGGTGTTATGTAAATTGTTTTGACTTATTGACCAATCAGTGCCAAGTGCTGTGTTGGGACTCTGGAGAGAGTCAGGAGTTTTCATTATTATCTTTTTAGCCTTCTGTAAGTATCCTTTCTGTATTTTTTAGTATAGTTCAGTATAGCATTCTTTAATATAATATAGTATCATAAAATAATAAATTAGCCTTCTGAGAACATGGAGTCAGATTCATCATTCCTTCCTTTGTCTGCGGGGAACCCAAATACAACAGTGGCTCTGTGGTGCTGTGGTTACCGAACACAGAAACTCGCTGGGTGCCTGCACACCCAGGGATGTCCTTTCTGTGTCCCCAGTGTGAAAAATGTGTATTTTATGATTGGCTTTTTGCAAATACTAAAATGAATATTATATGTGTTGTGTAGGAAGTAATGCTGTATTAATTTTCTTAAGTGGTGTGTTAAATACAGTTTTAGGTTATAACAAAATGTTAAAATAGAAACTGTGCTATGTAAGGTACTTTTTCTCTAAAGAAAGGACTCACACTGTGATAGCAGCCACAGGACACCAGAATCTTTCAGAGAAAAAGAATTTCTTGCTCCATTATCAGAAGAAATGAACTTCTTCCTGCCTTGCTCAGCCCTGAAGAGCCGTCAGGATTCAGAGGAAGAAGCTGACACTGACCAGACAGAATCCTGTGTTTGATGGAATTTATGCATCATGTATGAGGTGTATGAATATGCAACAGGCTGTTGCTTTTAAGGGTTAATCCTCTGTTAACGTGGGTCCTTTTTCGGGCTTATTTTGCCCAGAAAGAGGTACCTGGACGGTCTGCAACTCTTTGTTTCTATTGTCTTTTATTGTCCTAATTCAAACTGTCCAAATTATTATTACTCTAATTATATTGCTATTTTTATAAGCATTTTATTACTATTAAACTTTTAAACATTTAAAAACAAGTGATTGGCGTTTTTCACACCAGGGAGGCACCAGCCCCACGCTGCTGTGGGCTGGGGCTGTGTGTGGGGTGTGTGGGGGGCTCTGTGTGAGCTGACACCCTCACTGCTGCTGTCCTGAGAGAACTGGGGGATTCTGGAGCTGTGCAGCTCTGCCCTGAGCTCCTGCCCCAGCAGGGCCACCCACAGCCCCTTGGCCAGGGCTGTGTCCTCACAGATTTTCAGTATTTCCAATGATCACGGCTCCACTGCTGCCAGAAATCTTTCTCCTGCCCACTGCAGGCTTTCAGCACTGGCAAATTATTTAAATGTTGCCTTGAGCCTTGCTTAGCACTTGTGTCCCTACCAGGTTTGCTTCCTGTTCCACCTCCTCCTTCAGATGAGGTTTTGTGCCCTGGCAAGGGGTGAAATGCCGTTTTCAGGAGGAAATGCCATTTTTGGGGGCCCCAGGGCTCTGGAGGAGAACCACGCTGGGTAAAGGCACCCCAGGCTCTAAACCTGAGGAAACTCATGGAATCCTTGCCTCGCCTCTGTCACCAGAGGGCAGGAGACCTCTCTGATAAAGCTGCTGCCATGGGGAAAAGTGCTGGAATTGCTGGGGTTTTAAAGAAAAACAACGTTTTTCTGTTGCTTTTAGTGATGCTGACAGAGTTGGGTGGGATTGATTTGAGTAGGGGGTTTTGGACCTGGTGTTTCCTCCCTGGTTATGAGGGAAGGTGGATGGACCTCGGCCTGGGGGCTGCATCCAAATCCTCACTCACAAAATCTGGGATCCAACAGGAATTTTATGCTTTTTGAGTTTATTCCACTCCTTCAGCCACTGGGGAAATCAGGGAATCCCCAGAGAGGCTCCAGCAGGGGATGTGGCTTTTCTGGGCAGGGGAAGGGGAATTGCCTTCCCACCACTGCAGCTGGATTGGAGCCTGCTGGTTCACCCAGGGTGAAGCTTTCCCCTCCCAGCTCCCCATCCCAGCTCTGGATCCATCCCCAAAATCCCCCTGGTTTTCCCAGCTCTGGATCCATCCCCAAAATCCCCCTGCTTCTCCCTCCTTCTCCCAACTACGGATTCATCACCAAAATTCCCCTGGATCTCTCCAATTCTCCCAGATGTGGATCCATCCTAAAATTCCCCTGTTTCTGCCCAATTATTCCACCTGTGGATCCACCGAAAACCTCTCTGATTCTCCCTCCTTCTCCCAGCTGTGGATCCATCCCAAAATCCCCCTGGTTCTCCCAGCTGTGGATCCATCCCAAAATCCCCCTGGTTCTCCCTCCTTCTCCCAGCTACGGATTCATCACCAAAATCCCCCTGGTTCTGCCTCCTTCTCCCAGCTGTAGATCCATCCCAAAATCCCCCTGGTTCTCCCCAATTCTCCAAGCTTTGTATCCATCCCAAAATCCCCCTTTTTCTCCCCAATTCTCCCAGCTGTGGATCCATCCCAAAATCCTCCTTTTTCTCCCCAATTCTCCCAGCTGTGGATCCATCCCAAAATCCCCCTGGTTCTCCCTCCTTCTCCCTTTGGTGGATCCATCCCAAAATCCCCCTGGTTCTCCCCAATTCTCCCAGCTGTGACACAAACAAACCACACAGTCCTGTTTTTAAAACGGGGCCTTTCTCCATTTTATTTTGCCCAATAAAAATCCTTCACAGTCAGGTGGAGAGAGGAGAGCTGGAGATACGTATACATATAGATCTGCATGTCTATTTATATATATACATACCTCTGTACAGATATATTTATATATTTATTCACTGTAGAAAATGGCAAAGGCAGGAGCTCTTCACATCTGGATAACCCAATGGGAACAGACAACAGGCCAGCAGGGAATTGGGAATTGTGGTGGAGTTTTAACAAGAACCTCTGAAACAGATACAACTTTGCTGTACAAAAATCCCAGAATGGTGAGTGTTACCTCTTTTTTCTTTTTATTTTAATTTTTTTTTTTTTGTTCAACCTTTTGTCTTTAAACACACTTAACCAGAGGCAAAGTCAAGACAACAGTGTTTGGAAGTGACCAAGTGGACAGGAGAGACACCCGACTTTATGGAGTTCTTTTTTTAAAATATTTTTAGGTTTTTTTCCCAAGTATATATATATTTATATATATATATAATTTTTAAATTTTTTTTAGAATTTTTTAATAATTTTTTTTAGATTTTTTTATTTTTTTAAAGAATTTTTTTTACCTTTTTCAGATTTTCTTTTTAGATTTTTTTAAGAACTTTTTTTACCTTTTTCAGATTTTTTTGTTTTAGATTTTTTTAAGGGTTTTTTTATTTTTTAATTTTTTTTAGTGTTTTTTTTTTAGATTTTTTAGATTTTTTTAATGCAAAATCTTGTTGAAACGCAGTTCGGAGAACCAGCAACAGTCGACGCAGAGACAGAACAGTAACAGAGTCGAGTTCAGAACACTTCTGGTTTGAATTCACAGTCAGAGAGAGAGAAAGAGAGAGAGGAGAAAAAGAAACAGAGGGAGCCACCGAGGCGTCAGGAAACGAGAGGGAAGAAAAGCACAAGGCTGGGGCTGGAGTGACACTCGGGGGGTGCGGGATGCGTCCCGCAGGAGCTGCTGCAGTGGGACACGGCCAGCAGAGCTCCTGTTATTGCTGGTGAGGTCAGACACCCCCCCGGGGCAGCTTTGGGGGGACAGCTCTGCATCTGCTGGGGAACTGCACTCAGCCACGTCTAAAATGGGTTTGGGGCGAGGGAAAACCTGCCTGGGGTGGTGCCCGGAGCGGCTCCTCTGGGCTCACAGCGATTTCCAGGTCCTGGAGAGTGCAAACGAAGACACCTTGGAGGAGCCCTGGGCTGGGCTCTGCCTGGGAAGGGACTGCATAGACACATCAGCCGGGGGTGCAGCATTGGGTGGTGCTGGGATGCTCCTGCCAGCTCTGCCAGCCCCTGTTCTGCTCCTTTCAGTCATGGGGTCTTCTCCTCCCAGCCTGGCTCTCAGGAGTGTCCCACTGGTTGTCACTGAAGGTGGCTCCCAGGCGGAGAAGATCTGCTGCAGGGACCCAGCGACAGGATGGGTCACACCTGCTGGATCTGGGAAGCTTTGGGCTCTCCAGGCCACCGAGTGGTTGTTTAGAGCCAGACTGGACCTTGCATCCCTTTCCAGAGGAGTTGAGGCTGGGGCTGGAGCTCTGAAGGTATTCACAGGAATGTTGGCTGGCCTGCAGGTGTCAGAGTTGGGAAGAGTCCCTTTGAAATCTCCCTGGAAAATCCTATTGCTTTGGGACAGAAAGCAGAGACTTCCTGCCAGAAAAAAACAGATTTGTGAAAGAGCTGTGGGGACACAGCCTGGTCCAGGCTCCAGAGCTGACACAATTCCCATCATTGGGAGAACCAGGGAGGAGGATTACCCTGAAAATACAGGAACATCCTCTTGGGAAGCCAACATCTGCAAACAGCTGGATGTGATCCCAACCCCTTGGTACACTGCAGGGTCCTGCATGCCCCTAAGGACCTCAGAGACCCCTCAGACCCCTGTTTTTCCAGAGGGTGGAAGGACCAGGGAGCTCCAGAACTGGTGGTGATGATGTGAATCCCCGTGCAGAGATCCCACAGGATTGCAGGCCATGGGAATGTCCTTCAGCAGGAAGCCAGATTGTCCTTGGAGGCAAAGCAGGGCTGATGGAGCTGCCATGGGGATGTCAGAGAGGAGAGGATCAGTGTTCTGGAAAGCTCCTGAGAGCAGGGTTGGGATCACCCATTCCCAGTGGGGGCTGTAGCTCCAGCTTGTCCAGATGTACCTGGGAGAGGCCCTGACTGCTCCAGTGGGATGGGGATGATCTGAAAGGAGGCAGGAGAGCCTGGAGAGCTGGGGCAGAGGAGCAGCAGGCAACACATGAACAGATCTTTAGCCAGGGGTCTTGGTGAGCAGTAAATATAAAGGGGCTTCAAGGCTTAAACTGAATGTTTGGGTTAAATTACTTGGGCTCTCTTCCATCCCAGGGATGGAGTGGAGAAGGCTGAGAATGGCTGGGGAGCAGAGGCACAGTTGAGAGGCATCTGCCCAAGGCCCAGACCCACCTGAACACCCACCTGCAGGAGCACAGATCTCCCAGTGGCCTCCTGCCAGCTCCAGGAGCCTTCCTGGAGCAAAGGTGGGTGGAGATGCCTTCAACAACCCAATCAGGAGAAGTGAAGAACACACTGCCTTCACCTGGGAGTTTGGTTCCATGGTAAGGAGGGTGCTGAGGATGCCCTGGAGTGAACTGTGGAGAGGACACCAAGGGGGCAGCCAGCAGGACCACCAGCTCTCAGGATGCTCATTTTCCTGGACAGTTCCCGCTGAGCCAGAACATTTGAGTGGCCCCTGTAGTGCTGTGTGCTGCAAACCCTAAGGAGACCTATTGCTCTGAAGATGAGAGGCATGAAGTTGCCTGAAGACAAGAAGATGCATGGCTTGGTGTGCATCCTCTCTTCTCCTCAAGAAGAAAGGGAATGACATCCATCCCAACTCCTAGGGACAGCCCCTGGTCCATGTTCTCCACAGGAAATGTGTGGAGCTAACTGGTATAGCTGTGGTGGATACTGGTGTCACCAGCTGGGGACGATCACCTCACCCAGGAACTCCTTTCTATCCTGTCCTATCTCTCACAGAAAAGGCCTTTATGGACCTGCAGACATTCCTAGGTGGGACAGGGGGAAATCATGTCCCCTGCCAGCTCTCATTCCCCTTTTCCAGCCTCAGGTCTCTGCAGGAAAGCCGGGACACAGCCCCAAGCATGGAGCCCAGCGCTCTCCAGAGATCTTTGGTCATGTTGCTCGTGAGCCCACTGCCTTGAGCGAGCTATAAAGTGCCACTGCAAGGGGCAGGAGGGGAGCAGGATGGTTGTTGCCATGGGCAGAGCTCAGGGGGACGCTCTGGGAGCCACTGTCTGTGTGGAGTCTGTGTGTGACACCAGACGGGCACCCTTAACCAGGGGGCTGCTGCAAACCTGGCTCAGGGTGACCGCAAGTGTCAAAGCAGGACAGAGGGACACCAGGCTGAGCTAATCCCAAGTGGATTGCTCTCCTGGGAGGTGCTGGAGCCCAGACTGCCAGTGCAGCCAGGCCCAGGTCGGGGTGCTGAGCGCCCTGTGTGCAGCGCTCGGCCCCGCTCGCCAACAGAGAAGCCACAGAGCCTTCTTGTCTCCTTTTAATCATCAACACACAGAGCTGGGCTCTTATTTACATCCAAATACACTTCTCTCTGTACAACAGTGTTAGAGCAACAATTCCATTCCTCTCTGGAGCGTGGAAACCTGGATGTGAGTGACCACCACCAGTGACAGCAGGACTGGGGCCACCAGCTGCCAGCAGACAGTGGCAGGAGCTAAGTGGGGCTGTGGGAGGCACAACAACGTGCCCCAGCTGTGGTGATCACCCTGGGGGTGAGAGGGGAGTGCTGGAATCAGCCCAGCTGGGTTGCTGGGACAGTGGTAGCAGCCAGCCTTGGAATGGTGGTGGAGTAAAGCAGCCCTGCTCACTGCAGAGTAAGACCTTCCCTGGCACCAGGACAGCCTGCTTAGCCCACATCCTCATGGGTGGAAGCCTCTGGAGCTGACCAGTGTCCTCTGTTGGCCGTGTGGATGTGCCTGGAGCATGACTGGGCTCTGTACATGGGGAGCCCGTGACACCAGAGCTGCTCCAGGACTGCCACCACTGGCCTGGCTCTCCCAAAAATCTTGGATCATGCATGTGTTGGGTATCCCAGATATCCCAGATACCCTTGTGGACCCCATGTGTAGGCAACTGAGCTGAGACCCCCACGGCCACAGCTTGTGGTGGTGGCCAGTGGCAGGTTATAGAGGATTTTGGGGGCAACACTTGGAGAATGACACGAGAGCCAGGATGTCATACTGAATTCCACTAGCCCCAAGGTGCAGGAGACAGCTGGGGGATGGTCAAACCCAAACTCTGGGTGGAATTCCACGGGACAGAAACAATTAATCAGCCCTGCCTGAGCCTCCAAGAGACACACTGCCAGCCTCCTTGGCCATTCCCAGGATATGTCACCCCAAACACCAGCCTGGCACTCCTTGGCTGTCCCAGGGCTAAGACCCCAGAGCCTCAATGAAGCTTTTGATGGGAGATTTCATCAACTTGTGAAAGTGTAAAAGATGTGGAAGGAGCCAGGTGAGCTCCACCTGGGCACAAACAAGAGGAATCCAGGTGTCGTCTCACCATCATTTTTTTGCTCCATCTCTGCTGAGCAAAGGGCTGGCACAGGGGAGAGGACTTGATGGGGAGCAGCACATCCAGTTGTGGGGAGGAATCCTGAAGCACAGGAATCCTTTGTGGCAGTTTGGCTCCCAAAACCATCTGTGTTTTCTGTCACCATAGCAGGGGTGGGGTGGTTTCTGCAGGACAGTTGGGGGATCCTGGGAGAATCCCAAGAGAGGGAAAACCAGCAGCAGAGTGTCTTAGTGGGTGTCTGCAAGGCTTTGTCGTCCAGGGAATGTCCACAGTCGAGGTCTCAGATCTGGATTGAAGCTCTGGATCGATGTGATGCAGTGAGGAAGGTGGAGGGAGGGGGCCTTTCCTCCTCCAAGATGAAGAATCTTCACAAGAGCAGACACCAAACACCTGCTCTGGGAGGGAGGACAATGTGGCCTTGTCTGATGTGAACAGAAAGCTGAGATGCTGCAAGACACCAGATCTCCAACCCTGCCACTGTGGGATGTTTATTCTGTCTGGAAGGCCTGGAGTATGACATGGAGGAAGCTCTAGGATGTGCCTGGCCAGGTGCATGTGGTTGTCTCCCTGGCCACGGCAAAGTCTGCAGCTGTGTGGCACTGGCAGGCAGCTGCACTCCTTCCTTGCTGGGCTGATGTCCAAGAGTGCTGGACATCTTCAGGATTTGCAGTAGGACTGCAAATGACTGACCACTGACTGACCACTGACCCACCAGTGGTCAGACATGACCTAACCTTCCTTTTTATGGCTGGTCCAGGGAAAGGGGTTTAGCCTGAGCTGCCCTGGTGTTTTCCATGAGTTGTCTTCCTCCAGCTCCAAAGACATGGGCGGAAGTGGTGGGAAAAGACAGGAGCTGTCAACTGGGATCTTGAAATGCCCTGGTCTTGGCACTTTTCTATTTTCAATGGCTCCAGGGATCTCAGGCAGCCACCACCAGCTCCTGGCCAGTGGCACTGTCCCGTGACTTGGGTTGGTGGGACTAACTGCAGTCTCCACTCTGCTCAGGCTGGAGCTCATCACAGCAATGTTTGTTCTCAAACTGAAGGTCACACCTGGTCGTGAGCAGGAGAGCTTTGGGGAGACAGAACATGGAAAATGCGCAGCTTCAGGGCTTTTGTTTGGAAGATCTTCAGCCCCTCAATGCCTCCAGGTTCTTCCTTGGTGTGCACATGACATTTAATCTGGCCAAACTTGCCCTGGAGTCACCTCACAGGCATTTCAAGATATCCCAGTGCTAATCCTAACTTTTCTCTTCTAGCTGCTCCTCAGGGCAAAGAGCCAAAACCCCCACTCCTATTGATCCATTGGCCAGCGCAAACTCCACTTTGCAACATTTTTCTTCTCTTTATTGTGACTTGTGGTAAAAAACTGTCCATGACAGGAAGAACCGAGCTCACCTTGCCACCTTTTCAAGCAGAATGCCAGGTTTTGCTGCCTCAGTGAGTGTGCATGTAGGATTTGGTTTATTATTCTGCTAGGGCATAAGCACTTGCGTGATCTTAAGCATTTTCCCCCTCTTATAACTTCTTTCATGCTCAGAGTTAGTAGCTGAGTATTTTCTTGAGCTAGGCCTGGGAGTTGTTCTCTCCATCCCCGGGGTGTGGGATGGCTGTGGGTGCTGTTTGGAATGGCAGGACTGAAGGCTGACTGCTGCAATCCAGCTGTGATGCTGCTGTGCCCCCCCTGCAACTCCTGAGTGAGGCTCGAGTGCTGTTTTTAAGCAGACCCTGGCCCAAGAGAGTGCACCAAGGTGTCACTCGTTTGGGGACAGGGTGGCACAATTGCCCACTTCTGGGGCAGATTGCTAAAGCTTCCGTTTGCATAAACATCCCATGGGTTTGGAGGCTTCCCCAAACCTCGATTCCATTGACTTTGGGAAGTAAGGGGGCTGTTGGGAAGGGAAACTAGCTTGGATTTCCAAGCTTTTTTCTTGCTGTAGCCAGCTTGGGTATAGAGTAAGGGGGCCAAGGCAGAGGTGGGAGGGTGTTTCTGCTCCCAGGGTTGGTCACAGCCTGGGACAGGAGTGGAACTGCAGGAGGAAACCACAAGGAAGGGAAAACGCAGCATATGTTAAGCTCTGCTGAGCCTCCGGAGAGGCTCCTGCTGGGACATCTTTCCTTGTTGGCTTCTGTTACCAGGACAGGCTCATCCTGCTCCTCAAGGATGTCCTAACCTCTTGCAGCCAGGGCAAGAGGGAGTTGTCTGGTAGAGATAGAGATATGTCTGGTTTCACTGAAATCAGTGGCCAAGCTCACACTGACTTCACTAAGACCACCGTCTAGACAGGATACTTGATGCAGAACACTTGAGTTTGCTCATGATCCCAAGAGCTTTGCTCCATTAGCCAATGTGGCTAAAATCGTCCTGGAAGGAAAAAAAAAAAGAAACCAAAAAACAACAAACCTGCCACTTTGAACTGTTTTGCTGCACGTAAATGCTTGGAAAACCAAAGAAACTGAATACAACCCTCCAAAACAACTAACCAAAAAAGGGTGAATTGTAGGAGAGGGGGCGGCAGCCTCTAGTGAAGTAACAGTCAGGGCAGATTACAAAAGAGCCAATTGACCCTCACCAGCTGTACTAGGAAAAAACCCCAGCCGAGATGTGGCATTGTTGATAGAAAACCAACGCACATCCACAGTTATTGTACCTACAGAGCACAGAAGTGGAGAGTGAGGGTGATGGAGCCTGGTGGGAGCACGCTCACACCGCTCCCACGGGAGCGCATTATCCTTCGGAAGATCTCTGGCTTGAGTAGGTAGTACATGCACAGCAATAAAAAATTCTGTCATGTCACCCCGGCCCCCCCTCAGATCTCGGTGGACTCTATCCTCTCGAGCCTGGAGGGAGTCCATGTCTTCTTCTCCTCGGTGTGCGGGGGGCTGGTGGCCTTGGTGTTCATCTCATTGACCTTGTGCTCCAGGAGCTGGTTCTTCTGGTACATCTCCACGTAGTTCAGCTGCAGCTGCTTCTGGTACTTGATGACCTTCTCCTTCTCCTCCTGCCACGTGCGCCGCTCCTCCTCGAAGTCCATCACCTGCTGCTCCCGCTGCTGCCGCTCCAGCTTCAGCTCCGTCTGCAGCCTCTCCACCTCCCTCCTCAGGCTGTTCACGCTGTCCTCGCTCTGCCGCTGCATCTTGGCCTCGTCGCTCGCGCAGGCCAGCGGGTCCCCCCGCAGCTTCTCCCCCAGGTCCCCACCAAAAGACCCCGTAGGTCCCATGCTGGCAAGTGTCCGCTTCAGGCCGGAGACCTCCAGCTCACAGTGGTTCAGTTTTTCCCTTAGCACCTGGACCTCACTCATCTTCCTCTGCAGCTCGCCCTCGCAGATCTCCAGGTTGACGCTCTTGGAGCTGTAGGAGTCCTTCAGGGTGAGGATCTGCTCCTCTTTCTCCCGTAGGAAGTTCTTGCCTTCCTTGAGCTGTGACCGCAGGCCCACGATCTCGTTGAGCTTCTGGGATACGTCAGCTTGGGAGTCCTTCAGCTGCTGCTTGAGCAGGGAGATCTCACCTGCCTTCTGGCACACCTGTGGGGAGAGCACTCGTGAGGCTGGCGGGTGGCAGCGAGGAGCTGCTTGTCCCCTGAACTGCCCATGAAACAACCCTGCTCAAGGACCCGGCCTTCACCATGCCACAGACCCTGCTCAAGGACCCAGCCCTCACCAAGAGGTTGTCCCCACCTCTGTGTTTTTTCCCTCAGGGACCTGATGCTCTTCCCAAAGCTGGAGCTGCCCAAACAGCCAAGCCCTGTGCTGTGGTCCCCACCAGCGATGCTTCGCTCCTGCCTTCATTTTCCTCTCCCACCCACAAACCTGCGGAGCTCCATCCCAAACCTTCTGCTAAACATCTGCAAATGGCACATTTCAGAGCCTAATTAATCCCAGCTTGGTTGACTTTCCATCAGGATTAGCAGAATAAGGTCGTCTGGATTCTAGAGCTACGTTTTGCCTCTGCACTCTTAATAAATTTAAAGTTTCTAGCCTGTGCATGGAAGGATTAAAATTCTTCCCATGATCAAGCTGAAAAAATGGTATGTTAGCACTGGCTATACAAACAGAACTTGATAAAATGTTCTAAAAATAGGAACAGTAGGAAAAAGTTATGTAGGACTCAACAGGGGAACTAGAAAGAGGAATGTGTCTTTCAGCCTTTTAAGAGAGATCTACTTATTAACAACCAAAAAAAGTGTGTTACAATGGAAAACATGAGGTAAACATGGCTCTATCAATGTCATTCTTAGCTCAGTTGCTTTTATATCTTCAATTTTAAAAAAACAAATATCTGAAGACCGGTTTCAAGGTTTGCCCAAATGCAAATGGTAAAAGAATTTAATTAAAATAGACTTAAGCCCATTTTTGGCAGGCACAAGTACCTGTGTGGAAGGGCCTGTATTCCGCGAAACTGGATTTGAATGTCATGACTTGGAGTGACCAGACTGTGAAGTCAAATTATTAACCAGCACAGGAGGGTGTGCACAAAAAGTTGTGCTTATTTTAGCTTAATTGAAATCAGCAGGCCTGGGACTCAGACAAGTGAGGTGACCAGTGTCACCCGTTACGTGGAGGTCAGCAGCCCATGACTGTTATCTATGGGCATGTGGGAGGAACTTTGGGTCACCAGATCCCACCAATGGAAACCTCATTTATGGCCTGTTACAACAACGCTCTTACCTCCCACTTGGTCTCTTCAATCTTTGGGAGAAACTCAGCCTGCTCCTTCTTGAAAGCCACAAATTTCTTCTCCAGCTCCTCTCGTTGCTGGAGGAGTTGTCCCATGTCATCCTGGAGTTTTTTTTTCTCCTGCTGGAGCTTGAAGATTTGGAGTTGCAGAGCCTGCTGAGCCCGCTGCGCCTTTTTGGAGACCTGCTGCAACTTGTTGGCATAGTTCTGCCTCAGGTCCTCCATTTCCCTCTCCCAGATCTTCTGCTTCTCCTCGAACACCTGGAAGATGGCCGCCTCGCTCTTGTCCAGGTTCCTCCTCATCTGCAGCACCTCCTGCTCCTTCTCCCACAGCCTGTCCTCCAGGTCCTGGATGATGTCGTCGGTCGAGGGCGAGTGGAAAGGCATGGTCTCGTTGAGATGGTTCAGCCTGCTGAAGGACGAGGTGCTCTTGCTGGAGGACCGCCCGCTGTCTGAGGTAGATATCCCGTTGTACCCCACGATGTTCTTCTCCACATAGGTGGTCCCGATGCGGTTGATGTGGCTGGTGGAGGCGCTCATGGGGCCCACGTGCTGGCTGTAGCCCGTGCCATAGGTGGGCAGGCTGGTCAGGGAGTTACGGCCCGAATCCGAGAGCCCCCCGCCTTGGTTTGTAGTCCTGTTAAGGCTGCTCTTGTCGAGCCCGCCCTTGGGCGCGGACGGGCTATTGCTGTTGGCGTGGTTCAAGCTCTTCCTGTTCTCTGCCATCCCGTTGCTCTGAGGCGGGCAGAGGTTCTGCATGGAATGGAAGTTTTTAGGAACTACTGGTTTAAAGGCTGAGGGTCTAACTAAGGGCTCATTGCTCTGCAAAAAGAAAAAAGGAGCAGGCATCAAACACGGCAGGAGGCTCGGTAGCAACACACAAAAGAGACACATCGGCACGGGGTGGGGCTTATGCGGCTTGGGCTGGCTCTTTATCCCACCGTGTTACACATTTGGGGTTGCACATGAGGGACCTGTGGTCACTCAAAGGGCAACACTGTCTTCCCTTCCTCCAGCTGAAAGGAAACAATCTTTTCACCCCAAACCTGCATGACTCACCCCAAACCTGCATGATTTTTGTCTAGAATACTCCTTGGGTTCTCTTAGTGCTTGTCACAAGGAGGGCTGCCCCTTGCTTACCAGACCTGACCAAAAATAACTCTAATTTTTGCTGTTTATATTTCTAGCCTTGAGGTTGCATTGCCCTTTTGCTGAAAGCTGAATTGAACCCTTGGATTAGCAGCCCTCAGGAGAATCATATCTCCCTCCTGCCAGCAGTAACCTGTGCCTGTGGGGACCTCATGTCCTGCTTGTCCTCAGACAGGAGCAGGCAGGAGCTGTGACAGCAGTGACACCAGGCAAGGAACATGCTGGAGCTGCTCTTCATTTGAAATTTGTGTTTTCTGTGGCATAAGCAATGCTGGGGGACAGCAGACCACAGTTGTAAGGGATTTAAAAAGGATTTTAAAGCCTTGCACATTCCTCACCCCATCAATGCACCATTAGGAACAAAATTTTCCTCAAAATGGGATTGAGTATCCCCTATGGCAGATTGTAGGCGAAAATTAAACTGGAGGAAGCAAAGGTATTTTGAAAATGCCTTTCAGGAGAAACAGAAAAAGCCCCACTGAACAGGTTGGAGGCTGGAGACCAAGTGTGAGACTGAGATGGACTGCAGGGGTTGTTGGATTAACAACCCAGGAGAAAAGGCCACCAAATGCTGCAGAAATAATACTGGGCACAAATTATGGAAGTCACTGGAGCAGAGCAGCAGGCAACATAAAACACTGCTGGGGCTCTGTTCCTCCAGGCCTGGGAGATTTTGCTCCCTGAAGCCAATATGAGCCATGAGGATGGGCTGGGCTTGGAGATAACATTTACAGGGGTAGTTACCAAGCCTTTTCCCTCACAAGGGGCACTGGGATGGGGAACAGATGCTCGTGGCTGCTTTCAAACAACAGCTTAAGTGGTTGGAAACTGCCTATAAAAGGCACAATACACACAAAACCTGAGTAGGACTTAGATGCTGCACCTACAAACAGGGGCCAACTCCAGCTCCCTCCCCATCCTTCAGGGAGGTAGGCACAACATCTCAGGGAAGCTGGAACAGCCAGTGACTTAAATGAGCTGTGTGTGGAAGACCTGTGGTCATGCTCTTGGGTTCCTCAAGAACTAACAACACTCCTGAAAGTTGTAAGATTATCTCATCTCTACATTAAAATGTACAAAACAAAAATGACACCATCAAGACTGCCCTGTTGCCCAAGGCCTCCTGGCCTGTGCTTCCAGAGAAATGCCACGGCCACCCAGCTGCTCCAAGAGGTGCTCACCTGGTCCAGTTTGCCAGAAATTGGCAAAATCTTTGGTGGGTTACCGGGCTCTCGGTACTGGGGCGGCGGCGGCGGCAGGTTCTTCTCGTTGTTGGCGGTCACGTTCCCGCAGATGTCCACCTTCACCTTCTCGCTCTTGCGCGCCTCGCCGTTGATGTAGAGCGAGTTGGAGACTTTCTCCGACTTGTAGGTCTTCTCCTCGCCCGAGTAGCGGTGGGGGATGTCCCGGCCGGAGTAGCCGTTGCGCGGCCCCTCGGCGGGCCGGCCGCCGCTCTGCGTGCGTGTGCCCACGCTCTTCATGGCGAACTCCTGGTCGTTGGCCACGCCGCTGCCCACGCTCCCCATGGCGCTCCTGGGGATGGTCTGGGAGTAGCGCGGGGCGAAGCCGTGGAAGCTCTCCGGGCTGGGGTAGGCCGGGTCACTGAGGACGGGCAGCGTCTCTAGCGTGGCCATGGCAGCGTAGGGGTGAGGTGGAGGCGCAGCTCAGTGGCACTGGGACAAAGAGGGAGAAAAAGGGTTGTTAGAGAGGTGACTTTTGTCTGACGTGCCCTTCTGCAGATCAAAATTACGTCCTGGTGATTGTCACTGTTTTCTGAAAAAAAGTGCCGTGCCCTTTGCAGATCAAAGTTATGTCCTGGTGATTGTCACTGTCATATTTTCTGAAAAATCCCTTTGCCCAGGATTTTCTCCTGGGAAGCTGAGAACCCTCAGAGGAAAAGGAAAAGCAATATTATCTCATTTTTTCCTCTCCTGTGTTTTGCTGCTTTGGAATGTGATTGGAGATTGTTTATTCAACATGTGAATTGTTTTGACTTGATGACCAGTCACAGCCAGCTGTGTCAGGATTCTGGAAGCAGTCACAAGTTTTTAATTAGTATCTTGTTAAGCCTTCCGTAAGACCCTTTCTCTATTCTTTAGTATAGTTTTAGTATAGCATTCTTTAATATAATATATATCATAAAATAATAAATTAGCCTTCTAAGAACATGGAGTCAGGTTCTTAATTCGTCCTGGGGACCCAGCAAATACCACAGGTGACGGGGTTCTCCTCTTCTGTGGGAGCCCCAGATCCCTTGGAGGAGCAGCATTCCCCAAACCCCACCCACTGTTATTTTACCCGAATCTTCTCAATCCCAGGGTTGTGGTTCCCAGGGGAGTGACTTGCATGGATTTTAGTAGGCACAGCTCTATGGCACTGGTGAGACACAAACACTTGCTGTGCCCAAGCTTGAATTATTTCTGTCACTTTTCCCAGGTTTGAGTAAGTTTTTGTTCCCATGGGGATGGAAGGATGTGAGGTCTCCATCCCTGGTCCTGGTTCCTACAAGTGCTCCCTCCAGCACATCCCTTAGGATGACACCACAGGGTTTAAGCAACACAATTTCCATCTCTTTCTTGGGATTGTAGCTCACCTGAACCTCAGCTTTTAAAAAGATGCTTTTGTGCAGGTGTCATCCTAAATTTTCTTTTAAATCTTTATTCCCCTTCTCCATTTGATTCCTACTTAGGCTGTGCCTTGGGTTGGCCAAAACTAGGCCATGGGACATGGATAACTTGCAAATAATGGTTTCAAAAGTTGTCTTTCACTAGGGCTGTCCTGGGACCAGTTATCCTTGGGACCAATTCTCAGCTGTCTAGATGCTCTTCATCAGCTTTTACACAAAGGTGTAAAATCTTATTTAAGGAAATAAAGACCCACAACAACCTTTTTTTTTTTTGTCTCATTGAGTAATGGAGAATTTGAACCTGTACCACCCAAGGATCTCATTACCTGAAGGAAGGGAGAAGGTGCATTGCAAATTTTGAGTGATTGAACTAAACCTGGAGGAGCAAGGCCAGTGGCTTGTGGACAGCTGTGGCCACTCAGCTGACCACTGCCCACCTGCCCTACTGAGTTCATTGAATCAGTCCCCATGGGTCAGAACTGATGCTTTTATTTTGCCTCAGGCACCCTCAGTTCCAGGATTTCCAGGATAATCCATCCTGACAGCCTGGAGACTAAAGCAGGACTTAAGGGCAGCAGAAACTGCGAAGTTTCCCTGTGGATGGGATAAAAACAGTGATGCCCTTTGGAGAAAGGCTCAGGGATAGCAGCAGTCAGGCAGGACCAGCAGGAAGGGGAGATGGAGAAAATCCCCATTTCAGTGGGGTTCTCGCTCTCCTTGGGGTAGGGATGTTCATTCAGCCCTCCCTGAGTAAAGCAGAACTGAGTTTATTTCCCTGGAGAGCAAGCTGCGGTCTGGAGCTCAGCTCCCACGTGGTGTCTCACAGGGCCCTGCTATTTGCACTAATAATGGAATGGAAAAAGAATTAAAAAGGTTAAAGCACAGGGGCTGTGCTGCTCAACTTTGCTTTTATTAAACTGCATTTCTGGAGGCTTCTCCTCCCCCTTTCCCAGCGCCCTGCCCTGTCCAAAGTACAGCCTGAGTGGCAGATGTGGCAACTGCTGTGCCACAGGGAGAGGACACAGAGCTGTTGAGACGGGATTTAAGGTCCTTTCCAACCCAACCCAGCCCATTCTGGGGTTTTATGATCATTTGTCATCCCATTTCTGGGATTTTGTGATCAACAAGCATTAAGTGAGCACTTTGTGGTCCCTGCTGAGGACACCCTGCAGTTTGCACCTCTGTCCCCAGCGGATGATCTCATGTCATTCCTTGATGAAAGTCTAAAGACCAGGCAGTAAAGGAGGATCACATGAGCACGTGGGGGGATCCCCCACAGCCAAAACACGAGTATTTATTGGTCATAAGTGACAGAACCCCTGCCAGAAGCAAGGAGTGGCAGGGTCTGGTCATGTATGAGGCATGTGACATTTGGACACGTGCTCTGAGCAGCACTCAAAGGCTCATGAGCCTGTCACACCCTAAAGACTTCCCAGAGAACATCAGCATAATTTATTATTATATGATATGATACTAAAACTATACTAAAGAATATAGAAAGGATCTTACAGAAGGCTTAACAAGATATTAATTAAAAACTCGTGACTGCTTCCAGATTCCCGACAGAGCTGCCTGTGATTGGTCATTAAGTCAAAACAATTCACATGTCGGACAAACAATCTCCAACTACATTCCAAAGCAGCAAAACACAGGAGAGAAAAATGAGCACCTGGAGACTTGGCTGGGCTGTGGAGTGATGAGGAAGGATGGAGAACACCCACCTGAAGCCACGCTGTGGCTTAACCAATGGTGCCTTTGGATTTTATGAGTCAAGGGAAGACTTTTTGTCCTCCTAATTTAGGAATAACCTGCTTTTCAGTGACTTTGGGAATCTTTATAGGCTGTGATTTCTTTTTATGGGACACCAGGCACCACGGGAGGGATGTGCTGGAAGGTCTCAGCTCCAGACAAGGATGTGGCATTGTCTCCTTGCAGTGCTCTCCAGCCAGCCAGGGAGAAATCCAGGTTACTTTTCCCTCACTGGGTAAATTTCACGGTGACATTTGCACATTTACATTGACTCTCTGAGGACAGGGATGAGGTCACTGGAAAGTTTGATCCTTCCAAAAGGACAAAAAAAAAAAAAAAAGGCCAACACAACAAGAAGCATTTTCTTTTAACTGGGAATCATCCAAGAAAATATTCTGAAAAAAACCCCTTGTTCTGAGCTTGTGTTTACTGCAAACCCGGGATCTGATAAACAGAGCATACAGACAAGTGTTATAAATATGTTATTAAGGAGATTCCAGAAGTGCCAAGAGCTCCCTGACAGTACAGCTTTGTTTGCCAAAAAGGGCCATTTTTTCCTGAGAACAACAGCCCCTGGGTTTGTATCTTCTGGCCAGCTCCAGTTCCCAGTCAGGTTTTACATTGGTTGTTCCTCAGCTGAACTGTGAAATCAAATTTTGAGCACAGGAATAACATTGCCATGCTCCAGCACAGAGCAGGACGGTCTTTTTTTTTTTTTTTTCTCCTTCCAGGTTTGGGGGAATGTGTGACTAAAAACTTCCCCAGGACATTTCTTCTCCTTAAATCTCACCATCTCTGGGGCAAGAGGACCAGAGGGAATGGCTTCAGACTGACAGGGCAGGGTTATGTGGGATATTGGTGAGAAATTCTTGACTGAGGGTAATGAGGCCCTGGCACGGGGTGCCCAGAGAAGCTGTGGCTGCCCCTGGATCCCTGGAAGTGTTTAATGCCAGGTTGGATGGGGCCTGGAGTGACCTGGGACAGTGGAAGGTGTCCCTGCCATGGGAGGAGATTGGAACTGGATAATCTTTAAGGTCCCTTCCAAACCAAACTAGTCCATGATTCCATGAGAACTGCCTCCCTCCCATGGGAGCATGAACTGACAGTTCATGTTTGAACTTTTCACGAGCTTTGTTTGTGATTCCCAAGGGTGCTGAGCCTGTCCATGAGCACAGAGAGCCTGAGGCAAACCAAGTGTTTGCCTTTACCAGCATTCCATTCCCAAGTCCATCCTTTGGGAGGAAAGCAGAGTCACCCTCGAGCATGGCTGGGTGACCTTCTCTGAGCAGGGACACTGGGAATCCACACTCCACATTGCACCACCTCCTCATCCCATCTACCTCCAGTGGCCTCTTGGCCTTTCCTGCAGCAGCCTCGCCTTGGAGACAGCAATATTCTGATGCCTGATGCAGAAAATCTGGGGTGAAATGTCCTTTTCCCCAGCTGTGCCAGGCAAACTCTGCGTGTCCACCTCTTACCAAGGTTTCCAGCCCTGCCTGCAGCTCCAGGACACTTCTAGATGTTATTGTAAGTACAGAAATTTGTAAAATAACAACTTCATCTTCCAACTTGCTCTACCCAAACCATTCAGTGAATGCCTTCCAGTTAAGAAAGAAGAAAACTTGCTCTGAGATAAGCAGCTGAATGGTTAGCCAAGACGAAATGATGGAGGCCTGGCTCTGTTGCTGCCTGAGGAGGTTAATTGTTAACACTCTCCTAACAAAGGCCTTGGGGAGGCAGACACACAGACACACCTCGGCACCGTGCCAGGGGAGAAGGGAAGGGAGAAGGGAATCAGAGAAAGGAATCAGGGAAGGGAATCAGGAAAGGGAATCAGTCATGGCTCTTGGGCAAAGAGCCCCAGAGCAAGGCAGGGCTTGGCACCCGTGCCCATCCCAGGCGTGTGGAGCTGGCAGCACGGGCAACAAAGGCACCTGAAGGTCAAAAATTCCCTGTCCTGCCAACTGTGGTGACAGGTGTGCCCCTGACCTTCATTGGTCAGGTTTGTTTGCTTAACGAGGGAGCAATTAGTGACACCATGAACCCTGCTCTGTTGTTTTTGTTGGGGTAGGGCCTGCACCTGCCCTGTGTTTACAGATCAGGTTGGCTCTGCCAGTTTGTTGGCAGCACTGCCAAGGGGCTGGTTTGGTTTGGTTGGAGGAGAAAAAGTCAACATGTCCTGGGGTGGTGGAACAGGTTGGAAAAAGAATGGCTGTGATAATTTCAGCTTGATCCAGGAAGAGATGTGGAGTGGGAAGGGAGGGACAGGAAGGGTTAGCAGTGAAGACACAGACCCTGCAGGGAGCAAAGCCACCTGTGTCCAGTGAGGAGTTAACAAGCCCTGGGGCAAAACCACCACTGAAACCCAAGACTTGCACTTGTAGAATCACAGAATCACTGAATTATTCAGGTTAGAAAAACCCTCTAAGACTGTGGGGTCTAACTGTTCTTACAGCACTGCCAAGAACACCACTGACCATATCCCCAAATGCCACATCCCTATGGCTTTTAAATCCCTACTGGGATGGGACTCCAACACTGGCCTGGACACCCTTTCCACGAAGAAATTTTCCCTGATATCCAAGCTAAACCTCTCCTGTTTAGAGGCTGCTCCCTCTTGTCCTTCTTTCAGTCACATCCCTCTTCCTCTCCCTCACCTTTTCTTGTTCATCACATCCTCCAAAAAGGCCACTCAGCCACTGCTCTGCCTCCTGTGTGTCACAGGCCACCACTTGCCACCTCCTAATGGCCGTGCTGTCCTAAACCCGGCTGAGAGCTCCTCCACTGGGATTGATTCAGGAGCAGGGACACCACAGCTCCCCTCCCACCTGGCTCCAGTGCCCAGCACCTCCTGTTCTCCTACACCCTTCTCAAGTTGCTCAGTCTGAAGAGGGGAACAGAATGAGCTTTTCTTGTCTCTCACAGGCATTTTTTCCAGCCCTCAAGGAACTCTTGTGGCTCTTTTCTGCACCCCCTCCTACTCCTTTCTCCCCATCCTGGCTTGGTGGCTGCCAGGTTTTCCTCTGCCACTGGAATACAGCAGGAACACACTTGAACCTGTCTGCAAAAACACGCACATCTCCAGCTTTTCAACCACAAGCTTTTTCCACAACCAAAAGCCAAATGAACTCAGAAGAGCAACTCCTGCTCCTTCCCCAGGTCACAGACCTCTCTTTTCCCATGTATTCCTGCACTGCAGATCTTTTTCTCCCCATTCAGAGCTAAAAAATCAAACTCAGGAAGGCAGGCTGGAGGGTCAAGTAGTGGCAGATTCTTGCAGCCACCCTCAGACACCTCTTGGGCTGTGGGGCTGTTGTGTATCTGCACATTTCCCATCCTTCTGTGCAAAGGATTTGTGATTGGATTTACTTTTGGACCCAATCCTGAGTAAAGTGCCCTAGGGCACCTGGAGCAGAGAGGTTGGACTTGGACTGCCCAGCATGGCAGTCCTGCCTAGGAACATCCAATTTGGGAATGTGGGCACCACCCTGTCCCTCTGTGATCCCCTCCCCCCACTTTCCAGCTGCCCCTGTCCCAGCACCTGAGAGCACTGAGGGGTCTGCACAGGGACCTGCAGCATCCTCTGGGCAACTGGAAAGTTCCAAGTTCAAAGCCCTCAGCCCTCCCAGTACAAACCCATATCCCATGTCCCACATCCCATATCCCACATCTCATATCCCACATCCCATATCCCATATCCCATATCCCATATCACGCATCCCATATCCCATATCCCACATCTCATATCCCTTTTCCTTGTTGCACTTTCTGACCAAAGGACATGATGGGTACGAGACTGTCCCATCCCATATCCCATATCCCATATCCCATATCCCATTTCTGAGACAGGAGGATCACACTTTGCTTTTCTCTCCTGAAGAGAGGGGGTGGCAGCATTAGGGGCAGGCAGGTCCTGGTTTTGGGGAGTTTTGGGGCCTTTTGGGGGCTGTGCTTCCTCGGGCTGCTGTAGGAAATAAAAGTGAGCCAACTCAGAGGCATTTCCTTTTCCTTTCCTCCTGCTAATGAGATAATTACAGCCTTTTGTATTCTGGGAAACTACTTTCTCATTATGAGGGCCACATCAGCTATTTACATAATAAGGCTGAAACAGAAGAGATGAGATGAAAAGACCCAGGCAGCTCCTTCGGGGAGCTCTGTTGAGCTGCCAAGGGACAGCCTGGATGACAGAATCCTGCATCCCCAAAGCTCCTCTGGTCTGGAGTGGGTGGCAGCACTTGATTCAGGATGTCCCCAGCATGGTTTGCTCCTCACTCTCAGCTGTGAGGGTCCCCAGGGTCCCTTTTAAACCACTCACTGCAATCCCTGATGCCAGAGGGTTTGGGAGGGTGGCCACGAACCCAGACCCACATCAAGGAGAGTCCTGGCAGCATCTGTGGGATTCACAGAGGCACCTGGAGATGAATCACAACACCAGAGGATATCTGGTACCAAACTGGCCTGTCTCTTGTCCCATTTGCTGTGTTCCAGTTTCCTCCAGCTGTGGTCAAGGGACATTCTGGGTACCAACCTGTCCCATATCCCATATTCCTTTTCCTTGCTTCACTTTCTGACCAAAGGACAAGACAGGTACCAGACTGTCCCATATCCCATACCATACCCCATATCCCAGTTCCTTGTTTCACTTTCTGGCCAAAGGACATGATGAGTACCAGACTGTCCCATCCCATATTCCATATTGCATATTCCATATCCCATATGCCAGTTCCCAGTTCCTTACTCCACTTGCTGATCAAAGGACATTATGGGTACCAGACTGTCTCATATCCCATATCCCATATCCCACATCCCCATAGCCCATATCCCTGTTCCCTGTTTCACTTTCTGACCAAAGGACATGATGGGTACCAGCCTGTCCCATCCCATATCCCATATCCCATATCCCATATCCCATATCCCATATCCCATATCCCATATCCCATATCCCAGTTCCCTGTTTCACTTGCTGACCAAAGGACATGATGGGTACCAGACTGTCCCAGCCCATTCCCCTGTCCCCCCACTTGGCCAAGGAATGCATGGTTACAAACCTGTCCCATTTCCCATTTCCCATTTCCCATTATTTCCCATTTCCCATTATTTCCCATTTCCCCACCCCCCCAGCTGTACCAACCTGTCCCACCCCATGTCCCAGTTCCCTGTCCCCCACAGCTGCCTAGGGGGACAGTGGCCACCAAGCTGTCCCACCCCACACGCCAGTGCCCCTGTGTCCCAGCTGGCCAAGGAACTCTCCGAGCACCAAACTGTCCCTGCCAGCCTCACCACCTCTCTTCCCCAATAAAGGCCCCATTGTTCCTGACACAGCCTGAGCAGAGCAGCCTGCTCCACCTTCCCTGGCCCTCCCTCCCACTCTGCTATCAGTTTTCCTCCCCCAGCTGCTCGCTGTGTTTAAGGGACACAGTCCACTGCCACCCTGTCCCCATCCCCCAGGACGTGTCAGGAGGGGGAATCGTGGCAAAGCACAGCCGCAATCTGCCCCGTGGCCTTGGCTCTGTGCCCTCCTGGCTGTCCCTCCTTCCCTCTCAGCTCCCTGAGGCTGTTCCTGGAATGGACACCCTGCCACAGCTTCCTGGAAACCTCTTTCTGACAGTAAAACAATCAGTAAATCAGCCTGGGCATGGCTATTGCTCACCCTGAGCAAGCTGCTCCCCGTCCCAATCCCACCTCCTCCATCCCAGCTCCTCATCTCTGGGGGTTTTATCCCAGTTTTTAATCCACAGGATCTGAAAAAGCAGGCAGAGTGGAATGAAAAGCCAAGCACCTGGCAGGCCACGCCAGGCTTGAGCTGTTCCAGTAAGGGAAGAAATCAAAATTATTCTGGAGGCTGCAGTGAGGTGGGCAAAGCCCCAGAGAAACTTCAGCAGGTGATGGGGACATGTGACAAGGCACATTTGTACAGTCCCAGGGAGGTTTTCTGTCTCATCCTTGGAGGTTTTCAAGCCCTGAATGGACCAGGCAGGGTCCACCAGCAGCAGGATGGCCTGGAGAGCTCCTGGGGTCCTTCCCACCAGGAATTATCCTGCCATGGAGTTTTTCACAAGCCACACTGGATATCCACCAGCATTCCCCTGGCCAAAGTCCTCATCCTCAGGGGGATTTTTCCCCCTTTTTCCCATCTGCTCTCAGAGCCCTGGGTTTGGATCCAGGCTGGCATCCTCCAGGATGCACCTGAGGGCAGATGGAAGGATTTTCCATGACCTCCCTTAATCATCCCAAGGGGCAACAGGACAGGATGGTTTCAAGCTCGGCCCAAAGTGCCTTCCTAAATCCCGTGTGTCCATCAGGAAAGGTTCATCCATGGCCTCATCTGTGACCCTTGTGACTGCCCCCAGAAGATACTCAGGGCCAGCTGTGTCATTGTCCCCAGTGAGGTCCTGATGGCAACCTCTGCCCAGAAAAGCACCAAGCTTTGGTGGCACAGGGAAAACTCCCTGGATTCCATCAGGACAGGGGCAAGGGCAGTTTGATGGAGCAGCCTCAGTGCTGGCTGCAGCCCTGAGGGTCTGGGATGCCCCATCCCATGGGCTGGACTTCTTGGGGTCCTCCCAACCCTATGTGCCTCAGTTTCCCCTTGTTAAGGGGCTGCCAGTAGGATCTAGGGTGAGATTTCCCCACCCTGAACAATCCATCTCTGTGCACCCCATCTCTGCTCTGACCCCCTGGTGCAAAAACAGTCCAGCAGGTACTTTCCATCCTTAAAAAGCAACTGGGAAGGCTCCTACCAGCTCAGCCCTGCACTAATCCATTGAAGATCCTTTGGAAAGATCCTGTGGTGCAAACAGAGCCCAGCAGGTACATCCCATCCCTAAAAATCAATGGGAAAGGGCTTCACCAGCTCAGCCCTGCACTAATCTACTCAAGATCCTTAGGGAAGGTGGCTGGAGATGGGATGATGCCAGCTGAGCCTTTGGGACTCCCCACCACAGAGGATATGGGGTGACCACTGAAAGTGTCCCAGCATGGAGCTACATCACTTGCCTGGCTCCCCAGCACCTTCCTGAGCATCCTCACACATCCCCACAGCCCAAATCTCAGGGATCCCGATGTGATCCCCAGCTCCATGGTCCCAGACACCAGGAGGACTCCCCCTTTTTGTCGCCGGGATGTTGCAAGGGAGGGACCCAATCCTGCCCTTTGGGATGAGCCATCACCCCCAGATCGGTTCCATCGAGCCCTGCCTGGCTCTGCCATCCCCAAACTTCGCCCAAACCTCTGTCCCCGCAGGAAGGACGAAGTGGGGACCCGTCACCAGCCCGTGATTTATCATTAACTCAACCCGAGGAATTTCCTGGGCGCGGAGCCAGCCCGGGAAGCGCTCGCTCCTCCCCGGACACCGCGCTCGGAGCGAACCCCCCTGGTGGGTGCCTTGTCCCCATCGCGGAATTTGATCTGCTAAACCAGAGCCATGCCCTAAAATCCAGCGGGCTGCAAGGTCTCGGTGCTGGGGGGGTCTCTGCTGGATCCAGGGGGGGTTTATAGGGGGGGAAATCGCAGTTTTTCCCCACCTACCCCACCCCTGACCCCCGCAGGAGCGCAGCCCGGTTATAGGAATGTGGGTTTTGTTGACGGGGCGACAAAGCTATTTTTTGTCTCTTTAAAAAGGAAAGAAGCTTAGAAGTTTTTCTCCTCGATTGGGTGAAAAAGGCGTCTCATAGGCCTGAGAAACTTCACCTCAAACTTAAGGATACCTAATGGACAGGAGCTGGGCAACTTCCTAGAGAAAGAAGTGAACAAAGAAACAAATCGCTTTTGCGAGGTGTTTTACCAAGAGCAAGAAGTCCTTGCACTTTGCTCGGTTTTTCTCTGTTTGTTATTTTGTCTTTTATTAACCTTTTTGTTGCCAACACTGCAACAGAAGCGATCTTGCTGATTTTATGCCTCCAAAGGTGGCTGAGCTACCTTAAGTGTGAAATAGATCTCCAAGAGCTTGTGAGACCTGGCTTAAAGAGGTTCCCATATCACCCGGTGTGCCCCCCAAAAAAATCACCTGCAAAGCGCCCCACCAGCTCAGCCCTGCCCTAATCCACCGCAAACCCTTCCCCAAACAAAGACACCCAGCCAGAGTGGGAAGGAGAGGAAAAGAAAAATCCCACAAAAATCCGGGATTTACCTGGGCAGCCCAGGGGTGCATCCTGCAGCTCCCCATCCTCCTCCGAGCTCCAAATGCATTGTTTCCCTGCGTGGTATCCCGGGAAAATTCCAAAATAATACCTGAGGAGAGCAACCTGCTGCTGGGCTGGGGCCAAGGGCTGCCCTTGGCTCGGTGGGATTGGCCAGGGCGCCCGCAGGAGCTTTAATTAACTCTTTGTGCCCTGCTCCGGCTGGGCTTTGGGGAAGGGATGGCTCCCTCCTCCTTCAAGGGGAATTTGGGGCTAAATTTAGCATAAATGGGAACTTTGGAGTCAGACGCTGGGTTTTGCAAAATGAGGATCTGGAGTTTGCCTTTTTCTGTTTTCAGATGGGGATTTTGGGGTCTGATGGTTTGTTTCTGCACACAGAGGGGTGTGTTGATTTGGGAGGTTTTGGGGTTTGTTCAAATAGGGATTTGTTGATTTGGGAGGTTTTGGGGTTTGCTCAAATAGGGATTTGTTGATCTGGGAGGTTTTGGGGTTTGCTCAAATAGGGATTTGTTGATTTGGGAGGTTTTGGGGTTTGTTCAAATAGGGATTTGTTGATTTGGGAGGTTTTGGGGTTTGCTCAACCCCTGCCCACCTCCAACAGGGCTTTGGGGAAGGGATGGCTCCCTCCTCCTCCAAGGGGAATTTGGGGCTAAATTTAGCAGAAATGGGAACTTCAGAGTCAGACGCTGGGTTTTGCAAAATGAGGATCTGGAGTTTGCCTTTTTCTGTTTTCAGATGGGGATTTTGGGGCCTGATGGTTTGTTTCTGCACACAAAAGGGTGTGTGGATTTGGGAGGTTTTGGAGTTTGCTCAAATAGGGGTTTGTGGATTTGAGAGGTTTTGGGATTTGCTCAAATGAGAGATATGTGGATTTAGGGTTTGCTCAAATAGGGATGTGTGGATTTGGGAGGTTTTGGGGTTTCCTCAAATAGGGATTTGTGGATTTGGGGTTTCTTCAAATAGGGGTTTGTGGATTTGGGATGTTTTGGGATTTGCTCAAATAGGGGTTTGTGAATTTGGGAGGTTTTGGCGTTTGCTCAAATAGGGATTTGGGGTTCAGAGGATTGTTTTATCTCAAACAGGGAGTTTGGGGTCAGACTGTGTGTTTTTCTTCAAATGGGAATTTTGGGGTCTGACAGCTTGGTTTTGCATAGAGAAAGTTTTGAGGGTCTGGCAGCTTGTTTTACTTAATTGGAATTTTGGGATCTGACTCTTGGCTTCTCTTGTTTTAAAACTTTTTTTCTCAAATTAGGAATTTCAGGCTCTCGGAACTTGGTTTTTCTCAAATGAGGAATTTGAGATTCAATTTGCTCAAACAGGGATTTTAGGATCAGACAGCTGGGGTTTGGGTTATTTTACAAATATAGGGAATTTTGGGATCTGATGGCTTGGTTTTGATCAAATCAAGATTTTGGGATCAGGTAACTTATTTTGCCTAAAGGGGGATTTTGGGATGTGGCAGCTGGGTTTTCCTCAAATAGGGATTTGGGGTCTGACTGCCTGTTTTGGTTTTTGTTTGTTTGTTTTTCCAAAGGGGATTTTAGGGTCTGGGGGGCTTGTTTGGATACAAATTGAGATTTGAGGCTCTAACAGCTGGGCTTTTTTCAAATGGAATTTTGGGGCCTGACAAATTGGGCATTTTTTCAAGTGGGGATTGCTCAAAACAGCTCATTTTCACTCGAATGCTGATTTTAGGGTCTTTCTATCAGGGGACCCTTCTGAACTTTCCCATCCTTCTGGGGATGCTTCCCAGCTGTGTGGCTGACAGGAAAGGCTGTGAAGAGCTCTGAAAGAAGGGCTGAGGATTGGACAGATGGGACGAATGGAATGATGCATCCCTAGAATGGTTTGGTTTGGAAAGGACCTTAAACCCCATCTCATGGGGGTCTCAGGGACACCTCCCACTATCCCAGGTTGCCCCAAGCTCCACCCACCTGGCCAAAATCTGGATGAGGATGCTGCCCTCTTTCCTTTCCATCATCCAGAGGGTGGCCCAGAGCTCCTTTTCCCACTTTCCCAGTGGCAGGAGAGCAATCAGCCTTCCCATGGAGGGCCATCCAGCCTCAGCACTTACTCTGGATTACTTGCAGTGGTGGAGGGAGGGAAATAAAAGCCACACAAAGCTAACCACTTATTGAAACCCATTTGCTGAGGTGAATTTTCTGTTGGCAGGATGTCTGGGGATCAAAGGAGCCACCGGTCACGGGGCTGGTGTTGGTGGGCAAACAACAGCGAGAGCAGTAAAACAGCAGTGATGCCAAAATAATCACATTTGGGTTAATGTGCATTTAAAGCAGGGCAAAACACACTGCTAGGGTGCAGGGGGAAGGTGTAAATTATACCAAAATGCATTCCTGTGGAGATTCAAACTCGCAATTTTGCCGTTAAGCTCCAGAAGCAGAGAATTCAGACAAATGGGTTGGTTTGGGGATGTGTGTGCAGCTTGGAAGCAGCCACACAGACAGAGAGTCCTTTCCATCCCTGCTCTGGCAATGACCGGAGGTGGCTGAGAGGCTCTGCTGGGACAGGGACACTTCCAAAGGGATTTGGGGAAGCTGCCTGAGCACAGGAGGCTACGGCTGCCCTGAGGGAGCTGCAGCAGTTGCAGGTCTCACAGGAGACAGGCGTTTTCCTGACACTGCTCATTCTGCCTTGGGGAGCTGAGTTATGCCTTAGCACTCCCCTCAGATGAATAAATCATGAGAGGAGAGACTTTGGAGAAGGCTGGGAGATCCAGGATAACCCGTGCTCTGAGGTGGGGTGTAAACTTTTGAACCCCCAACTCTCATTTCCAACCCAGGGCTCGGGTGGCTGAGCCAGGAACCTCTCTGCTGTTGAAGATTGCAATGCAAGATGTTTTCTATTACCATCTGTATGGCAGATTACCTTTGTCAAGTGGGCAGTTTGCTTTATCTGTCTCTTTGAGTGACCACAATCACTTCTCCCTCGGGAGGGGACATCTGCTGATAACAGCTATTGAATGTCACTGCATGGCTGATAAGAACTACAGCGTCCCATTGGGAGATGTGAGCCCAGGGGGAGGAGCCAAGCATTGCTACCTGGATATAATCCAGAGGTTTTGAGACACTGGCATGGCTTTCTCCACGGGATTCCCCAGAGGAACAGCAGCTGTTTCTTCTTCCACTGGATCTTCAGAGGAAGAATACATCCTTCTCTACAGATCCTCCTTGCTCCAACAGAACCACATCTGATAATTCTGAGGACTGCAGCCACATTTCCAATTGGACTGCCACCAACACCCCACAGGGTGTCAGGTTGGGTTCTGACTCTGTCAGTGTTGTTCTAGTGGACTGCATTGTTTATTTTATCCTTTTTTTTCCTTTTCCCTATTAAAGAACTGTTCTTTCCTGCTCCCATATTTTTTGCCTGAGAGCCCCTTAATTTAAAATTTATAGCAATTCAGAGGGGTGGGGAGGGTTTACATTCTCCATTTCAGGGGAGGCTCCTGCCTTCCTTAGCAGACTCCTGTCTTTCCAAACCAAGACATCTGCCCACCTCCAGCAGAGCCCCTCCATCACCTCTGGGAGCCAACAGAGACCCCCAGATCTCACCCAGCACCCCTTTGTGCCAGGGCTCCTGCACAGCCAGCTGCATCCAGGCCACTGTGCTTCCTTGTCCCCATGGGACACAGTCCTGGGTTTATCCTTCTCTGCTCTGCCCTTTTTTGGTGGCCATGGTCAAACTGTGTCACCCAGACCCAACCAGCTGAGGTGACCTCCAGGGTTGGGTTTACCCGCCTAAAAGCCTTCCCTACCCAGCCATGATGGCCTTGCTCTGTCTTGGGCTGAGGCTTTGAACATCCACCCAAA